>NC_053446.1:50211450-50577561 GCF_007990345.1 Gossypium hirsutum | reverse complement strand
GTTGGTTGGTTTCCAGATTAACTGAGGAATGATTTTAATCGATTAAGCTCTTTTAATATTTTTAAATGCATATGAAACAATGCAATGCATGAATGCAAAAAAAATGTTGATTCTGATTCAATTACATTTAGAAAACTTTACTAGAAGTAAATTTCTTTATATAAAGAAGATGCATGTACGACCTCGCTTTATATTCCAAGAGACCACATCGATCTTTTTCTTCATCCGCCCGTTTAAGATAAATCCCGCAAATTTCTAATAGATGCCACTGCTAGCTCCCTTTTTCTTGATCCTGGTCACGATCCATCATTTACCTATCCTCGTAATGCTCATCAGTGTCTTTAGGGGAATTGGAACGTCGAAAGCTCTTAGACAATCATCTTAAATCCTCGGGCCACGAAGTAAAGTCACAAACTTCTTCATTACCCTTCTTTTGTTGTGTTTCTTGGAATATATTCGAGCAGTTGTATTTCTTCCACTTTATCAAGAAACCCTTTTTCCATGATAAGCTTTCTATCTAGTAACTGAATATGAATCGACGCCTTTTATAATGAAATGAAATGCCATGTCATGCAATCAAAATAAAACACTAAAAGTTAGTATCATAGAATATAATCAAGAAATAATAAAACACCTAATAGGATGTCTACTAGGGTTCAGTGTAGCTCTACCTAGGGTGGATTCCTAAGGTTCATTATATGAGGTTTGGCTTCTATAGCAAGGGTACCCGAACTAGCAGATTCCTCAATCCTCACCCATTATAGGCTCATATGGACCGAGTTCAGTTCAGGGGAATACATTTCCCTATGGCTGCACGGAGATGAAAATCTCACAGAGACATAGGTATGGATGTATCACGGAAGCGGTCCACTACCCTGCACGGAGGTGAAAACCTCACGAAGGACTAGTTTCTCGCTCCCACTTAAAAGGGTAAAATTATTCAACTCATGTAATGTGTAATGCAAACAATACTTAAATCCATTAAGCAAGAAATAATGAATGCAACAGGATACCATGAATTTTTTTAAAAAACAAAATTTTCTCAACGATAAGACAAGAATTAATCAACTTTGTGGCTCGACTCTCTTATAAAAAAAGTCCCCAGTGGAGTCGTCAAGCTGTCGAAAGCATTTTTTATTTTGGAAAAAAAAACAAAAATTAGTTGTCGACTTTAAAAAAAACAAAAATTGGGAGTCGCCACCAATCTTTTATTGAGGTGTGATTGGATCACCTAAACAATAGCTTTGGTCTACGAGTTTTAGAAAAATGGATTCGGGAGTCGGTTACGTACGAGGAAGGATTAGCACCCTCATAACGCCCAAAATTGGTACCTAGTTAATTAATTAGTGTCTTAATGTTGAAAATTTAAAAATATGATCCTTAATAAAAACTAAAAAACGTTACTTATTAAGACTCTTATCGTTTCAGAGAAAGAAAATGTCACACCCAATGCGTTAGGGCATGACATTCTATTTCCTCAAAAATGATTTAGTCCAAAATACTCTTATAATAAAAATTTAAAAGAATATCCATTTATTTAAGATTTAAGAAATCGTGGCCCAATACGTTAGGGCACAATTTCTCAAAATCCTAAACTTGGAATATTTCCTTTGTTATCATTTTTTAAAAAATATTTGTCTCGAGAAATCAATACGTCACATCCAATACGTTAGGATACAACATATTAAATTCCCGACAAAAAGCTTTTCATTTTATTTTTTTGATTAATGAGCAACTCTCGATCGTTATATTTAACGAAGAAAATCGGAACCCAATACGTTAGGGCTCAATTTCCTTGAAAATCCTAAATACGAGTATTATCTCAATTTTGAAAATTTTTGAATAAAATGATTTTGATGCTTGAATGATATCGAACATAGCCTTTTAAGCGAATAGAATGCGATAAATAATAATAGACAACATGGAGCGATAATTTGTAAATAAAACTTACACTAATGAATGATAAATAATAAATGAATTCGAAAGAAAAAAACATAAACATATTTAAGAGAGAATTTAAAGGTAATAGATAAAATAATATGAAATCAATAATATATAGAAAAAATAATTTATTACAAATTATATATGTATATATAAAATAGTATTGTATAAAAACATTTTCATATAAATCTTTAAGACATATAAATATATAAAGTGAATTTCGTAAATATATTACAAAATAGGGATATCAAAGAATATATACAAATCATGTTGAATTTACCTAAAATATAAAAAAGTGTGATAAATCGAAATAATAGCAATATATATTGAATTTCAAAATAATGATACATTATAAGTTTTTTGAAAAGGGTAATATATACATATAATTCAATAAACTTATAGCCATAATACATATAAAACGTAAAATAAAATAGAAAATACTAAGCTTAATCATTAAAATAGTATTAGATTCAAAATTAAATATATATATATTTTTAAAAAAATAGTGGTGTAAGAAATCAAGCACATTGAATTAACAAGGATTTAAATTGAACTCCAAACAGAATTAAAGGAAAAAAAATGAAGGGCCCAATTAAAAGGCGCGAATAACTCATAGGACTCGAATGGGAAATATCTCCATCCTTTGAAACGCGTCACTTTATTAGGGCTAATAAAATAAATAAAATTCGCAATGGTATCACCTTCTCCCTTTTTAAAATCGTAAATAAGTAAAAAAAAACAGTAAGCCACCTTTAAAAAACTGCCAATCGTTCTCCCATTTTTTTATTAATTTTTTTTAAAAAAAACTGTGAATCTTTCTCCCCTTTTTTTATTGATTTTTTTTTCAAACAATGAAGGAAGAGACCTCTATTTATAGTTGAGCCTCCCCAAATCCAACGATACAGATCAATTACATCAACGGCTAAGATTAAAGGGTATCTACAAGTTAAATCTCTAAGATTACAAAATCATATCTTCCAAGATTGCATATCATATCCAAGATTGCATATATCATATCTAAGATTGCATATCATATCTAAAATTGCATATTGTTGAAGATTATGTTTCCATAAGCTTGTAGATGGACCTTCAACCTTTTTAAGTAATGGGTCATTCCGATCGGGCCAAATAATATAATTTTGTACTAGACTTAGACTTTATTTTATTATTGTGAGCCCGGGCTAAAATTAGGTATTACAAAAATTATACCATAAAAATTAGCTTTTTAAAAAATAAATTATATAAAAAATACGGTTACACCACTTGTCGCAATTTTAATGTATCTACCTTTTTATATATAAAAAATAAATTACTTTGATACTGATGTACTTACAACATATAAATTCACTCATTGTTAGTGAATAAGACAATGGCACATCATTTAAAATTTTTAAAAATAAATTCGAATATCTTCATTTCAAATGATTTATCGTAATCTAAATAATTGATAATGCATACAATTATATACTATTAATTAGTGCATCAAATATAAAAACAAAAGTAACTTTCTAATACCACAGTAAGTTGGGGGGAAACAACAAATATTAGACTATTTATGTACCAATAGTCAAAAATTTGTTATGGCAAACAGATATTGATCTTGCCTCCATAGTTGACGGAAACTAAAGATATGGAGGTAAACTTTGGAATATTTGTAAACAGATGATGAGACAAGAAAAATGTGGAGAATCTAGTATTCTCTCCCACCTCCACCACCATATGATTTCCATCTTATTAGGCTTTTTTCTGCCAAGACTTTTGATATCTAGCAATCACATTAAATCTCTATTATTTTAGAGTCATTAGACCATCCTTACGTTTATTCTTTTCATATACAAAACTTGAAATCAAGATGAATTTCTTTACCATTTTACCCTATAAACATCCGTAGTCATATTAGCTTTTAAATACGTGAAATAGCCTGTTGACTAACGTTAACAAAAAGGAATTTAAGTGCCATATCTAGTAAGAAAATGTCAAACTCAAAGGGCCACCCCACCATGGATCTTTATTAACCCTAAGATCCATTAAATCTCTAGTTCTTTTGACTTGCATTTCCCATTGCGACCCCTAAAATCCAATGTTTTGGCCAATCTATATAGCTTTTTCCAGACACTTTAAAATCTTTGCTTTTTCTCTTTGGTTTATGAATGGTGCTTTTCGACCTAAAAGAGATAGTGCAACCAATGCAACCAACTTACATAAAGTGGGGGGAGGGGGTGGGGGAGGCAATGAAGAGATGCAATAGGAATACCCCAAATGTCAACCTTGGTGTGTGAGAGATTAGGTGGTTTAAGTGCTTTGAGCCTTTAGACTGAGATATGTTATCTGATTCGTTTTTGGTGATATATATAATTTGCTTTTGCCTTGTTTGAGTTCTTGGATACAAAGCTGAAAAAAATATAAAGATCAAACGATATGTCCTTCATACACGACCAAAGACAGAACAAAAGTTTTAAATTTCGGGATGTGACAGTTTGATACGTTTATGTTTAAACAACCATAAATCTGTTGGCATAGCATTGGCTAGACAGGTCTAAAATCCCATATTAGACAATAAGAAAACTAGAAATCCAAAAGGAAAAAAAAAAAAAAAGGTGGGGGGGGGGAGAGAAAAGTTTTGATTGAAATGCATTTTTGTCGACAAGATTACTTGAAGTGGGTGTAATAATTGTGGCTGAAGATTGATTCGTTTTGAGACCATTTGGTGTAACTAGATAGTACATGCATGGTTTCGCTTAAGTGTGACAATAGACTGTTTGTTTATAGTTAAGCCGTTGATTAAATCCCCTTCATATCATTGCATTCCTACAATACAACAATTGCAGCATGGTGAAGATAAAAAGCTGGCTTTTTTAAGCATTAGTGGCAGAGCTTGATTTGAGAATATATAGTGTAGAAGCCCAAATTTGCCGGGCCCATACCAACAAAATAATCCAAACAATAAACCCGAAGCCCAACTACCCCAGCCCATTAACCTAAGCTCAGCATTCAGAAACCCTAATCCCACTAACCCTAGCCACCTACCCCCACTTGCCCACTTGCCCACTTGCGCCGAACACCACCATGCCACTGTCGGCCATGGCCACCTGCAAGAAGCCAAGTAGAAATAAACAAATAGAAAATAAACATTTGTAATCGGTTATAAAAACCGAAAATCTCATCAAAAAAAGAGGGGGGATTTTTTATTTTTTGCTATGAAAACAAAAGATTTTCTTTCAATATTAACAGATTCAATACAAGAACCATTCGAAAATATATATACTATCAGGGGCTCTAACACCAAATCGGAGAATCAAATCTAAAACCTAAGGTGACTCTTTCTTTTTTTTTCTTTACTGTTTTGAGTTTATTTTCTACATAAAAATACTAAAAAATATTAAAACATAAAAATATATGCATTATTAAGCAAAAAAAAAAAGAAAAAAAGAAAAAAAAATATTTTTTTAGCGGTGGCCGGCGCCGGCGCCGGCGAGCCTCCGGTGGCCGTCCGGTGACCGGCCCCCCTGGCCGGATTCCCCTTTCCCCCTCCCTTCTCTCTCCCTTCTCTCTTCCCTCTCTCTCTTCTTTTTTTCTTTCCCTCTCCCCAAATGATTTTTTTTGGCTATTTTAGGCCTTTATATAGCCTTCCAAAACGACGTCGTTTTGGGGGCTACACTTAAGCCTCAAAACGACGTCGTTTTGACCATTGCCCGACCCATCCGACCCGACCCGCTAGAGGATCCGCGTGTTTTCGTTTGAATGGGATATTTATGCGCGCAGTCCTTCCGCTTTTTCAAGGTTTTGCAATTAAGTCATTTTTCTTGTTTCCAATTTGGCCCCATAATTTCTCGCGCTTTTCGATTTAGTCCCCGCTAATGTGCTGTGTTTTAATGGAATGGAATAATTGTTGTTTCGGTCCCCCTATGTTTTGTGCGCGCTCAAATAAGCCCATTTCTCTTTATTTCCTTTCACATTTGCCCCACAACTTTGTTTTTAATTCAATTTTAGTCCTTTTTCGTTTATTTTTATATCTTTATTAAATATCCTTGTTATTTTTATATTATTAGTATTATTAGTATTACTATTATTATTATTATGTATTAGTATATATTTTTATTATGTACGTGTATACATATATATATATATATTTTCATATTTAATATTTTTATTTCATTTTTATTCTAATATTTTATTATAATTTATATATATACATGTACATATTCTTTATTTATTTTAAGTATATATTTTTTATATTTCATATTTTCTACAGGCATATATATACTTATATATTTACATATTTTAATTCATATACTTATAAATGTATGTACATACTTACGTTATTTTATTTTTATAATATACATATTTATATTTTTTTGTCTTTATGTAATATATATACATACATGCGCATGTTATTTATATATATGTAATTATGTTTTCATATTTTATAATTCTTGTACATACACATATATATATATGTATAGACATACATATTTTCATTATATATATATACCTACATAGTTTTTTTTTTGTATTTTAAATCTTTTAAAATTCATACATGCATTTTTAAAACTTTTATAATTTTATTCATTTCTTTATTATTATTATTGTTTTACTTTATGTTTATCTATTTATTTATGTGTCCATTATTATTTTTTTTTAAAATGTTTTAGTTTTTTTTATTTTGTTTATTTACTTGTTATTGTATATAATTGATTTTTTATATATTTATTTTTGTTATCTTCGCTCGTATTATTTTTACTCGCATTATCGTAATTGATATTCCGTCACATCAATTTTTACCCGAATTCGTAAAAAAGGAAAATTTTGGAAACAAAAGCAATACTCGATACTTGGGATCTTCGAGAGAATTGGGCCCTAACGTGCTGGGTTCTAATTTTCTGTTGAATCTAAATGCTCGAGAATGCTCTTTAATAAAAAAACATAAATAAAAACTCATTATCGGGATTTCAATATGTTGTGTCCTAACGCATTGGATATGACACGTGGTTTTCTCGATATGAGGATTTTTCGAAAGTAAAGGCAATATTCCGTATTTAGAAAATTCGAGAAAATCGTGCCCTAACTTACTGAGATTCGATTTTTCTCGTTGATTTTAAGTAATCGAATATCCTTTTAAAATTAAAATAAATGAGGTTTAAATAAAAAATAAAAGGAAAGCTTACTCTCAAAAAATACAAGGTGTCGTGTCCTAACTTACTGGATGTGACATCTTGTTAATTCGAGATAAGAAGGCATTTTTCATTTTGACTTATCCAAGTAATTTTTTTTAAAAAAAAAATAACGCAATATAAAGAAGGACCTTATTTTTAAATTCTTTTCGAGTTTTTAATTTTTGACATAAAGACATTAAATAATCAACTAAGGTACCAATTTTGGGCGTGTCGAGGGTGCTAATCCTTCCTCGTGCGTAACCGACTCCCGAACCTTTTTTTTTCTGAATTTCGTAGACCAAAATCGTTGTTTTCATAAAATTAAATCATTTATTAAAAACAACCACTTTTTGAGGTGACCCGATCACACCTCATCAAAAAAAGGATTGGTGGCGACTCCCGTTTTCATTCTTTTTTCAAAATCCAAGTCGACCCCGTTTTCATCCAAAAAATGGTGTCAACAGCTTGGCGACTCCACTGGGGACAATAAGAGAGTCAAGCCACGTGTTGATTATTTCTTGTCTTTCTGTTGAAAGTGGAAAATTCGATTTAAATTTACGACCCTCTCATTGCATCTCTTTTGTTTTGAGTTATATTTTTATTGTGTTCTGTATTTTATTTTATACCTCTGCACATTGCATTGCATGACCGCTGGTCATACCCTTTTTAAGTGGGAGTGAGAAGCTACGCCTTCGTGAGGTTTTCTCCTCCGCATGGGATAGTGAATCGCCTTCGGGATATATCTGTACCTATGTCTTCGTGAGATTTTCATCTCCGCATGGCCATAGGGAAATGTATCCCCCTGAATCGAACTCGGTCCGTATGAGCCTATAATGGGTGAGGATCGAGGAATCTGCTGGTTCAGGTACCCTACTTTAGAACCAAACCACATGTAATGAGCCATAGGAACTGACCTAGGTAGAGCTACTCCAAGTTTTAGTGCTTACCTAAATGAATGATTGTCGCTTATTTTAAACCTTATTCTGTGTTTAATGCTAATTTACTTTGTTTGTGATTGCATGGCATCTTCATTCTAAAAGAGGTGTCGATTTACGTTCAGTTTCTGGGTAGAAAGCTTATCATGGAAAATGGGTTTATTGATAAAGTAGAGGATAATGTGGCTGTGCGAATATGGGCTGAAATGACACAACGAGAGAAAGGCGATAGTCTTACCGAAGGGTACGTGTCAGAATTGTGGGATTTTACCCGTATCAGTGTAATCCAGAATGACCTTCGAGAAATGAAAGAAGTCTGGGATCAATGGGATGTCGAGGCCAAGCAGCTGTTCTATTGTAACTACGGTGACCTACCTTATCTGCTTAGTGTCAAAGTGGACAAGTATTTATTCCGAGCCCTTGCTCAGTTTTGGAATCCTGCCTACAGTTGTTTCACTTTTGGGAAAGTAGATTTGACGCCTACTGTGGAGGAGTATACGACCTTTCTTCGGTGCCCAAAGATTCAAGTCGACAAGGCTTATTCCAGAGCTGCTTGTGTCCCTCCGTTGTTAAAGAAATTAATGAACATCACTGGGATGAGCGAGCAGTGGGTCGCTGCCCGGATCCAACAGAAGGGCGACAGTAAATGTGTTCATTGGAAAAGTTTGCGAGATTTGGTGCTTGTACATCCTGACTTAAAGAAAAGGGTCGATGTCTTCGCTCTAGGTATCTATGGACTAGTGGTTTTCCCCAAAGCTTTAGGACACATAGACGAGGCTGTATCTGATTTGTTTGATCGGCTTAGTAAAGGGGTTACACCGATTCCGGCAATACTCGCTGAAACTTTTAGATCCTTGAATGCGTGTCGTAAAGCAGGGGAGGGAAGGTTTATTGGATGCGCGCAGCTCTTATTGGCATGGTTCCATAGCCACTTCTGGAAAGTCGAAAAGGTCTCTTATCGGGTATTCTCTGATAGCTACTCCCCTCTAGGAGAATTGGTGGCCACGCCAAGACGGGATGATATTTTAGAAGAAAAATGGATAGAGATACTCCAGAATCTCCAGGAGGAAGATATTGAATGGAGGGCTCCTTGGTTAATTCCTGATGAGATATTGTACCGATGTGGAGATTTTGACTGGGTTCCGCTGCTCGGGATATGGGGAGCTATCGAATATGCTCCTCTACTCGTATCAAGACAGTATAGATCACGACAATTCATACCAGCAACCCAGGGGTTGGCTTATAGTGATTTTTCTTATAGGGAGGACAATTACAAGAAGAAGGTTCGGGAAATATCTAGTGCCTGGAACCAGACTCGTCGAATGAAGATCTTAGCCGTGGGTCCGACAATTACCCCCGAGTATGGTCAGTGGCGTGATCAAAGGATCAACGACAACATCCCGGTGTCAAATTCAGAAACTGCTCGATCTTTAGAGGAACACTTACAAGTTTTGCCTTCTGAGATAGAAATCATCAAACAAGAATTCGAAAAAAGGAGTTTAGAATTGGGGAAGAAGATAGAACAACTAGAGGAAGAAAAAATGCAGTTAGGACTTGATGTGGACATTCAAAGATTAGAGGCCAACAAATTGAGAAAAGGAAAGAACAAAGCAGAAGAAGATTTGGACAGCCTGAAGACAGATTACAAGAAGTTGCGTAGGTCGGTAAGAGCTGCTGGCTTGGGTAAAACACCAGAACAATGGCGACAAGAAATTCAGGAGGAAAAGACGAAAGCTAATCAATGGGAAAAGAAATTCCAGGATACTCGAGCTCGAGAAGTCGCCTTGGGAAAGAGTCTACTAGATTGCCAAGACGAGAAGACGGAGTTGAAGGTCCGGATAACTGAACTAGAAAGATCACTTCACCAGTACTGTAATCATAATGCTACGGTTGAATTAAGGGCGAGCTTAGACAAAATTGAAGAATTAAAAGGACAAATAGGAGGGCTAGAGAATGCATTACAAAATAGTGAAATCCGGATAGAGCTTCTGGAAGAAAATAATGAGCAGGGGCAAAGACAATTCTGTCGGTCTCAAGAGCAGATTAGAGAAAGAGATTATATTATGAGAGAGGCAGTGGCTCAAGTGCGCGAAGTAGCTGATCATCTGCAAACCCTGGCGGTTCTGGCTGATCTATTAAGTTTGAAATATGAGTCAGAGTCGGACAGGGGCCGAGAATTAGCTTGGCTTCTTAGAAAGGTTAAGGCTTTGAGTGTAAGGGCAAAGCCATATATGTAGTCTATTTTATGTAAAGAAACTCTTTATCTAGTAAAGTTTTCTAATGAAGTTGAATTAGAATCAGTGCTTCTTTTTCTTTGCATGCATTGCATCACATCATATGCATTAATGACCATTAAAAACTTAATCGAATAAAATCATTTCAGTTAACCTGGAAAACCAACAAAGTTACGGCACCCGAGCTAAGACAAAAATTATGGACCAAAGGTTGGAGAAGCTAGAGCGACTTCAAAAAGAAATGCAAGACCAGTTGCAGGCGCAAATGAAAGAGCAAATAGAAAAGATTCAGCGTGACATGGTGCAAAAGATGGAGGAGTCCCAAAATGATCTGGTGGCTAAGATGACGCAATTATTGAAGGGAGTAGATAAGGGTAAAGGTCCTGTGATTGTTAGTGAAAAAGAAAACAATGGTGAACCACTTTATCCTCCAGGTTTCACGCCTCCGCATGCGCAAGTACAGACTGAGCTGCATTCGCGGAGACCCTCTGTGTCGGTTAGACCCCAGCAGTTCCAAGGCGATGCTTCAATCCCAATGAATTTTCAACCCGGAGCGAGCTTTAATCCCGGTGATAGCCCGAATAATATTGCGGTCCCAGATCTTGACGAGATGGTTGAAAAGGACAAGGCGAAGGAGGAATTTCCAAAACAATTTGAGGAGAAATGGAAATGGATAGAAGAGAAGTTTAGGGCAATAGAAAGCATCGAAAGCTATGGAACAGATGCAAAGGATCTGAGCTTGGTTCCGGACTTGGTGCTCCCTTACAAATTTAAGATGCCGGAATTCGAGAAATACAACGGGACTAGTTGCCCAGGATCCCATATTACTATGTTTTGTAGAAGAATGACGGGGCATATTAATAATGATCAATTATTAATACATTGCTTTCAGGAAAGTCTTACGGGAGCGGCGTCAAAGTGGTACAATCAGCTGAGCCGAGCTAAAATTGCTACTTGGAGGGATTGAGCACAGGCTTTCTTGAGACAATACAATCATGTCTCAGAAATGATGCCTGACAGGATAACTCTGCAAAATTTAGAGAAGAAATCGAACGAAAGCTTCAGACAATATGCGCAGAGGTGGCGAGAGGTGGCGGTTCAGGTGCAACCACCGCTTTTGGAAAAAGAGATGACGACGCTTTTTATTAATACTTTGAAAGCCCCGTTCATCACTCACATGTTGGGAAGCGCTTCAAGAAATTTCTCAGATATAATCATGAATGGTGAAATGATTGAGCATGCCATTAAAAGTGGAAAAATAGATGGAGGAGAAAATAATAGGAGGGCACCCCCGAGGAAAAGAGAAAATGAAGTGAATAATGTGAATACTTATGGTAGGTCAATTACCGTGAATCAGCCAAAGAAAGTGGTTGCTAATCAACAGGGATCATCAAGACAAGAGTCGGGAGCTAGGCAAACTACTGAAAAGCCCCAATTCACGCCAATCCCGATGTCATACAAGGAGTTGTATCAGACTTTATTCGATGCACATGTTGTTGCTCCTCGTTACTTGAGTCCTCTACAACCCCCGTATCCAAAATGGTATGATACGAGCGCGCAATGTGATTATCATGCGGGAATTTCTGGGCACTCGATAGAAAATTGTACGGCCTTCAAGAAGGTAGTAGAAGGACTTATCAATTTAGGTGTTGTCAAACTTGACGACTCACCTAACGCAAAGAATCCGTTACCTAATCATGCAGATAAGGGGGTGAATATAGTTAGCGAAGGTACGGGAGAAGAAGTCAAGACTGACATTGTTGAAGTAAAAACTCCATTAAAACGGGTCTGGAAAGAAATGGCGAAAAGAGGGTTGGTTATTTCAGATTCTGAGAAAGGGCATGAGATGGGAAATTATTGTGAATTTCACCATGAAACAGGACATGAAATCCAAGAATGTGAAGGATTCAAGGCCTTGGTTCAAAGCATGATGGATAACAAGGAGATGAGGTTTTATGAAGATGTGAAAGAAATGAGGAGCATATGCGCGACAGAGTTGGGAACAAAGGCTCCAAAAATAAATCATCCTGTGGTCATTATCTCACGCCCTAAGGGTAATGAGGTTAGGGCTCAGGTAACACCGAAAATTGTAATCCAGAAACCATCAAATTTCTCTTATAAAGATAACAAAATGGTGCCGTGGAATTACGGGTGTAATGTGACCATTTTGGGAAAAGAAGCAGAAAGAAATCAGGAAATAGGTTCTTACGCGCGCAATGGAAAAGGATATGACGCTCAAGCAGAGTCGCCCAGGGAAGAGGATTGGAAGAAAGAGCAGAGGAAAGGGAAAGCAGTAGAAGTTGAGCCATTGGTAAATGAACCAATAAAAGAAGAGGAGGCAAAGGAGTTTTTGAAGTTTTTGAAACACAGCGAATACAGTGTTGTGGAGCAACTGCACAAACAGCCAGCCCGCATTTCGGTATTAGCTTTACTCTTAAACTCAGAAGTACATCGGAATGCACTCTTAAAGGTGCTAAACGAAACATATGTGGCTAACGATATTTCGGTAAACAAGTTGGATCGGTTGATCAACAATATTGGTGCTGACAATTTTATCTTCTTCAATGATGATGAAATACCATCCGGAGGAAGAGGTTCTACTAAAGCCCTGCACGTTACTGTCCGATGCAAAGGGTACACACTCCTGGGGGCCTTGGTTGATAATGGATCTGCACTAAATGTATTGCCTTTGTCCACTCTTAGTCGATTACCAATAGACAGTTCGCACATGAAAGCATGCCAGAGCATAGTAAGGGCATTTGATGGAACGAAAAAGGAGGTTATGGGGAGAATTGAGGTGCCATTAAGGATTGGCCCAGTCACTTATGAGGTGGATTTCTTGGTAATGGATATTAAACCCTCCTACAACTGTCTATTGGGGAGACCGTGGATACACTCAGCAGGGGCAGTACCTTCATCATTACATCAGAAGGTGAAGTTGGTATCGGAGGATCGGTTGGTAACAATAGATGCAGAGGAGGATATTATCGCAATGATGACTAGCGATGCACCTTATGTGGACATCAACGATGAGGCACTAGAATGTTCTTTTCGGTCGTTAGAATTTGTGAACGCGATGTTTATTACGGAGGGAAATAGAATTCCAGTACCGAAAATATCCAGGACCACTGAGATGGGATTGCGATTGATGGTAGGAAGAGGAGCCTTACCCGGGAAAGGATTGGGAAAATATCTTCAGGGAAGGATTGAGGCACCAATGCCGAAGGAAAAGTTTGATAGATTTGGTTTAGGGTACAAGCCAGACATGAAGCAGAAGAAGAAAGAAGTAGAGAAGAGACAAGAGAGAAGAAGGGCGCGTTTGAATGGACATGAAGCTAAGTGTGAGCCTTTAACCTTTCCCCACATATCTACATCTTTGTGTCGGGAGGATTTATTCATTCTGAATGTGGAGTGTCTGGTAGCGGCATGGGAGGAATGTTGGAAAACGTTTATACCAACGCCATAGAAGCAACGGAAAGGAGGGCCTTGTTGGAGATCTGCCCTTATGAGCCTGGAAGCGAGCTAAACAATTGGACTGCTGAAGAAATCCCTGTAGTCTTTAGGGCTTATTCAGAGTAATGCTCAAAACATTCCTGTTATTTGTTGGCCTAGAAACGATATGAAATCTTTTGTGGAATAGGCATTGGGCCTAAATATCATTATTTTAATGAAATACGTGTCTACGTTCATCTCGATCAGTCACTTTTTTTTTCCTTTCATATTTTTCATTTGGTTGATTGTCTTACAAATAATTCTTTCATTTGTAATTCTTCTGCACAAACATATTCATAAATTTATATTCTTGGTATATTCTTTGATGCGCCCTCATAGGTCTTCAGATATCAATGACATGAGTGACGCTGCCTCAAACACGGAGCCTATTTTTGAGCAAGAAGTGTGTTCAGAGGGATCCCACGACTTTGAAAATGACGAAGATTATGATGCATCTCCGGACTTGTTAAGAATGATGGAACAAGAGGATAAGCATATCCTACCTCATAGGGAATCGTTAGAAATAGTGAGCCTAGAGGATGGAAAGGAGGTGAAAATTGGAACTGAAATCACCGCAAAGACAAGGCAAGACCTCATTAATTTGCTCCGAGAGTTCAAGGATGTTTTCGCGTGGTCGTACCAAGATATGCCTGGGCTAAGTACTAACATTGTGGTGCATCGTCTGCCCATAAAAGAGGATTGTAAACCCGTTCAACAGAAGCTTAGGAGAATGAGACCTGACATTGTGTTGAAAATAAGAGAAAAAGTCAAAAGACAATTCGACGCTGGTTTCTTACAAGAGGTCAAGTATTCGGATTGGGTAGCCAACATCGTCCCTGTTCCCAAAAAAGATGGAAAGGTACGAATGTGTGTGGATTATAGGGATTTAAACAAGGCTAGTCCAAAGGACAACTTTCCACTGCCTCACATTGATACTTTGGTAGATAACACGGTGGGCTATTCATTGTTTTCTTTCATGGACGGTTTTTCTGGATACAATCAAATAAAGATGCATCTTGGAGACATGAGGAAAACCACATTCATTACCTTATGGGGAACATTCTGTTACAAGGTAATGCCCTTCGGATTGAAGAATGCAGGAGCAACATATCAAAGAGCCATGGTGACTTTGTTTCACGACATGATGCACAAAGAGATCGAAGTCTATGTTGACGATATGATCGCGAAGTCTAGAACGGAAGAAGAGCATGTTCAGGTCTTGAAAAAGTTATTTTTGAGATTAAAGAAATTTCAGCTCAAGCTTAACCCGGCCAAATGCACGTTTGGAGCCAGATCAGGGAAGTTATTAGGCTTCATAGTTAGCAAAAAGGGGATCGAGGTTGACCCAGACAAAGTAAAGGCAATACGAGATTTACCTCCCCGCGCACTCAGAAGGAGGTTCGAGGTTTCCTAGGGAGGCTGAATTACATTGCTCGGTTCATCTCACAACTGACAGAGAAATGTGATCCAGTATTCCGGCTCTTAAAGAAACATAATCCGGGTGAATGGGATGAAGAGTGTCAGAGGGCTTTCGATAAGATAAAGCAGTATTTGGCTAATACCCCAGTCTTATCACCTCCAAGTCCAGATAGGCCATTGATATTGTATCTAACAGTGTTGGAGAATTCCATGGGATGCGTATTGGGCCAACATGATGAGACAGGAAAGAAAGAAAGGGCAATATACTACCTCAGTAAGAAATTTACCGATTGCGAAATGAGGTACTCATCAATTGAGAAGTTGTGCTGCGCTCTAATCTGGGCAACCCGAAGACTGAGGCAGTATATGTTGTATCACACGACTTGGCTGATTTCAAAGTTAGATCCTTTAAAGTATATGATGGAATCGACTGCTTTGAACGGGAGAATGGCTAGATGGCAGATCTTGCTCTCAGAATTTGATATAGTATATGTCAGTCAGAAGGCCATAAAGGGAAGTGCAATAGCCGATTTCCTAGCTAGTAGAGCCTTGGAGGACTATGAATCTTTGAATTTCAATTTTCCAAACGAGGACTTGATGTATGTTGCGAATACTGAAGAAAATCCTCAAATGGATCGCGTATGGAAGTTAAATTTTGATGGAGCTTCAAATGCTACGGGTAATGGAGTTGGGGCAGTTTTGGTATCCCCAAGTGGAGATCATTATCCTGTTGCTAGCAAGTTGGACTTCGATTGTACAAATAACATGGCAGAATATGAAGCATGTATTATGGGCATTCGTGCAGCCATTGAACGGAACATCAAAGTACTGAGAGTATACGGGGATTCAGCGTTGGTGATATACCAACTCAAAGGGGAGTGGGAGACTAGGGATCCTAAGCTAATCGGTTATAGAAAACTAGTTCTTGAATTGGCTGAGGAGTTTGACGATATCACCTTCTATTACCTCCCACGGGAGGAAAACCAAATGGCTGATGCTTTAGCTACTCTAGCTTCGATGATTCAGGTGAATAGACTTGAGGCAATGAGGCCTGTTCAGATGAGTATCTCTGAGACCCCGGCTAATTGCTGCAATATTGAGGAGGAGGGAAAAGATGATTGTCCTTGGTATCAGAGTATCCTACAATATGTGAAGAATCGGGAATACCCTGATCAAGCGACAGAGAATGACAAAAGAACTCTGAGAAAGATAGCCATTGAATATGTCTTAGATGGAGAAGTGTTATATAAAAGAAGGAAGGATCAAGTACTGTTAAGGTGTGTGGATGCTGTGGAAGCCAAGAAAATTTTGGAAGAAGTCCATGAGGGTATTTGTGGGACGCACGCCAGTGGTTTCACGATGGCCAGACAGATCATGAGATTTGAGTACTATTGACCCACCATGGAAGGAGATTGTATTGATTATGCCAGGAAGTGCCACAAATGCCAAATTTACGGAGACAAAATACACGCGCCCCCTTCACCTCTTCACGTCATAACCTCTCCTTGGCCGTTTTCCATGTAGGGTATGGATGTTATTGGGCCAATATCACCAAAGGCTTCTAATGGGCATCACTTCATCTTCGTAGTAATTGATTACTTTACTAAGTGGGTGGAGGCTGCTTCATATGCAAATGTCACGAAAGCAGTAGTCAGCAAATTCTTGAAGAAGGAGATCATTTGTCGATATGGAATGCCTGAGAGGATCATATCCGACAATGCGATGAACTTGAATAATAGCACAATAGCTGAAGTTTGTAGCAAATTTAAAATTAAGCATCATAACTCATCGCCGTATCGTCCCAAAATGAATGGTGCAGTGGAGGCGGCCAATAAGAACATTAAAAGGATTGTGGGGAAAATGACTGAAACCTACAAGGATTGGCATGAGAAATTATCATTTGCTCTCCTTGCCTATCGAACATCTGTTAGAACTTCTACTGGGGCAACGCCTTTTTCTCTGGTTTATGGAATGGAGGCAGTATTACCCATTGAAGTTGAAATCCCTTCTCTACGGGTGTTATCTGAGCTACAGTTGGATGAAGCCGATTGGATCCAATCTCGGTACGATCAGTTGAACCTAATAGAAGAAAAGAGGCTAAGAGCTATTCACCATGGGCAAATGTACCAGAAACGAATGATGCGAGCCTATAATAAAAAGGTTCGCCCCCGAGAATTTCGTGAAGGGGACTTGGTACTAAAAAAGATTCTTCCTATGCAAAAAGATTTTAGAGGAAAATGGATGCCAAATTGGGAAGGCCCTTATGTTGTAAAAAAGGCCTTTTCTGGTGGAGCTTTGATCCTATGCGAGATGGATGGCAAAAGTTTACCAAATCTTGTAAACGCAGACTCCGTCAAGAAATACTTCACTTGAAAGAAAGGGGAACCAAAGTGAAAACCCGTGAAGGGCGCTTTGCTTCCTAAAAAAAAAAGAAAAAAGAAAAAAAAAACTTTGGGGAGGCTAAGGTGAAAACCCGTAAAAGGCACTTTGAGACCAAAGAGGGCTGGAGTCGAAAACCCGAAAAAGGCGACTCAAGTACTGGGCAGGATTGGAACATCAGGATTTGAGCGGATCAAATTTTGATCGGGGGCACATGATTATCTTGCTTTACTTGAACCAATAAGAAAGGATATGCAACGTCTTGGAACATGGACAGAGTATTGCAGATCTCCTGAACACATGTTAAACTCAGAAGGGTCTTCGGAAAGTTTGTACAGAGAAACTCAATCTGCGATAACTGGGGCACCTAGTTCTTATGTGTATTCTTGAAAATACATTCTTTCTTCCTTTCTTTTTGTGAAAATACACATTCTCAATCCACTTCTTTGTTACCTTTCTTTCGCCATCTTTGATGTTTTATTTGAGTTATGATCAGAACCAATTTTATTCTTATCCATTGTTATGACCTTTTTGCAAACATGTTGCATTGGAATAATGATTAATGGACTAATAAAACGTTCACAAAGGAAGTTTTGCATATTACTCTGAAAAGTTCTAAATAATATAGGAACCTGAAACAGGACTATTGTTTAGAACACGCCAATTTTAAAGGTTGGAAATATCTAAGAAGGAAGAGTCTAAGTTAAAGACTATCTTTTCAGATTTTGTTGTCTAAACATTGATTGAACAAAATGACAAGATGTCGTGTTGGTGGCAAAGCTTCAATGAACCAAAAAACGATGTTTACCAGGAAAGAAGAAAAGGTCTTCTAGGAGAAGAAAATTTTGCATTTGTGCATGAGCATTTGGTATGACACCTTGGGGATGAGGTAAAGGACCAAAGAGTTTCACATTCAATGTCATTGAATTGCGATAGGAGAAGATTGAGAAAAGCCATACCTTTCCACCCTTGGGTTACAGTGGGAGATTGATGGTACAAATTTTATGTCCCAGTGGATTGAACTTTGACGTGCACAGTGGGGGGCAATCAGATTAAGTGTTTCTTTGGATATGCTAACCGAGCAAGAAGGCGGTGTAGCGCGTCAGTGATAAAGCCTTAATAAGCTTTTGTGTGATGATAACCTAAGCATTAAGGAATCGTTTTCATGACATTTTGCATGTCATTCATACACATCTAGTTAGGAGCATTTGTTTCATTTTGATAATGTCATCTTAATCATTAAGCATAATTAGGTTCATTATAAAAGGTCTTATTCCCCTGAGATTACGGTGGAACAGACCAAAGAATTGCAGATCTTATCTCCCTGAGATTACAGCGGAGCAGATTGAATATAGTAATCCTATCTCCCTGAGATTACAGTGGAGCGGATTAAAGGATCTTATCTCTCTGAAGTTACAGTAGAGCAGATCGCACCAGGTCTTATTTCCCTGAGATTACAGTGGAACAGACTAAAGAATTTCAGATCTTATCTCCCTGAGGTTACAGTGGAGCAGATTGAGGCCAGAAATCTTATCTCCCTGAGATTACAGCGGAGCAGATTGAAGCCAGAGATCTTATCTCTCTGAGATTACAGCGGAGTAGATTGAATCTAGTAATCCTATCTCTCTGAAGTTACAGTGGAGCGGATTAAAATAAAGGATCTTATCTCTCTGAAGTTACAGCAGAGTAGATCGCATCAGGTCTTATCACCCTGAGGTTACAGGGGAGTAGACCGAAGAATTTCAGATCTTATCTCCCTGAGGTTACAGTGGAGCAGATTGAAGCCAGAGATCTTATCTCTCTGAGATTACAGCGGAGTAGATTGAAGCTAGTAATCCTATCTCTCTGAAGTTACAGTGGAGCGGATTAAAATAAAGGATCTTATCTCTCTGAAGTTACAGTAGAGTAGATCACATTAGATTGAAGCCAGAGATCTTATCTCCCTGAGATTACAGTGGAACAGACCGAAAAATTTCAGATCTTATCTCCCTGAGATTACAATGGGGCAGATTGAAGATAGTAATCTTATCTCCCTGAGATTACAGCGGAGTAGATTGAAGCTAGTAATCCTATCTCTCTGAAGTTACAGTGGAGCGGATTAAAATAAAGGATCTTATCTCTCTGAAGTTACAGTAGAGTAGATCACATCAGATTGAAGCCAGAGATCTTATCTCCCTGAGATTACAGTGGAACAGACCGAAAAATTTCAGATCTTATCTCCCTGAGATTACAGCGGAGTAGATTGAAGATAGTAATCCTATCTGCCTGAGATTACAGTGGAGTGGATTAAAATAAAGGATCTTATCTCTCTGAAGTTACAGTAGAGTAGATCACAGCAGACAAAACCACAGATCTTATCTCCCTAAGCAGTTAGTGGAACAGATCACATCAAGTCTTATCTCCCTAAGTAGTAGTGGAGCAGACTAAAAACACAAATCTCATCCCCATGGAGTCGTAGCAAAGTATATTGAAGCTACAAGGCGTATCTGAACTTGAAGTAGAGTGGATCGAAGCAACAAGATGTAGCAGGCTGGAATAAGGCTACTTGAAGAAGAGAAGCACCCAAAGAAGTCAAGCCTCGGTGAGACCAGGCAAATTTGGTCTTTTTTAGTCTTTGCTCTGTTCTTGTTACACAAAAACGAGCAAAGAGGAGCAGCTGTAGAAGCCCAAATTTGCCGGGCCCATACCAACAAAATAACCCAAACAATAAACCCGAAGCCCAACTACCCCAGCCCATTAACCTAAGCTCAGCATTCAGAAACCCTAATCCCACTAACCCTAGCCACCTACCCCCCACTTGCCCACTTGCCCACTTGCGCCAAACACCACCATGCCACTGTCGGCCATGGCCACCTGCAAGAAGCCAAGTAGAAATAAACAAATAGAAAATAAACATTTGTAATCGGTTATAAAAACCGAAAATCTCATCAAAAAAAGAGGGGGGATTTTTTATTTTTTGCTATGAAAACAAAAGATTTTCTTTCAATATTAACAGATTCAATACAAGAACCATTCGAAAATATATATACTATCAGGGGCTCTAACACCAAATCGGAGAATCAAATCTAAAACCTAAGGTGACTCTTTCTTTTTTTTTTCTTTACTGTTTTGAGTTTATTTTCTACATAAAAATACTAAAAAATATTAAAACATAAAAATATATGCATTATTAAGCAAAAAAAAAAAGAAAAAAAGAAAAAAAATATTTTTTTAGCGGTGGCCGGCGCCGGCGCCGGCGAGCCTCCGGTGGCCGTCCGGTGACCGGCCCCCCTGGCCGGATTCCCCTTTCCCCCTCCCTTCTCTCTCCCTTCTCTCTTCCCTCTCTCTCTTCTTTTTTTTCTTTCCCTCTCCCCAAATGATTTTTTTGGCTATTTTAGGCCTTTATATAGCCCTCCAAAACGACGTCGTTTTGGGGGCTACACTTAAGCCTCAAAACGACGTCGTTTTGACCATTGCCCGACCCATCCGACCCGACCCGCTAGAGGATCCGCGTG
Organism: Gossypium hirsutum; assembly: GCF_007990345.1. NCBI lineage: Eukaryota > Viridiplantae > Streptophyta > Magnoliopsida > Malvales > Malvaceae > Gossypium > Gossypium hirsutum. The sequence continues at coordinate 50,556,514 of NC_053446.1, read as the reverse complement.
TTTTCGTTTGAATGGGATATTTATGCGCGCAGTCCTTCCGCTTTTTCAAGGTTTTGCAATTAAGTCATTTTTCTTATTTCCAATTTGGCCCCATAATTTCTCGCGCTTTTCGATTTAGTCCCCGCTAATGTGCTGTGTTTTAATGGAAGGGAATAATTGTTGTTTCGGTCCCCCTATGTTTTGTGCGCGCTCAAATAAGCCCATTTCTCTTTATTTCCTTTCACATTTGCCCCACAACTTTGTTTTTAATTCAATTTTAGTCCTTTTTCGTTTATTTTTATATCTTTATTAAATATCCTTGTTATTTTTATATTATTAGTATTATTAGTATTACTATTATTATTATTATGTATTAGTATATATTTTTATTATGTACGTGTATACATATATATATATATTTTCATATTTAATATTTTTATTTCATTTTTATTCTAATATTTTATTATAATTTATATATATACATGTACATATTCTTTATTTATTTTAAGTATATATTTTTTATATTTCATATTTTCTACAGGCATATATATACTTATATATTTACATATTTTAATTCATATACTTATAAATGTATGTACATACTTACGTTATTTTATTTTTATAATATACATATTTATATTTTTTTGTCTTTATGTAATATATATACATACATGCGCATGTTATTTATATATATGTAATTATGTTTTCATATTTTATAATTCTTGTACATACACATGTATATATATATGTATAGACATACATATTTTCATTATATATATATACCTACATAGTTTTTTTTTGTATTTTAAATCTTTTAAAATTCATACATGCATTTTTAAAACTTTTATAATTTTATTCATTTCTTTATTATTATTATTGTTTTACTTTATGTTTATCTATTTATTTATGTGTCCATTATTATTATTTTTTTTAAAAAATGTTTTAGTTTTTTTATTTTGTTTATTTACTTGTTATTGTATATAATTGATTTTTTATATATTTATTTTTGTTATCTTCGCTCGTATTATTTTTACTCGCATTATCGTAATTGATATTCCGTCACATCAATTTTTACCCGAATTCGTAAAAAAGGAAAATTTTGGAAACAAAAGCAATACTCGATACTTGGGATCTTCGAGAGAATTGGGCCCTAACGTGCTGGGTTCTAATTTTCTGTTGAATCTAAATGCTCGAGAATGCTCTTTAATAAAAAAACATAAATAAAAACTCATTATCGGGATTTCAATATGTTGTGTCCTAACGCATTGGATATGACACGTGGTTTTCTCGATATGAGGATTTTTCGAAAGTAAAGGCAATATTCCGTATTTAGAAAATTCGAGAAAATCGTGCCCTAACTTACTGAGATTCGATTTTTCTCGTTGATTTTAAGTAATCGAATATCCTTTTAAAATTAAAATAAATGAGGTTTAAATAAAAAATAAAAGGAAAGCTTACTCTCAAAAAATACAAGGTGTCGTGTCCTAACTTACTGGATGTGACATCTTGTTAATTCGAGATAAGAAGGCATTTTTCATTTTGACTTATCCAAGTAATTTTTTTTTTAAAAAATAACGCAATATAAAGAAGGACCTTATTTTTAAAATTCTTTTCGAGTTTTTAATTTTCGACATAAAGACATTAAATAATCAACTAAGGTACCAATTTTGGGCGTGTCGAGGGTGCTAATCCTTCCTCGTGCGTAACCGACTCCCGAACCTTTTTTTTCTGAATTTCGTAGACCAAAATCGTTGTTTTCATAAAATTAAATCATTTATTAAAAACAACCACTTTTTGAGGTGACCCGATCACACCTCATCAAAAAAAGGATTGGTGGCGACTCCCGTTTTCATTCTTTTTTCAAAATCCAAGTCGACCCCGTTTCCATCCAAAAAATGGTGTCAACATATAGTACTGATCAACGTTGTTTGAAAAAATATCTAAAGAACCAAAATGTTTTTATTTACAACAAGCTAGGGTCCATCTTTTCCTTTACTACTAGGTTATGGTATATATTATATTATATTATATTATATGCCTCAAACGTTTGACTAATGACAATTTCATAATTTTGTAAGGTTTTTCATTTTCACTCCTTTTGAATGTACTTTGAGATTTAAAGTGATTGACAATAAAATTAATTATTGTAAGATGAGATAAAATAATATAGTAGTAACATTAAAATTAATGGTGGTATATATGTTTAGATTTAAATGTGATTTTAGTTTTGAAGTGTGAATAATAGAAAAGTATTATTAAAAAATTAGCACATGATAAAAGTTTTAAATTATCTCATTTTATGAAATTATTAAAAATATGTTAAATTATAATTTTATTAATAAAAATAAGATATCATAGTATTTTTTTTATTGTTGTTGTAATTATTTATTATTTAGTTAAGCAATTATTTACATTAGCCACTTGATCATTGTTTTATAAGTACTATCAATGAGCAAAGAGTAAAAAGGGAAACAAACAAGAAAAAGAAAATAAAATTTTGTAAGAAAATACCTTAACATTAAAAGAGAGAAATCACAATTAAAAGTAAGGATAAAATTTTCCTTAGAAATAAAATAATATATCCACTTACCACCTACCAGAGACCTCAACTCTAGTAAAAGAATTTCAGCAGGTTTCACCAAGTGAGATCCAAATAGCATATTAAGGTCAAGTTGAAAAAAAACAATTATGTAGAAAGCTATTGCGTTTGTATGCAGAGAGGCCCTTAGTCCAGATTTAGCGAAAGAAAGATTTTTCAATGCTTATTTCAACACCTAATTTTCAGTTAAATTTTCATCATGGATAATGTATAAATATATAATAAGGTTGTTTCATTAGTCATTGAAATAGTTCAACTAATGAATATTAAAATTTTCATTTATTTAATTTTTAAATACGTAACATAATCTATTTTATAGATTTTTAATAAAAAAGTATTGAAAATAATAAATATATATATAAAAACTACTTATTATATATTATTCCTTTACTCCTTATCTACTCTTCAGTTTCATTTTTCATTCAATTTTTTGAACCATTCTCTTCTTTATTTGGTATTTTTTAAGCATTAACATTTAAATTGAAACATCAATTTATTCCAAACATTTCTTTACAATTTAACTGTCATTTACAATAATATGAAGTGCCTAAACGTAAGGATAAAAATGTAAAATAAAACTTTCATAATTTAATATTTATATTAATAGTCTGATTACATTCCGTCTTTTAAGTTTAAGGAACAAACTAACATATTTTATAATTCAAATTCAACACCTAATTTTTCAGCACAAATAGTTTATTTTTTAACACTTGAATTTTCAGTTTATCAAATAGTACTTTAGCGTATCAAATACAAATTGTTTCGACCATTTTACCAATAAAGGCCCATTTTCTACTTTATTTACGAAAATGAGTCACTTTATTTATTATTTACCGGAAGGGGCTGAAAACACTAAAACGTGTCCACGTAGGAGCGTTTTAAGGGGAAATTCCAGTAAAACGAGTCCCAGAGGGAGCAATTTTGCCATGTCAGCAAAAAAGGCGTTGACGTGGACATGCTTTGCTGACATGGCAAAACACTCGCTTAGGGACGTGTTTTAGCTCGTGTTTTTCTAGGGTTAGGGCCATTTGCATCTTTAGTGCCGAGGGTTTATGGGTTTAGGGTTTTATGGTTTTATGGTTTTAGGGTTAGTGTTTTGTTAAAATAATTTAGGATTTTATTTATTTAGGGTTTAGAATTTTTTTAAAAATTAATTAAATTAGGGTTTAGATTTTTTAAAATAATTTTGTGGTTAGCTTTTAGGGTTTTTGTAAAAGGGTTTAGGGTTGACTCTTGAAAAAAATTATATTGACAAGAAGAATTTTGTTTTTTTTACAGTAGTTTTTGAAAAAATAATTTTGAGAAGACGGTTCTGAAAAGATAATGTCAAAAATGCTTCAAGCAGGATGCACTGTCAGCAAAAGTACTGGAAAAAGCTCCCACGTGGATGCTCTTTTTCTACAGTAGTTCTTGAAAAATAATTTTAAGAAGACAATTCTAAAAAAATAATGTAAAAAGCACTTCAAGCAAGATGGACTGTTAGCAAAATTACTGAAAAATCTCCCACGTGGACCTTTTTTTTTTACAGTAGTTCCTGAAAAAATAATTTTGAGAAGATGGTTTTAAAAAAATAGTGTCAAAAAAGCTTCAAGCATGATGCACTGTCAGTAAAATTATTGAAAAAAGCTCCCACGTGGATGCTCTTTTTCTATAGTAGTTCCTGAAAAAATAATTTTGAAAAGACGGCTTTAAAAAATAGTGTCAAAAACGCTTCAAGCAGGATGTACTGTCAGCAAAATTACTGAAAAAAGCTCCCATGTGGACACTCTTTTTCTACAGTAGTTCCTATTTGGCCTTAGGCTATAAACGAGCCAAATTTCATTCTCATGTTGCATAAGTTACAACAAGAAAAATTAGAGAGGCTAAGCAGAATAGAAATTGAAGATGAGTAAATGTATTAGTGCTGTTATTTACTATGATGGTGAAGTCTGTGATATCGAGAACAGCGTTGTTTTTTTATCGGAGAACACAGCGCGACTGGTTTTTAACCAGAACATAGATTTGACAGAACTTCGTAAAAGAATTAGGCGCAAAATCTTTAGAACGACGCCAATGAGAGTTTCATCTATTAAGTATTGATTTTGTGCTTCGGTTGATCCCGTGACATATGACTCATTTGATATCATAATGTCGGGGCTGGGCTGAAGAAGGTGAAGGGGGTTCAGATGAAGAAGAAGAAGATCCGCGATTTACAGTGTACTCGCCTCCAGCCCACATGCATAATGTCGATCTATTGGTAGATGATGCATTAGAGTTTTCAAATCTACCACACAGAAGGCGTGACCGTACAAGTTCATCGTTGGATTTGGGTGAATTGGAAGTTTGTAAGGACTTTTCCAGTAAGGATAGTTTTCTTGGTGCATTGAAATAATATAGCATTATGAACGGGGTTAACTACCACGTGGTTAAACCCAAATCTGAGAAGTTCGAGGCCAAGTGTGCAGTGCAAGACGGTACATATTCATGGAAAATCATGGTTTCGGTTAGGAAAAAAAACATGCTTGTGGGAGATAAAGAAGCATAAAGGTCCACATACTTGTGTTGTCGGTACAGTATCACTGGGTGTTTAGGGTTTTTGAATAATATTGTTATTACTTAATGTTGCATTATTTAATGTACTTCGTTGATAGGTGTTTCACAAGATCATCTCAAGATGAATTAAGATATGATAGCTAGCTTAATACTACCGATGGTGAAGGCGGATCCTAGGACTTCTGTATCGGTCTTAATTTCCAATACTGGTAGCCAATTAAGGTACATGCCCTATTACCGCAAGGTTTGGATAGCTAAGCAGAAGGCGTTAGAAAAGATGCATAGTGGGTGGGACGCTTCATATAATGAGGTGTGGCAGTGGTGTTAGGTTTGCAGAGGTACATTCCAGGTTGCGTAATAGACCTTGAAATAGGCCCTGCGTACTACAATGATAGCTTGCTCCGTGGATACCAAGTGTTCAAGCATCTGTTCTAGAGCTTTAAGCAATGTCGAGATACATTTGTGTACTGCAGGCCATTGGTACAAATTGATGGTACCTTTATGTATGGTAGATATACCCATCGATTATTGCTAGCTGTTACACATGATAGCGGTGGGAGAATCCTTCCAATTGCATTTAGAATAACACCGGGGGAGTCAGGTGACGACTGGATTTCTTTCTTTCTAGGTTGAGGTGGTATGTCTACCCTAAACCTGATATCTGCGTTATATTGGATCGGGGTACTGAAATACTAGCCGCAATTGAGCAACAGGAAAGCCCATAAGATCGCACATACCATCAATATTGTCTAAGGTACATTGCGTCTAACTACTATGGGCAATATTAGTCTACCACTGAACGACGAAAAGTACAAACATGAGTATTTAATCTCTACTAATATAATTTCGTTTATAATATTCAATTTATTCTGAATGGAAGAGTGGTATGTAAATTTCGCTATAAACTTATATTAATAGGGTATGAGATCAATAAGGACCATTTTCCTGAGATGTTGGTGATTTTGCAGTCAGCTAATGATCAAGGCGCAAACTACCTTTGTAACATACCTTTCGATCACTAGACACAAGCATACGACGGCGACCTACAATATGGTCATATGACCTCAAACCTGGCTGAATGCATAAATTATGTTCTAAAAGGAATGCATCATTTGCCAATAACCTCGGTTCTACAGGAGACATATTTCCATTTGGTGAAACTATTTCCAAAGCGAGCAGTGAGTTATAAAGGCCAAATGTAGGGATGCCATGTATGGTGCCGGAAGGTATTGCAAGAAATTAACAAGGCGAAAGCGCGGGCCAACACCATGCACATACTATAACACGATTGCGACAACTATGGTTTCGTGTGATGGAGTTCGACAAACCGAACCAAGGTATCGGTGGACAATATTGTGTGCACCTGAGAATTAAGACTTCTGACTTTGGGACGTTTGACGCACTTCGTTATCCATGCGCTCATGCAATTTCAACTTGTCAGAATCTCCGTTTGGATCCTATAAGCTATGTCGACGAAGTGTACAAAATAGATTACATGTACAACATGTGGAGACACATATTCCCACCATTCCCAAATGAACGTAAGTGGCCATCTGTATCGCTTGCTCCATTTAAGTTGTTACCAGATAGAGATTTGCGTCGCAAACCAAAAGGTCGACCTTGCTCGAGAGGAATACGTGATAATATGGATATTCAGGAAAGAATGAACGAACAAAAGTTGTGCAGATAGTGTAGGAACCCAGGTCATACAATTTAAACATGTCCAAATAAAAATAGTTGGTAATTTCTTAAATGAAACTATATTGCATTATTTCTATTGTCTTATTCAAAAGAACTTCTATTTTATTAAATAGGAAAAAATATAAAAATAATTTACTATTAAAATATTCAAAACAAATTTTATTTTATTAAATAAAACAATATAAAAATAGTTTGTACAAATATATAAAGGTTAGGATACATATAAGGGCTAGGATACGCACCTGGCATAATCTGAAGGGGCTATGGTGTGGGTGTCGTCGCTTGAGGCGTTGGGCCCGGTGATTGTGTGGGCATTGTTGATGGGCCTGTCCTATCATGCCTTCTCATTGAATTTAAAGGGCTCCATCGTTCTTTTTCGACACGAATTTGTTGACGCCTCTACTCTTCTGAGAGCTAATATGGCTTGCCATGGATCCTAAACCATGGCATGTAACTCAGTGCGCAGGCTAACTCTGGAATGATGATTAGTTCGTGAGTAGTTATATGATTATACCAGTTTTCCCAAATTTCAATATATTCTAAGAAGAATACCGGCCAATGTGTATTCGATTGTCGTAAGTTGATTTTGTGCTCATCATCGACCATCTCAGGTGTTAAGGGAATCAGTTGACGGAATCCAAATTGCCGCAACACTCTATCCATCTGGTGCATATCGACAGTAGCATAGTTGATCAATGAGACCTTAATATGCCAAATGTTCAGATTTTGAAAGAATTCATCCGAAATTACTACCCGAATTATCGGATCCTCGTATGGTGTCTATTGAAACTATATGAACGTGATAAAAATATTAGTTATATACATAATACATAATACTAAATATGAACTGACTATGCTATGTATATATTTCATTTAATACACAAATGCGCTTCCGACTGTTAGTCTAATAGAAGCCGTATATCTTGATGAGCTGTAGGTATTCCAACATAACTAGCCGAATGGTTCCACCTAATTAAATAAATTTTTAGCATAAAATTATATTTTAAATCTATGTAATAGTTTCAAAATATAATATAAATTTTACCTCATTATGAGTGGGAATGTATATGGGTGGTTCACTCGATGACGTAAAAATGAAAAGTGAAATCGGGTCTATGATTGTAGTAGTGATAGACAACCTCCGATTTTGGCTTTATTTGGTTTCGTTGCCTCGCACATCTCCCGGTATCATGTTGCCAAGATGGCAGGCCCCCAACTAAGTTCGCTAGCTACTCTAAAATCAATGAGTTTCAGCAGCCACCTCAAATGTACGAGGTTACGTGATAAGTCCCGCATCAGATAACCTCTAACGATCTCAAGGATGTATGCCTGAGCATATCGTATTCTTTCTACTTCAGTTGAATCATTCTTCAGCTTCGGGAATATGTCTTGTAACTAGCCCATCTCGATCCAACCTCCGTAAATATTATCCAAAATCGCACCCAAAAGACCGTAGCATATGGCTCCACAATCAGCAAATAAAGTGGATCTGATGAGTACAGACCCATCCACCGGCAATCCCAATTGTAATTGCATGTCCTCCAAAGTGATAGTACACTCTCCACATAGAAGATGAAATGTGTGCATCTCGGGTCTCATTCTCTCTATGAACGCGCTGATAGGTTTCAGGTCCAACTTGCACCCCTGGCCTATATTGGCCACGTTCTAAAAACCCACTTCTCTCAAGTAATTTTCTATAAACGGTGATGGAGGACTAGACATATTATGAATATAACATTGTAACACCTGATTTACAGACTATTATAAAAAATTATAAAATAAAAATTAATTAAAATTACATAAATGAAAATAAATATTAAATAATATTCAAAAATTGAAATTAACCCTTACCATTTTCATTTGTTTGACGGAGACATGTTTATGATCGAGACAAATTAATTTCCCGACCATTGCTAACATGATCAAATATCTTTGAAATTATAAAAATAATACTAATTTAGAAAAAAATTAAAGGAAATAATCAATTAAAGAGAGCTTTGAGAAATTTGGGGGAAATTTGAGAGCTTTTTTGAGAAAATTGGAAGAAATGTTTGTGTGAAAAAATAGGAGGGTGGTTTTATAGTTTTTTTTTACCGTTGGACCCCCCAACGGTCAAAATTTTAAATGACCGTTGGGGGTAAAAAACACGGGCTAAAACGCGTCCCTAAGGGAGCATTTTGCCATCTCAACAAAGCGCATCTATGTCAGCACGTTTTTTGCTGACATGGAAAAATCTCTCTCTCAGGGACGTGTTTCAGCCTATTCCGATAAATAATGAAAAAAGTGGTCCATTTTCATACATAAAGTAGGAAATAGGCTTTTATTGGTAAAATGGTTAATTGTTTCATTGATGGAACCACATGTAAAGTGGCAATAAACTTATGTACAAGTTTTCAATCAACACCAGTCACAAGTTTTGTTGATACATGTGTTCAACAAGAGAGGAGATGGTGGTGATGACAAGGCGGCCGGTTCACTTAGATAAACGGAGAATCGGAGTAAGAGGAGAGTAAGGTGAAGGTTACTGGGAAGGTAAGGGAGATTGAGTGCTGAGGATAAGTGCTTAAGGTTGCTAAAAGGGGAAAAGATCATTTCTTAATCATTTCTTGGGGTATTTTAGAGGGAAGGCCCCCATGTATGGTAGTTCCACGTCATTGACAATATAAATGGTGGCTCACTTGTGTGATCGGCCAGGTGGTAGGCTATTTATCATCAAGTGTGGTACTACTCCGGCATTCCTTCTACTGAGGTAGTATGAGGTTGTTACGCCTTATTAGTCCCCTAATGGTCTCCTCTTTGTGGTGAGTGTGTTCCTACCAAAAAACAAGTGGCTTGATGATGTATGGAGCGTGCAAATGGCTGACTGAATGATGTGAGGAGGAGGACCATTTGTGGGTGCTTCTCAAGAAACTTCTTGTGGTGCCATGTGTCCAAGTTGAGTAGGGGTATAACAATTGTCCCTTATAGTTAAGAGGTAGGTTATAAAATAGGTTGCCTCGAGACCATCTACAAGTAATTTTCAAAACGTAATTGTTATATGAGGGGAATGGATGGTTTAGATTACCGATAGTTTCTCATTGTGCATGCTGAGGGCATTTCTGAAAATGAAGAGTTGTTTTGAAGGTTTTAGAATATTTTCAAAAAATGCAAATATGAACCACTTTCCTTAAGAAGTGGGGACCAATGATGAGTTGTGTTATTGCAAGGGACATATGTTTAGATGGCATTAATTGTGAATGTTTAGATAATTGTGCGATGAAATGCACCATTTCAAAAGGGTCTATATATAGTTGTCTTCTTCATCTATTCTTCCATTTTGTAACCTTAAGGTCCTTGTAGGTGTTCTGTTAGAATTCTGCAGCCTATCAACTGATTCTGTAGTACTTTTGTCCTCAATACTTTTTTGGTATAAAACATTTGCCATCTATACTAAACATTTCATTCTCAAGGTTTTTAGTGATAAAGGTTCACATTTTTACGTTTTTCTTGCCCTATTTTGTATTTTTCCTATAACAATGGTCACAAACCATTGTAGCGGGAAGTCAAAACTTTAAGGGTGATCAAGAAAAAACATATTGGGGTTGTTAAAAGGTATAGGGAATCGATGCTTAGTGTTGCTTAAAGGTGCACTACCACTGAGTAGGAGTTTTGGAGGGTACTTCTATGTAAGGGATATTAGAGAAGCATCGTCACTATAATTTCAGCATCTCAGAAGGGCCATATACATTGAGCAAGATTTATGAGCCTAAACATGGGGCTTAGCAACCAAGGTTTTTCCTGCCACTACATGTTCTAGAAGCTGGATTCTATTTTCCTCATCCTTTAGTCACCCAAGTGCTATGTTGTTATGAGATTGTGCTTGGACGACTAGCCAAAGTATCCTCGTAGACAATTACCGAGTTTATCATTATAAGGGAGTTCTAAAATATGTTCCAGCTAACGGAAAGTTCAACTATGGACTAGTCAGGGTTGTTATACCTTTCAAGGAAACTTGGCATCCCTCGAATCAATAATATGCTTTACAGGAAGATTGGCCTTCTGAACCTCAAATTCCGTAAGTATATTTTGGTGGAGTTGAAGTTTGGTGATGATTTTGACTTCCTAATCGAATAAAGATTACCTATAGTAGATTTGTATGAGTACAAGCCCTCACTATAATGGTATCTAGAGCTTAAGAAACAATTCAATATACTAAAGCAAGCCAATCTCCTCGTTGTTCCACAGGATATTACCCTTTGGAACATCTTTAAATACTTCTTGCTCAACAAGAGTGCTAATAGGTTTATAGAGTGCGACTTCACATAAGGTTTCCTTAATGATGGGTCGTGGAAGCATCACGGCAAATCGTGGCCCTTCAAATCTAATGACAAATGGTTTTAATCTTTCGTGGGTTGGTAGAGGAGCCATGGAACTACTCAAGATGAAGGTGTCATGGAAAATCCTACTTTGGCCTCTACCCTAAAATATACCTCTCATTAAGCTTGTAAATGTAGAGAATTGAGCTTTAATTTTGTGTTTGTACTTGTATCTTGTACATATATTTTATTGATTGAAATGAATTTTTGTATTTTTTTCTTTTGCTATTTAGATTATATGTATTAATATTGTCCATTGGGAAGTGAATACTATGTGTTGTTACCATCCGCTGCGAGATGCAAAATGTTGTGAAATTTCTACTAAATTGGAAAAGGAACTAACCACATAACACAGGTGGCATTAATCACAGGTGGTTTTTGCTTTGTAGTAATACTAAAAGACATATAGTATCATTCAATGTGAAATGAAATGTCGAAGGAATTCTTGAGGGTTAAATATGTAACAAAAATAATGCTAATCACGAGTATCACTCCTCTGAAAAATTCCAACAGTAGTAGATGATCCTGTACTGATTACTCCCCGAATGGGGAGTCATTAATTACGATAAGGTTCAAAATAAGGGATGTTGATGAATAAAATGTTCCCTCCAAGGGAAATGAGGGAAACCATGGAAGGTGGTGCATTCAAATGCACCACCAAGAAGAGGGAGGTGAAAATGATGTTTCGGTGTTATAGTTTGTTGCTCAAACACCACAAGTATGCTTGTAGCCTTATAAGGGTAACATACACTGTTAGTGATATTTACGGTCTTGATCACGATGTGAGCTACCGGGTTTCTTTCCATTGTACATGTTGGAGGGTAGATTTACTCTATGTTGCATCCTTTTACCTATGAGGTGATTAACTTTTACAACATAGCTCTCGGGTAACTATCGGGGCCCTTTTGATGGGTCATCACGAGATTCATAATTTTTTTCCTAGAGAGGAGGATGTGGCCTTTGCTAAGATTTTTTTCAAATATTGTTCTAATTGATCAGAGGTGTGACCCTTAAGCAGTTGGGGTTACTCCATTTCAAGAAACAACAAGAAAAATCCTCTCATAGCCGACGTTCTTTTCGAGAGGATAAATAATATGGGCTTTGGTCAGCACAAATACCTCCTCGTAAAGTTAAAGTTTAGTAAAAAATTTTGACTTATTGATAAAGTGGTGCTTGCCACCCAAAAGCCTATGTAAAGAGGGGCTATCGTTGGAAGGTGATAAGGATACCTTGAAGCAATTAAACATAATTAACCAAGAGGGTTTGTTAGTGGTGCCCCGAGAAATTACTTTTCGAAAGGTTTTCAAGTATTTCCTTCTAAAAAAAGGGGCCAAGGTTTTGTGGTGTTCGATTTTGAGGAAGGCTTTATTAATGATGGATCATGAGAACCCCAAAATCAATCTTTTCCCTTCAACTCGGATTGCCCAATTACTAGCATTTTTCGTGAGGTGCTGGAGGAATCATGAAAGTACCTCATGAAATGTGAGGGGCGACTAGCACATTGTGAAGGGTACTAATGGGCATGCTTCATAGCTTGCTCCTTCTTCCTCTGGGCTATTGACATTTTGGAAACATGGCTGACATTGTTGCTGCTGATGCAAGGTCTATCCAACCACCTTCTCGACCTCCTAACTCTAAGAAACAAAGTATGAGGATATATTTTTTATCAGATTATTGTGATATTTCAGTTTGTTGGTTCCTATTTTTGTTTAATTCTGATGTTATTTTTGTTGGATTTAGTTCCCTAAGTGTAGTGTATTTGTTTTTAATACTTGTATTATTTTCAAATATATTAGTAGATGAACCTAAGATGTCAAGGCATTTAATAAAGCATGAAAACCCTGAGCCCCATAATGAGCAGTAACTTTCTCCTCGGGGTCCTAGTGGTGCATGGGCTTCTTGAATCCTATATGGTTGACTTTTAGCCTTGTCTTGATACTATTCGTTAAGGAGAGGAGGCATTGGTATTTAATATTTACTACCATTCTAGGGATGTTTGAGGTCCTTATTCTTGCTACTCCCCAAATGCAGTTGGAAGGAAGGTCTAGAAGGTAAGTATAAGAAGAAGAATGTGATCAAGTAGACCCTATTGTAACTAGCACTAATAATCCTCCCACTACTCTTACTAATGAACCTAGCAATCCTCCCACTAGCAAGCCATCTCTCATAGTGGATGGTGTCCTTTCAATTGATGCTCGAGATGTTACAACTGATGAGGAAATTATAGATATTTAATATTTTAGTTCTTGCAACTATCTATTCTTGTACTTATTCTTCCAATTAATGAAAATCATTTTTCCCTTATTGCATTAGCTTCTTCCTTGTTTTTCCCTATAATATCTTATTGTCATCTATTATAAAATTTTATCCTAAGACTATCCTTTGCAATGGTAATTTATAAAATTTCTAAGTATAAATAACTATAACAGTGGGTTTCTTTAAGAAAACATAACTTATATGAGAGTCTGTGAGTCATACATGTATCAAATGGTGTCATAGTTGTATCATTGCAAGTTTTTATGTAGAGTGGGATGTTTCGTGTTGATGTCATAAGTGCAACGTTGGCTCATTTTGTCCTAAAATTACGCATATATCAATTTACAGAAACATGTCGTAGGTGCAACTATTGGCTCATTTGGCTCGAATTTATTCATATGTCAATTCATATAAACATGTTGTATGTGCAACCATTGGCTCATTTTGGCTTGAAATTACGCATATAAGGTGTAGAATCATGTCAAAATTTATCGTAATCTCATAACATCAGATAAACCCATTGCCCAGCAATTTATTAACCTCTTGGAAAGCGTTGATCGTAACATCAGAGAACTTCCTTTACATTTACTTAACTAGTCTAGCTTTAGGGACCATTCCTAAACTTGATGATGGATTGGTGGATCCTGAACATATATGTTGTTAACCAAGTAAAGACATCTCTGTATTCTACCAATAGAGAACTCAACAACTTTGTTCCAAGTAACAAGAGAGTTGCAGTTATTTGTGTGACTCGTTCTGGTCCTTATCACACAAACGAATGGTTTTAATCTACTTTATTGCCTTAGGTTTTGGGAAGCTCGACCTCTAACATTACATCTATACTCTCTAGGTTTAATGCCAAAGATGGCTTTGTAAGCACCAAGATGGTCCACAGTAAGAAACTCAATCATCTCGGTGATGGTGTGCTTATCATCGCCTAAAATCACTGGCAGGGTAATGAAATCTTTTAATACTAACGAATGGTTGGCAAAACCATACACCAGACTTGATTTCTTCAATGTTAAATCCTTGAGGCCCATCTGACAAAAAACCTTAACAGTGACGATGTCAATAGAACTCTTCGTATCTACAAGGATCCTCTTCACTTGAAATGAGGATATGGTGGCTAAGATTACGAAAGGGTCATCACCCTCAGCATCCAAACTTCTCTTTCATTTGCTTTTGATAACTAGAGATGTCAATGAGAGGTCTTGGACTTTTTCACTAGGGTAGCTATATATATTATGCTTTAGAGGTGAGCCTTTCATGAGTTGCTTACCCTAATCATGAGATCAATAATCCTTTTTACGCTACCTCCAATTAGGACATCAATAATCCCTCTCATAAGCTATTTACCCTTATCATCTCTTCTAGCGTCAGATGGTTCTATTTCTCTATCATAGGATAGATTTTTCTATGTGCCTTATGGGAAAAAAATTGCTTCAAATGTCCTTATTGAATGGTTAACTCACTGGCATCCTTAAGATGGATACAATTCTCTGTATGGCGGCTAGGGTATTATAGAATTGGTAATGCTGGTTAAAATTGTTGTAATGTTGGCTTTAAAGCATAGACAGAAGGGTTTCTAATATCCCTTGTTGCTCCACTTGGCTCAAGATATAAGTCGAGGAGGAAGTGAGCTCATGGTATGAATAGAAGCGATTATAAAGGTTCTTGTTCCTCTAGCTCTAGTGACCCATATTATCTCGGATAAGCCTTGAGCGATTGGGGGAACTAACAATGGAGACCATTTATTATCCTCTTGATGCAAGGCATTATATCGTATGTTTCCTATATCACCTACTTGGGTACGCATTCATTGTTGCCTTGATTATTTGCATGGAGATGAGGAATTGCGTAAAGAGAGAAGGTCTTGGTTGCTAGGGTAAAAAAGTTTGGCGTTACCCTACTGAATTTTTTCACTCTCTACAAATCGGTGGGCAATCTCATGTAGGGTAGGGAGTGAGTCTGACAAGTTGCTAACAATATTATACTTGAAGAATAGGTGGCTTGTGCTAGTAATAAAAGCCCGAATGACCAAGTCATCAGAGACTCTTTCTGTGATCATCATGGCTGTATTAAAATGATAGACAAAGTCATAGAAGGATTGTTCCTATTTTTGACAGATGAACATGGGATAGGTTAGGGATTGCTGCAAAGTATTGTTGGCAAGAAATTGGCTTATAAACATATTGGCAAGTTGTTCTAAGGTGCGGATAGAACCCCTTAGTAGAGATAAATACCATGGCCAAGTAGTATGTGTGAGGGTCATAGAGAAGGTTTGACACTTAATTTCATCAAAGGTGTGTAAGATGTTCATGTGGTTGTTATAGTGGCTAAATGATCTTTCGAGTCTTTTAAACCACCATAAAAGACCCTAGGGAATTTGAAGGATGATGGAAGGTTGTAGACCAATACCTTTAGAGCGAATGGCACATTAGAATAACTCAAACAAGCATTATCAACCCTCAGAATTCTTGTAACAACTCCATCTTCGAGGCCAACATCTACTCCTCTAAGGTAGCATCATTACCATGGGAACCAATTGGGAAGTTATTACCAATAGGTGGATCATTTGGCTACCTTTGGTTATTTAATCCGTAGAGAGTGAATAGGGTTGTATCTTTCTCATGGGGCTGGTGAGCCTACCTTTCTGGGTTTTTGCTTTCTTTAAGCTCCACGATAAATGCTCATTTGGGCATTCTTTAAGTCCAAATGTCGTTCGTGTTCATGTTTTTTCCTGAAAATTGAAGCTGCTACTCAAAAATTTAAGCCTCAAGGCGTTGTTTTTTCTCATGTATCTCAGTAACTTGTTGCTGAGAGCTAGAGGGTTGATGTTGGGAAGCCTGATTCGTAGGATTTGTGGCAACATTGCCCTAGGGTGTTGAGGCAAACTACCAAGGCAGACGAGTGTACCAGTAGTACGTAGCACAGGTATCCCTAAAAAAGATAGGAAGCACCAAGTAGGGGTTGGGTTTGGCATGTAGTGGTCTAATCAAGATTGTTGGTTGGTGGTTGAGAGAGTGACGCAGATGGCTGACTTGAAGCAGGTTCCTATGTTTGTGTTTAGTTTGAAGGAAGCTCTATTGGGTTTGTAGGGTTTGTTGGATTTGCTGGGTTGGTTGGAATCTCTAGGTTAATAGAAGTATTAGTTGAAGGAGCCATAGTTTTGTTTACACCCATTGCACTAATTGTTGATACAAGTGTTCAATAAGAGATTAGATAAGGGAGAAATGGTGGTGACAAAGAGATCGGTTCACCTAGACAAGCGGAGAGTCGAAGTAAGGGAAGAGTAATGTGAATGTTGCTGGGAAGGTAAGGGAGATTGAGTGCTGAGGATAGGTGCTTAATGTTGTTAAAGGGGGAAAAGATCCTTTCTTCATCGTTCCTTAGGGATTTATATCGGGAAGGCCCCTATGTCTAGTATTCCTCTGACATTCCCTCTGCAGAGGTACAACGAGGTTGTTAAGCCTACGTGGTACCTTAGTGGTCTCCTCTTAGTGGTTAGTGCATTCCCGCTAAAAAGTAGGTGGCCTGGTGGAGGGTTTGTTGATCAGTAAGTGGCTTGTTGAAGTATGGGGCATGCAAGTGGCTAATCACCCAATGACCAATTGAACAATATGAGGCAGAAGGTCATTCGTGGGTGTGTCTCAAATAACTTCTCGTGGTGCCACGTGCTCAAGCCAAATAGAAGCATAACAAGTTTAATCCCTCGACAACTCTTACCATTATTCCTTAAAAGAATAAAAAAAATTACAAACTCCTTTTAGAATACTCTTTTGTAAAACAGGAGACATATTGGGTAAATCATGAAGCAATATTTCATCTAGCGCATTTAGCAAGTGAAAGTTTAAGAGAAACTATCGTATCCAACTCAAATTATTAAGAAAATGAAATGGTATATACTCTTAAAGATATTCTATTGACTCATGGATCCATCATCTATACGTATAATGCAACGTTTATAGTCCGTTGTTTTATTTATAGACTGAGATTTTATTTGTCTTAACAAAAAAGGTGAGAGAGCAGATATTTTGTAAAATATATAGATATTTTGTAATATAAAAATAGCAAAGATGGAAGTGAAACGAATTAATTAGGGCTAATAGAAGAAGGGGAAAATTAGATAAATGATATAGAAAGGAAGGTTGTTGTAGTACCTTTAATAGACAAGGGGTGTGGCTCCAATCGGAAACGTGGAAGGTTTAATTTGCTTTTAGTTTTGGATGCATCGAAGCATACTTGGAAAAAACATGTGGGAAAGAAAAAAGTCTTTTGCTTCCAACACAAATTAACTACATATTCTTTCAATTTCTAATTCTAATTTTTTTCTATAATCTCTCCTTTGACGTGGACTGTGATCGTTCATTTCCAAGGCCCTATTGATAACAGACATTTGAAACATGACCTTATACCAACAATATTGACGGATATATTGATTCCAACTAGTTTGTGTTACGATAGTTGAATCGGAATATATTTGGTGGTACCATAACTTTTCGTTAGAGGTGCTATTTGAATCCGAAGATGGAGATCAAAAGTATCCTCCAGTATTAGTACATAGAAGTAGAAAATAGTGTTAAGAATGACAGCCACCAACATGAAATACTCTCACGTGCAGGTAGACAGATACATAAGCGAGTTAAACATTCTTGCATGATTTTCTCGGATGTGTTATTGATATGTTTCCATTTTTTAAGGGAAAATGACATGTTTGATTGTAGCAGTACTGTGTTTCAGAACATGCTTCTAATATCGCACGGTTAAAACAAGGGTTTTTCCATTGCAAATGTTTTACATCACTATAAAACATTTATATATTTATAGCTGCAGTATGACGTTGTACCTTTGTTTATGCGTTTTAAGGCAGAACAGAGCTAATGTTATACAAATTAAATACTTGACAATCAGATATATATATATACCCCACAATCTCTTGGCTTATAAAAACATCTTTCCCCATATATTTCTCCCACTCACTTCACAGCAAATTAGAGTGCTCCATTGCTAACTGAAAGAAATAAAGCTATGGCCGAGCTTGAAGCATTGAGATCTTATCAAAAGCAACCAACAATGGCAGAGGTATACAATCTTTGACACAATTTTCATTCTAACAGATGATAACTTAACTGAGTTTTTTTTTTTTGTTTCACTGCCTATGTTTAGGTGACTGAGGAGCTAAAGAGAATAATTGATATAGGGTTCCCTATAGCAGCTATGAGTTTGGTGAGTTATGCAAGGAACATGGTTTTAGTTGTTTGCATGGGAAGATTAGGCAGCCTTGAGCTTGCTGGTGGAGCGTTAGCTGTTGGTTTTACAAACATCAGTGGCTACTCAGTCTTGTCAGGGCTTGCTACGGGCATGGAATCGCTTTGCAGTCAAGCTGTTGGCTCAAGGAACTTATCAATGGCAGCTCTCACTTTGCAAAGAACGATTGTAATGTTACTGCTGGCTTCGGTACCTATCGGCTTGATATGGTTTAACCTTGAACCTCTCATGCTTAGCATCAATCAAGACCCTGATATATCCAAAGTTGCCAGCCTTTACTGCCGCTTTGCGATCCCGGATCTTATAGCAAATAGCCTTCTTCATCCTCTACGTATTTACTTGCGTAGCAAAGGAACAACTTGGCCTTTAATGTGGTCAGCTTTAGTTTCGACCCTTTTTCATCTTCCAATCACAGTCCTTTTATCCTTTACTTTAGGTTTAGGAGTCCCTGGGATAGCAATCTCCACCTTCATCACCAACTTCAACACCCTTTTCTTCCTTCTTTGTTACATGTTCTACACTCGAACTAGTCATCTTGTTCCAGAGGAGTCGATGCGGACGTCTTTGTTACCATCGCCAACTCTGCCACACCCACCTTCGTCAACAGCTCTAATAGGGAAGGAATGGGGAGATCTTCTTCGACTGGCAATACCAAGCTGCATTGCTGTTTGCTTAGAGTGGTGGTGGTACGAGTTTATGACAATTCTAGCCGGTTATTTATCCGAACCTCGAGTTGCTTTGGCAACATCAGCAATAGTGATACAGACGACGTCTCTCATGTACACGTTGCCAACAGCACTCAGTGCATCGGCCTCAACCCGAGTCGGGAATGAGCTCGGAGCGGGGAGGCCGAGCAGGGCACGGTTGGCAGCTGTGGTAGCCATAGGGCTAGCCTTGTTGACCTCATTTTTGGGATTAATAGGGACGGTATTCGGGAGAGAAGCTTGGGGAAGAGTTTTCACAAAGGATTATGAGGTTCTAGAGCTAACCATGATTGTACTACCCATACTTGGACTGTGTGAGCTAGCAAATTGTCCACAAACCACAAGTTGTGGGATCCTAAGAGGGAGTGCTAGGCCCGGGACTGGGGCAACCATAAACTTTTACTCGTTTTACTTGGTGGGTGCGCCTTTGGCAATAGTCCTAGGCTTTGTTTGCGGACTAGGGTTCGTGGGGATGTGTTATGGGCTGCTAGGTGCTCAGATTGCATGTGTTATCTCCATCTTAACAGTGGTATTCAGGACGGATTGGGAACGAGAGTCCTTGAAGGCCAAAGAGTTGGTGGGCAAAACTGAACATTTTGCACATGCAGACCAAGTCATTAAATGTGAAGAGGGAGTTGGATTTCTCACAGAATTGGGTTCTGGAAAGTGAGGAAAACACGGTGGTCTTCAAGGAACCAGAATACTCCCATCTAACAGAACAAATTGAAACTACACTTTTTCATCTCCATTATTATTATTTTCCGACTCATGTTATATATATACACCTGTTTGTTTTGTCTTTCCCTTTTTCTTTCTTTTATTTCTCTTAAAAGTTACCTAGTTCCCCACTAATCTTTGGCCATGCACTAGACCATGCAGGCATGCACCTTTGTATATCAATCAATTAATGCTAATCATAAAAATAGAATTATCTGTATGCTTATGAGATAAAGGTTTAGCCCTTTTCTTTTGTTTGTTTTCTTAATACAACGAAAGATCAAGGAAAGAAACAAATTGCGGGTGCTGGAATTTGATTCTCGATCTATTAGGTATTAATTCTTGAATCTGACTATACGAATCAACATCTAAAGGCCCGGATCTGGATATAAATTCTGCTCTTAGCATATCTTTTTTTATTAGTTTTCTTTTTAAAAACCATTCACTTACACAAAACAATAATTAAAAAAATAGTTATCCAAGTTTACCTCCTGCATTCATAATAAAGAAATTAATCATTATTATTAATGGTAGATATCTTGATTTTAACTAAAAATATAAAAGAATAGGTACCGCATCACACATTTGAAGGACAACAATGGTGCACATATTGATTCTAATTAGTACTCATCCTTTAGCTTATTTTTAATCAAAATCAAAATATCTGTGGTTGATAGCAGTGACTAAGATAATGAGATGATCGACCTAATCAAGAGATAGGCTCATTGTACATGTTTGTTTTCAAAAGTAACTAAATTTAAATAATATCTTTTAAGATTATTTTGAAAATAATATTTGATTATTTTGAAAAATAATTACATTAAAAAAATCTATTGGTAGATTATTTTGGAGGTTTGAAGATTGCATTAAACTGATGAACTTTTTCTGTTCACTCGGAACATATTGAGAGTTTATCCACGATGTTATTATGAGACTGGATTGGTTAATTATTAGACCTCTTTCTATGTTCCGTATTATTCACGGTTTTTAGTGATTCCATTAGAAAGTCACAACCTATTGTTACAGCATCATTGCAATCTGACTTTCCAATTTTACTTTTTGATCAACCATCAAGGCCTCATTATCAAATCTACTATGATACATGACAATCCTTAAGACACCAATGAAAACAAAAAAGAATTCCACCAAGCTAGCCATAGCTAGCCAACCAGGGTACCTAAACATTAGTATTGAACAGTGAAGTCCCCTGTCATTTGCTGGCACGCATGTGCACCATGTGCCTGTCTCTTGATTAGGTTGGTCATCTGAGCTCATGCAGTACCTAAAAACAGTCTTCTCGTAGATAACAACAAGAAGAACATAAACATCTATGTCTACACTTACTGCTTTCTAATCTGCAAAATTTAGGGCATTAAATTCACCATATATTGAATGCCCTATCCTCCCCAAATCTTAGAAACTAAAAGCCTTATGTAAAGATAAATAATGAGTTTTTTTTCTGCATGCCAAAAAAGTGTCTTATAAAGAAATTTCACCTTTAAGACTTTGCTACACCAGCAGCTGAAGTTTTAGCTAATTTTCCATTGCTTTCTTTTGGTTCAAACTTATGAATAGAAAACTTTCAACTAATTTCCGCCCATTTGTCTTTTTGAAACCTAGGGAATTTCATTCGTGGTCCAACATTTCTGCTGAAGAAAAAAACACTATTCTGTTGATCATTCATGACCATGAGGAGTGTTTATATAGGAGGGGGTAGTTGTAAAGATTTCTGTCGACAAAATTTGCTACAAAGTGTAACATCTATAAAGCCGTTAATGAAGCATAGTCTTCCCCTCAGATTTCGCAATCAAGATAATGCGATAGAGAAGGATATGAAAGCCACCGGCAGTTGATGAATTGAAAAAGGAAGAACTATAAACTATATTTCACAATGATGTTGATATGACTTCAAAAGAATTAATTTTCTTTGCAATAATGATGTTGGAAATCAATCTCCTTTGCTCAGCCATAAAAATATATATCCAATCCAACAGCTACTGCATACATAAGGAAAAGAAACAAGAACAACAAAATTATAGCTTCATACACATTGGCTGAATCGCTGTAATTATTTTTCATAATGTTTTTGTCTTCGGACATTTGTGCTTTGTCTTTTCTCATTTAATTTAATTCTATTGAATTTGAATCGGTTTGTTTCGGAATAATGAAAAGCAAGTTCACATTGGAGCCTAATTACAGAATTGAAGGGATCGATTCATAAACTATCACATCTATGATATAATGTGAGGAGATAATTTGGAGATGTTTCCTTCATTGTAACAAATGGACCAACCTACTTCAAAAAAATAAAAATAAAAACAAAACAGAAAACAAATGGACCACTCAAATTATGCACAGTCAAGTTTTATTTGCATGGTTCATGACGTATTGTGCATGGTTTCTGAAAACGACATTGTAAGACCAATATCTAAATCATATACCTTCCTGCCTTCTGCGAGAAATTTAACATTGTTACTGTTGCCTTTTGGTGAAATGACGTGTCCATCGCTACGGGCTAAATCGAAATTTTTTTTAGTGGGGATAATAATTAAATTATATTTTTTAAGAGGTTAAAATATAATTTTAGTATTTATTAATTTCTGGTTTTATTATTTTTGAAAGGATTAAATATTTTTATTTTTTATTTTTGAGGGATTAAAGTGTAATTTTATCAGATATTAATTTAATTTTTCATTAGTTATAAACAGATTAAATTGCATGATTTTCAATTTTGAGAGAGGGGCAAGGCCTTTACTGCCCCTTAAAGTTGCCCTAGATGGGTATAGTTGAATTTGGACTATGTTATTCAGGGTGAAGTTAGAATTGTTGATCAGCGGTCACGGTATTTTTATAAAATATACATATTTAAAGTAGGCCTAACTCATATTTTTATATGAGATCATTCTAATTACCAAAATTAAGGAAAATTAAATTAAATTAAATGCTCAATTTGTATTGTATATTATAAACATTTAAGTTTATTTTTTTGGCTAATTAATGTTTAGATACTATTTCTACTTAGATATTGCCCACTATTCACCCAAACCCAATCCAACATAAACCCAATTTAATATATATAAACTCAAGTACCCAACCCAACCCAATTATCCAACCCTATCATAAAAAATACAAATAATTTAATAAATAAAAATAAAAATCTAAAACTAAAAGTAAAAGTCTAAAAATAAAACATAGTAACAAACGACAGAAATAAAAAGAATCCCTAACTAAGACCCTAACCTTCAAAATCCCTAATTGAAATCTCCCAAAATCTTTCTATTGTCACTGCCAGGCCAACCACCTTCGTGAACCATCCGGCGTCCATCATGTCACCATCACCGGCGAGTTGAGGTAGGCTTTTACTCTTGAAAATTTTGGCACTATTTTACTACTTGCTTATTCTACATCTTGACCAAGTGTCCTGAATTCCTTCCATCTATTTAATCTGGTTCGCATCACCGAATTTTCCCTATGTTACTAGTCATTTGTGAGAATGCCCTTATTTTTTTTTGATAAATGTCTCTTTCATCCAGGAGTGGCAAGTGTATATATAGTAGTAGTAGTCTAGTAGAGAATTCAGTTTTATAGATATTACAATCAAACACTGAATGTCTAGATTTTCTATATGTACTTCCTTTTGGATCCTTTTTCTCTAAAAAAAAATTTACTTAGCATTTCTCTAAAGAAGAAGAAGAAGAAAGAAAAGAGTGGGAAATAAAAATGTAAGAGCAGATCAGAGATCCATGTCCTCTCACTCCAACAATACCAATATTTCTTATTTTCCATTTTATTTTCGTCACTGTGGAGATGCATCATAAACATAGCAAATACTAAATATTGTTGGTTTAAATTGTGCTTCTCACCTTTTTAATGGAAAGAAAGAAGTTTTATATAGATTTTGATTTGAAAGCTTTACTAAATCTAGCTTAGAAATTTCTTGAAAGTTTTACTAATTACCATTAAAAAAAGAAAAAATGTAGCCGTCAGATCCATAAGATTTTAAAATTCACTACCCAATGGTTGACTCCACACAAATATAGAAAAAAGGAAATCAAAAAAAGAAAGCTGAAAGGCATGGAACAACATAACAGAGAGGATCTTTAAAAAGTTCACAACTTTTTCTTGCGTCATTTAATTCTTTCTGCACCATTTGGAATGTCACTATTATAACTTACATACAAGGCCTAGAAAGGTGTTTTTAACTTAGTTAAGTAATAATAAAAAAGGGGGAAATTGAAATATTAGAAGAAGAGCAATATATATGGCAACAAAGATGTCCTAAATCAGAGTACAGAAAATTTTTTGAAAGATTTGAAGGTTAGATGGAGTGAAGCGGTTGGATACTACTCTTTCTTGAACTTTAGCATGGTTGGAAATAGATCTCACTAAAGATCTTTAATTTGTGTATTTTGTAGAAAGTATCATAGCTGGAGCTACAGCTGGTGTTGTCTTCGAAGCAGCTCTGTACCCAACTGATACAGTAAAAACTCGATTCCAGGTAAGTTGACTTAATGGTTCTGTATTTAATCATTTCCAGAAAGGAATGTTATCTTGACACTTTTTTTAAAAGTTTTTTATTATGAAATTACAGGATGGTATTTCTGAAATTCATCCACTATCTGTGCCTACATTATCCTATTAACTATTTTTTTAACAAATTGGTTTCTTGTCTGCCTTCTAGTATTCTCTTTAAATTTTGGTTGTTTACTCTTTGAATACCTATGATCAAGCGCCCATAATCAATTGCTTCCTCTTCGAATACTTGTGATCAAGTACCCTGTTCTTACGGTAGGCAGCCATGGACAAAAAGATTTTTGTCTTAGTAATTCTTTTATCAAATCTTATAATACTCATAATAAACAACCATGGAAAAAAATTCCTCCTCCCCTAACCCTTTCTCTTCTACTAGGGTTAATTTAGTATTGCTTATCATTAGGTATTATTATTATTCCAAAAATTTCTTATTATCAAGTATATTAATTTAGTTTATTATTCCACACCATGATTTTTTTTTAAGTCCAACTTTTAATGTTTGTCTAGCTGATCCATTTGTGCGAACGATGAACCAGTCAACAAGAAGTTATTAGACATGGATAAAAGCAGAATTTATTTCTCTAAAACTAAACATCAAAATATGTTTAATATTATAAATTTATTTTAATTTTTTTTTTCTTGTAGAATGTCTACCGAACCAACATCTATTGAGGGTAGTGTTACACCTCCTACTTCGATAGATTTTGAAAATTCAGGAGTTAGAGCTTCAAGCAAAACAAAGGGGATTATTGGGAAAAGAAAAGCCACTCCTCAAAGTTCAGAAGTTTTGTCTCACTTCACTAGGATTATTAATAGTGAGGGTGCAAGTAAGGCTAAATGTAATTATTGTCAAAAGGAATTTTGTTGTGATATGAAAAAAATGGTACAAGGTCATTGAAATATTATATTGGTTCATGTAAGAAAAATCCTAGTAATGTTGTTGACACTAGTCAAGGACAGCTAATTTTACCTAGAAAGGGAGTTGAAAGGGGGGAAGGGCATCCTTCAACTTAGAGATTTGATCAAGAAGTATGTAGGAAAGTATTAACACAAATGATTGTGATTGATGAATTACCTTTCAAGTTTGCTAAAAGTGAAGGCTTTAAGAAATTTATGTTTGTGGCATGTCCTAGGTTTCGTATTCCTTCACGAACAACTATGACTAGGGATGTTTATCAATTGTATTTAGATGAAAGGGTCAAGATAAAACAACTTTTGAGAAGTTCTTGTTCTAGAGTTTGCTTAACTACTAACACATGGACTTCTTTGAAAAGAGTTGATTATTTGTATATCAGTGCTCACTTTATTGATAACGATTGGAAATTGAATAAAAAGATTTTAAACTTTGTCCAATTTCTAGTCATAAGCGTGAGTCCATTGGGATGGTGATTAAGAAATGCTTGTTGAATTCGGGGATTGATAAGTTATTTACTATTACTGTTGATAATGCAAGTTCAAATGATGTTACTATTGGTTATTTGAGAAAGAAATTTAACCTTTGAGGGGGTTTAGTTCAAAATGGTAAATATCTTCAGATGAGATGCATGGCACACATTGAGAATTTGATTGTTGTTGAAGGCTTAAACGAAATGAATAAATCTGTTGTACGTGTTAGGGGGCTGTTAGATATGTGAGACAATCTCCAGCTAGATTACAAAAGTTTAAGGAGTGTGTTGTGGTAAAAAAAATAAAGTGTAAGAAGATGTTGTGTCTTGATGTTTGTACTAGGTGGAACTCGACCTACTTAATGTTAGACACTGCTCAGAACTTTGAGAGAGCTTTTGAGAGATTTGAGGAGCAAGATACAAACTTTAGTGCTGAACTTGAAAGGGGAGAGGGTTGGCCTAGTGTGGATGATTGGGCTAATGTTAGAAACTTGAGGGATTTCTTAGAACACTTTTATGAAGTCACTTTACGTGTATTTGGCACTTCATATGTCACGTCCAATAATTTTTTTGACGAGCTTTCTGAAATTGATATTCTTTTACGATATGCTCAGTTAAATAGTAATGTTGATTTCAATGTTATGGCCATCAAGATGAAAGAGAAGTATGATAAGTATTAGGGTGATGTCGAAACCACCTTTAAAATTTGAAAAAAAATGGGGATCGACTTTGAAAATGGAAATTGGAGTCGCCATCGATATTTTATTGAGGTGCGATCGGATCACCTTGAAAATAATTTTAGGTCTGCGAATTTTGAAAAAACAAGTTCGAGAGTTGGTTACGCACGAGGAAGGGTTAGCACCCTCGTGACGCCCAAAATTGGTACCAAATTGATTGTTTAATGTCTTAGAGTGGAAATTTTAAAAGGATTTTAAAAAATACAATCCTTTTAAATGAAAATTTGAATGAAACGAATCGGAGGATGAAACTCATTTATTTCAAGGAAATAGATTGTCACACGCAGTAAGTTAGAGTGTAACATTTTAAATCCGCGAAATTAAGTTTATCTCTTGACTTTGAGTCAAACCTATGTATTTTGAGAAGAATATCCGATTATTTGGGTCAAACGGTAAATTAGAACCCAATAAGTTAGGGTTTAATTTCTTGAAATTCCTAAACACCGAACATGGCCTTTATTTAAAATCTTTAATTCGGGGTAGCAAAATTATCGGATCTAGTGAGTTAGGGTCCAACGTTTGAAATCCCGAGGGACTTTATTTGAGATTCGTATGATTTTATTTAAAAGATACTAGGCCATCCAAATTGAAACGGGAAAATTGAAGCCCAGTAAGTTAGGGCACTATTTTCTCGAGAATCATTGAATGCCGGATATTTTGGGAATTTAAAACTATTTCGGTATTTTGATAAATGCAATCTTTTAAGCGATGTAACATGATTGAATGTTCTCGTATAACATAAAGGATGATTCGTAAATAACATACACTAGTGGATAACAAATAATCAATATATAAATACAAACAAGCATAATATCAATAATCTCAATTACGCCAATATCAACACCAACATTCAAAATACATATTATATAAAAGATAAATCAAAATACATTAAATAATATACATATATTAATGTAAAATAAGTAATATGTAAGGAGTGAAAAACTTCATGTAAGTAATAATATATACTAATATGCAGAAAGTGAAATACACTAAATATATGTGGATATTTAAATTAAGTAAAGCATCTATATGTATCAATAGGTATATAAAAAATATAAAGTTTAAAATTAAATAATATATACATTACGTACATACGTATATGTATAGTAAAACTAGTTTAAAGATAATAGTAAATAATAAAGTAATGTATACATAAATAGGAAAATAGAAATATAATCCAATATAATGATGATTACAATAGTAAATAGTATAGGTTAATTTTAAAATAAGTAATATGTAAAATAACTTTAAATAAAATAATATATAAAGAACTTAAAATAATTAACCTTATGAGTTAGGTTAAGATAATAAATAAAAGGTTTAATATAATCTATAAAAGAGAAAATTGGAATTAAAATAATTTGAAAATAAACAAAATTTTAAAATAACATATATAAAGTGATGTATATATATAAACATATATTATATATAAAAGTTTAAAACGGATAAATAATAGCAAATAAAACAGAATTATGAAATAATTTAAAGCATGCCATATAGAATATAAATTACATACAACATATATTTAAAATAAGGGCTAGTTACAAAGAAAAATAAATGAATAAATAAATGAGGTGACACAGAAATAAAAATAAATAAAAAATAAAACGAAGGATATATAAAATAGGTAAAAAGAGAACCACAATAGTGCTAATAATAATAGTAATGACAATAAATTAATTAATAAGCTGACTAATAAAAGGATTAAATCGTAATTAAAATCAAATTAACAGGAACAAAAGAAATATTAAATAAAATGCAGGTCAAAATGCGATTAAAATAAAATTAAAAAACCAAAAATAGAATTAAAATAAATAATAAGGACTAAATTACAACGCGCGAATGACACGAGGGTCTAAAAGGGAAATAATCCCAACACCTCGAAACGCTGCATTATGAGAGGGACTAAAGTGAAACAAAAATGAAATAAGAGGTTAAATTTAAAAAGAAATAAAAGAACTGGATTGTAACGCGCAAAAAAGTGAGGGACTAGTGGCGCAAATAAGCCATTTAACAAATAACACACGTATCCTTCCCCGAGTCGGGTCACCGCGCGGGTCATGGTCACTGAACGGCCAAAACGGTGTCGTTTTGAAACTATGGGAACCAGCCTCAAACGGCGTCGTTTTATACGCCTACTTAAACACCCTAAAACCTGAAACAGAATGCTTCAGCCCTAAGTTCGGACCAGAGGGAGGCCGCCCCTATCCTCTCTACTGCTAGGATTTCAGCCCTAGTTTCATGCCGCCGAAAGCTCCACCAATTTTCGGCCTCACAGCTTTAGCCCGAGCTTCGATTGTGACGAAGCGAGCCAGGTTTCAATCGGCGCTACACTAAGGTGAATCTTTTCCTTTTCTTTACTTCTATTTTACAAAAATTGATAGTAATAAACATGCATTGATGGAACAAAGAAGAAGAAAAAAAAGCAGAAAAACAATCACCTTCAAGAAACTTTTGTGATCTTTTTTTTTGTATTGATTCTGTCTTAAAAAACAAAAGGCTCTTTGTTTGTTCTTATAGCTGAAATCAAAAAAATGAAATCCCCCCGAATCATTTTTCTTTACGTTTTTCTTATTTTCCTTTTTTCTAATTTGCTGGCGATTTCTATTCTTTTTGCTTGCTTTCTCTGCCTTTTTCGTTTTTTTGTCCTTCTTGCAGGTATACGGAGGCCGTACGGTGACGTGGCGTGGCTCGGCGCAATGTATGGAGGCGTGGCACGTAGCGGTGGCGCACGTGCGAAGGCGCGCGCGCGGGCAGAGGCTGATTGCGGCTTGATGGCTTGCTGGAGTGGCGGCTGATATCTCAGAAACCCTAAGGTTTCTGTGTGTTTCGATTTTGGGCTAGGGGTATTCGGGCTAGGGTTTTATTGGTGTTTGATTTCGGGCTAGTAATTTGGGTTTAGGTTTGGGCCATGTTGATTTGGTCTGTATGATTTTGGGCTTGTAACTATGGACTGATGTTATTTGTAAATGGACTTTTAATATTTTTTTTCTTTTATGTTGGTTTTACTTATTTTTAGTTGGCCTGGGTCAAAATTGGGCATTACAGGTGATAATGATAAGATGAATTTGCTTATGTTTGTTGCTTGTTTTTTAGATTCTAGACAAAAACTAAAGTATCTTGAATTTGCACTTAGTGAAATGTCTAGTTCTAAAAAAGCTTGTGAAATGATGTAAAAATTGAAGGAATCTTTGTATGAATTGTTTGATTAGTATAAGCCTTTACTTCATAGTACTTGTAGCCAGCCTAGTGTGCCAACACATGTTTCTCTCGGTGAACCACAACAAAAAATGAAAAGACGAATGCAAGCTTTGTATAAAAAGCGTGAGTTGGAAAATGGTGGTAAGGATAAAACATCTGAGTTGAATAAATAAATAGCTGAGGCTAATGAGGATTTTGTTGAAGGTTTTAATATTTTATTGTGGTGGAAAGTGAACAGCCCCAGATTTCTCACTCTTTCAAAAATGGTCAGAGATGTGTTAGCTATATTGGTTTCTACGATTGCTTCAAATTATGCATTTAGCGTCGGGGGACGTGTGCTTGATCAATATAGGAGTTCTTTAACTCCTAAAATTGTACAAGCTCTTGTGTGTACTCAAGATTAGATTCGAAAATCATCATCACAAGAAGACATAAAAAAGATTGAAAAGCAAATCCAAAAGCTTGACAAGATTGAAAATGGTATATTTATTGTTTTATTTTAATAGTTTCAATTTTTTACCATATCAGTCCTACTTATTTAATTCATTCACTGTTCAGACTTTTCTTGGAATGCATCAGAGCCTACCCTAAATTCATGAGCTTTCATGAGTTCAAGGGGTATGCTTACTATTTTATTCTTGTTAACTTACAATCTATTCATTTGTTTATATTATTTGATTTCTTTAAATGCGTATATTTCTATTATATGCTAATTTTTTGCACATGTTTTTTTTTGTAGGTATAATGCAAATGGAGATCTTTTGGAGAGAAGAAATGGATACAAATGGAGAATATTAAAGACTTATATTTCAATTATGTGTTAATTTCAAGACTTATGTAATGTTTTTAATTATGTAGTGATTCAATACTTTAATTCGGTTAATTCGGTTAATTCTATTAATTCGGTTAAGTTTTATACTTATTTTAACCGAAAAGAAAAAATATATAATTTTCGGTTAATTCAGTTAACCGACCGAATTAACTGAAAAAATTTCAGTTTGGTTAATTTTTTTTGAAAAAATTTCGGTTCGCTTAATGGTTAATGGTATTTCGGGTCAGTTAACTACAAAATATGGATTAGTAAATAATTAACTCAACTCTTTTAGGTTTTTATTTTTCAAAATTTATTCTATCTTTTTGGCTAGGTAAATAATCTATTCTATTTTATATTTATATTTTTATCAAGTTTTAAGCATGGATAATTTTCTAATATTTACATTATACTATTATATATTATCAAGTAATTCCATTAAATTTTCTAAACAATTATCTAGATTCTAAGTTGGTATTTAAACTTTAAAATGTTCTTGAGTCTTAAAAGTATCAAAATTGTATAAATTAGGTCTTTCCCTCATCCTAGTCATAAGTTTAGACATTAAACGCTTGTTTGGATATGACATACAACTTCTTCTTCTTCTTTTGTATAACCACATGTATCCTCATTTATTTTATAGCCTGAAACTAGTCCTATTTAGCTGAGGTGGTATTTGTGGAAAAACCCTCTCAACAATGACGACTCTAGAATTTGAACTTAGTCCAAATGCTTAGGGAATAAGTTCAATTTCACTTCTTAAAAACACTTTTCGGTGACGTGGAATATTTTTAAATATATCTATCATATAAATAACGTAATCATAACTAATGTGTTAAAAAATAGACAATGCAATTAAAATTTAGGAGGCTTATTTCATTTTTTTCTTTTTTTTTTTAACAAGTCAAATCCAAATAATTCAACGATAGGCACATTTATGTTTGTAATTTAACTAATGTGTTTTAAATATGTTCTATGTCATATTTAAGTTACTATCTAGTGCTCGAGATAATAGCGACATTATTGGAAGAACAGGATTAATGTAATACTGATCCTTTGAAGACTCAATTAGAACATTTTGAAATTTGGAGACCAATTTAAAATATAGGTCATATGACATATAAAGTACATAATATATATAAATAAAATAATTATAAATTAGATAGAATTTAAACATGACAATAGACTAAAGAAAGGCGGAGATTGCCTCGTCCATTTTCACCTCACGTTTGCACGGATGTTGAAGACATCCATGTTCATGAATGTCATTATATCCATAACCACTCCACGTTCCTCCACCTCATTTCTTTTATAATGATTTTCTTTTTTAATTTAATGTTATAAAATTATAAATTATAATTATTCATTATCATAATTTCAGTTATATAATTCTATGGTATGTGTAATAGATTATTGACACCTGCAAAAATAAAATTTACTTAAAAATATGAGATTAGTTATATGAAGCAATTAGTAGGGTCGTATCTACAAGGATCGGTAATAATTTTATTTCTTAAGGAAAAATAAGTAAAGTAAATAAAAGGGGTTTATAAAATCAATAACTAAATTCATTAAAAAACTAAAATAAAGAAAGCAATAATTAAAGGTTTTAAAAAATCAATGGGAATAAACTCTAACCAAAGATAAAATCTCTATTTGATTCATAAAATCGATCATTGACATAAGGATAATTTCAATGGCTTTAATAAATTAGTTTTAGTTACTGATTCAACATCAGACAACCAATCTCTCCTTACATGTTTGATAACCAAGAGCCAACTCATTTAAAATTACTTCCCTTACCAATAAATAACCTTATAATTCAATGTTCATGATTTAACTTACCGATGGCATTAATAACTAGAGATACATAATTCTAACCTACAAAATTGCCCTAAAAAGGTTCATTTAAGCTAGATCACACATCCGCAACACATAATCATAAAGTACAAACAATGTATGCAGTTTGTTACTAGTATTAATTGAATTAAACAATTACATATTTAATTATTCTAACTGCCAAGGCAACCGTTCTAAGCTATAAAATATTAGCCATATATTTAAAAAAACTTAAACAATTGTAATTATAACAGAAGATGTGAAAATGCTAAAGAACAAAGAAGAACTAAAACACAAATAAGTCTCACGAATGTATTGAATCAAACTTCGATTAACCTTCAACGTGAAAAAGGAGTTTAGAAAGCCATAGAGTTGAAAGAACACAATAAACAAAAAAACAACAACTATAAAGTCAAAAAACTGCCAAAAAGGCCCTAATTCCCTCTAAAAATATAATATTTATATTGTTTTTTGACCTAACTAAGTTGCAAAAAGCTTGCTTGAAGTCATAAAACCTTTAAAAGAGTAAAATGCCCTCAAAACTCGACAAAAATTTGAAGAATTATGTCGAAGCAACATAATTAGAGCAGGGGCATCAAGGCATAACATAGGGGCTCACAAAGGATAGGGCAGGGGCACTAAGGCAACTGATAGGGATGAATGTGGAATAGGATTGTAAGTTTGTCCAAGTCGTGGATGTAACGCCCCAAAATTTCTAATTTTGTTATTGCGAAAATATGACACAAATATTTGGCAACTTTAGTGGTTATGTGTTCTGGGAGTGTTTGGGAGGTCCCAAGTTCAAGCATTTGCTTGGGAAAATTTTGGTATTTTGAATGAATTAGGCCTTACTCTTGTGCAGTAAGCTTTTATTTGATTGTTGGGTAAATTACATTAGAATGGGTCTGCTGGTCTGGTAGTTAAATGGTGTGTTATTATGGTGAAGGTCTTGTGCTCGAGTCCTTGTGCAATCAAGGGTATTATTTTTTTTCCCAGATTTCAGGATAAAGTTGTGTAATAGGAGGATTCTGAGTAATGAATGTGTAGTGGGAATTAGGGGAGAAGATTAAGGGATTTTGGGGGTTATCGAACTTTTATTTTATTTTTTTCTCATAACTAAATTCTGACTCTCTTTTCCAAAAAAAATTCTACCATCTATTATTCTCCCTCTCCTCTTGCCAAAATTTTCTGAGTTTTTCCATCTTTCTCTTCTTTTTCTTCTTCTTGATTTTTCCTTAATCCATTTATTTTCCTTCGTTTTCGCACGCGGTTAGTGCTCACTTAGTTTTGGTAAGTGTTTCTCTTTGTTTCTGTCATGAATCTCTTAACAACTGAAGTGGTAATGTTTTTCCTCTATAATTTGGGCGTAGGGAGAGGCTCGAACTGGTGAATTCGGTGTTCTCGTCTTAACAATATTTAAACGAAAGGTTATCATTGGTGGTAAGTTGGGTTTCTATTCGTTCTTGGTTATCAATTCACTTGTAAATCAGTTAAATTGATGTTGAGTATCTTTATTATAGGCTTTGGAGTGCTCGAGGACTCTTTTAGCATCAAACAAAACCAGGTGTTAACCTGAAACGCAAAAAAAATGGGATTCAGTGAAAAGCTGAAATTGCTTGCTGTTTGGACAGTAGTAGTAGGCTAACTTTGAAAAATTTCCATACATTGTTGAAATCGAATTAAAGGATGAAAAAATCATAGACTTAAATCTTACTGAGTCTAGTTTCTCATAAAATAAACGGTGTAAGTAATGGAATTGTAAATCGTGAGGTATAATAAACTCTGTGAGACAATGTCAGATTGAATTCGGGTTCGCCTATTCTCCCTTCAGAAAATCATCAAAAATTGAAGAAAAATAATTAGGGGTTAAAATTTACATGTTTAAATTATTAATGAGTATATTTTCAATAGAAACAAATGGAAACATCATCCAAATTTTGTACTAAGAGATAATTAATTTTTAGTAAAGAAGGGATGAAGCTGTCAGACAACAAAACAGGGATAAGTTTCAAGATTTTACTGTACTTATTGGCTGAACCAAAAATTCCGAAAATTTTATGGTAGAAAGGTATTTTAGTCTAGTTTCAATGATATCAAGCAGATCTTAATTCACAATTCTATAGCTCAAGATATAAATAATTTAGTAATAGTGACCCAAGTAGACAACTTTGAAGGAACATATAAGTAAATAATGAAAACATTATGAATAATTAACTAGCACGAGTTACATGAAAAATAAATCACGTGGCCAAGGACAATTTGGGCCGAGTGGACCACATGGCGTGTGAGCCTATTTTTCTAAAAAGTTCTGTAAGGTTGCACGGGTCGCCCAAGTTGACTGTGGACCTACTGTAGGGTCGGTAAGCTTTACTTAGACCCCTATGGGTGTGATCTGACTGTCTGATTTCTATACCGAGCATGACTTATGATATCTGAATGTATGTACTATTAATTGCATAATGACATGGCATATTTTTTATGTTACATTGCATCGGGGTGGGTTGATGATATTTGGAGGAAGTGTCTGAAAGGCAATTAAACATGTTATCTGGCAGCTCAGGTGTAGCCTTCTGATTATGTGTCGCATTTCGAGACAGCATGGTGTGCAGGGATGGATGGGTAGATTTAATCCCCACATGGTGTGTAGGGTTGGACATAGATGGTTTGTAGAGGTTGGTGGGTAGGATTCTGATTTACTGTATTTGCATTATGTATCTGATATGGGCCAAGGCCCTAATGTATTTTTAAGACCGTATCTGAATGGGCTAAGGCCTAAACTTATTCGGTGATGGGCACAGGCCCCAGACTGTATCTAACTGAATTTTGTTGATTATCTGTATGCATGTTTTCTGTAAGGATTGTACACTCAGTTTCGAAAACTCACCCTTTCTCTGTTTAATCTGTACAGGTTATTCCCAGACTTGTCGGGTTGGTGCAGCGGAGGACTCGATAGTGGCCACATGTAAAATTGAGACTTTTTTTTGTTAATGCCTAGAATTTATTACTTATTTGGGGTTTTTGATGTATCTTCTGGACTATGGACTGATTGACTTTAAATTTGGGATTTTATACAGTTTTTTATGGATTTTTTTAAAAACTGCAACTCCATAAAACACGATTTTTTTCTAAAAACTAAGGTTTTTCATAAATAAAAACGATTTTCCTTAAATTAATTGGTTACAAAAGCTTCTGCTAAGAGACAAGTTTTAAAGCAAATCAACTAGTTTTTTTTTCAATTTAAATAAAAGCTAACTTACTGTAACGGTTTTTAAACTTGACAATCTTGTCTTCAAATCCCTTTCCATGTGACATCGTCAGATTCAACCATAACGTCTAGGCCGAGTTTGGGGTGGTACATTTAGTGGTATCAGAGCCAGGTTACAAAACCCAGCTGTTGATTTGAGTTTTCAAACTTGGTTTTAAAAAATATGATTTTTAAATGGTTTGAAATATTTTTTACTAAGGATGTGGTACACCAAGTCTCTGGCGCCGATTCTGTAAGTGTTCTAAAAATTTTGATAAGTTTTTGAAAATATGAGTAGCATATTCTGAAACTACTATAGGTAGTACACTTAACTGAGAACATTGTAAATAGTGTATACTGAAAACAGTAGCGAAACTGAAAATTGTAGTAAGACTGCGATTCGTGATAACAAACTCTAAACTTCTGATACTATTTTGTATAAAATAACTACTAATAGATATCGAAACTGTAACTGATTCATAAAATTATTAACACATATAAGCTACGAATTCTATGATGAGTGCACGAGGTATCCGTGGACGGGGTACTAGAGGCTGAGGTAGATGCCGTAGAGGGGCTTGGCCTGAGTCATCGTCATTAGGCAGCATGTTGAATCTGGATACGAGCGAGACGCCAGTTTCACCTGCTACAGAGACTGGGTCTCATGATCTCATGGCCGGCGATGATGTATTGTCTCAGACTATGCTGAGAATATTAAAGAGGGTCCTGGCCCAACACTAAATCTTGAGGCCGAGGGTCGGTTACGGAATGATTTCGATCCAATGGGGCTGAGCTATTCAGGGGTGTCACTAGAGTAGCCCCTAGCGTGGTCGAGTACTGGATGGAAGCCACAGAAAGAATTATGGACGATCTGGACTTTACCCCTGAACAAAAATTGAAAGGAGCTGTTTACTTGCTTCGCGATGAAGCATACCAATGGTGGCTGACCATTAAGGAGGGCACTTACCTCGAACGACTGACTTGGGATTTCTATAAGTTTGCTTTTCAAGGTAAATATATGAGGGCAAGCTACATTGACGCTAGAACACGTGAGTTTCTAAATCTCACGCAAGGGGATCGTTCAGTGACCGAGTATGAGGTCGAGTTTCTAAGATTGAGCCACTATACGCGAGGCATGGTGCCATTGAATATGAGCGTTGTGTCCACTTCGAGGATGGACTGGTTGGTCAAGCATCATGTTAGTTTGGATTGTGCAACTAGGAGTGTCGTATTGAGAACTGAAGGGGGTAATGAAGTAGTTGTGATTGAGGAACATCGGAATTACTTGGCTAACGTGATCTCTGCACTGGTAGCTGAGAAACTGGTCAGCAAGGGATGTTAGGCGTATTTGGCCTACGTAAGTATTTCTGCTTCTAGGGACTCTACAGTTAAGGACATCAGAACATTGAGGATTTTCTGGACGTCTTTCTTGAGGAGCTACCGGGTTTACCTCTGAATCAGGAAGTGGAGTTTGGGATTGAGCTTCTCTTTGGTACAACTTTGATGTCTATCGCTTCCTATCGAATGGCACCGAAGGAGCTTACGGAGCTCAAGGCTCAAATTCAAGAGTTATTGGATCGTGGGTTCATCCGCCCAGTGTGTCCCTGTGGGGAGCACTAGTACTATTTGTTAAGAAAAAGGATGGATCCATGATGATGTGTATCGACTACCGACAATTAAATAAGTTGACTATTAAGAACAAGTATCCACTTTCGAGAATTGATGATTTGTTTGTCCAGTTCTGAGGGTTATCTGTGTTCTCCAAAATTGACTTACGTTCTAGGTATCATCAGTTGAGGGTTAAGGAGGCTGATGTGCATAAGATGGCATTTAGGACTCGTTATGGTCACTACGAGTTCCTAGTGATGCCATTTGGACTAACTAATGCACTGGCAGCTTTTATAGATCTGATAAACCAAGTGTTTCAGCCCAACCTGGATCGATTTGCAGTGGTGTTCTGTGAACAAATAAAAAAGAAGAGGAAAGATGCTTAGCCAATTCCATGCGTCTAACCAAAAAATCCTTTCTTCTTCTAATTTGAAAAATTCTATTCCCTTAGTAAAGGTTTTGTGGCGTAAACATAGCACTGAGGAGGTCACGTAGGAGCCTGAGGATGTGATGCGTCAGTAATATCCTCAACTATTCAGATCAGGTAAAATTTTGAGGACGAAATTTTCTTTTAGGGAGTAGAGTTGTAACACCCCAAAATTTTTAATTCCATTATTGTGAAAATATGACACAAATATCTGTCAGCTTTAGTGGTTATGTGTTTTGGGAGTGTTTGGGAGGTCCCAAGTTCAAGCCTTCGCTTGGGAAAATTTTGGTATTTTGAATGAATTAGGCCTTACTCTTGTTCAGTAGGCTTTTATTTGATTATTGGGTAAATTACATCAGAATGGGCCTACTGGTCTGGTGGTTAAATGGTGTGTTATTATGGTGGTCTTGTGTTCGAATCCCTATATAGGCAAGGGTATTATTATGGTGGTCTTGTGTTCGAATCCCTATATAGAGTTGTGTAATAGGGCGATTCTGAGTAGTGGATGTGTAGTGGGAATTAGGGGAGAAGATTAAGGGATTTTGGGGGTTATCGGGATTTTATTTTATTTTTTCCCATAATTAAATTTTGACTTTCTTTTCCAAAAAAATTCTGTCGTCTATTCTTCTCCCTCTCCTCTTGCCAAAATTCTCTGAGTTTTTCCTTCTTTCTTTTCTTTTTCTTCTTTTTGATTTTTCCCTAATCTATTTATTTTCCTTCATTTTCGCACGTGTTTAGTGCTCGCTTAGTTTCGGTAAGTGTTTCTCTTTGTTTCTGTCATGAATCTCTTAACAACTGAAGTGGTAATGTTTTTTCTCCACGATTTGGGCGTAGGGGGAGGCTCGGACTGGTGAATTTGATGTTCTCGTCTTAACAATAGTTAATCGGAGAGTTATCGTTGGTGGTAAGTTGGGTTTCTGTTCATTCTTGGTTGTCAATTCACTTGTAAATCCATTAAATTGATGTTGAGTATCTTGATTATAGGCTTTGGAGTGCTCGGAGACTATTTTAGCATCAAACAAAACCAAGTGTGTACCTGAAATGCCAATAAAAAGGGATTCGGCAAAAAGCCAAAACTGCTTCAGATTTGGACAGCAGCAGTAGCCTAATTTTGAAAAATTGCAATAAATTGTGGAAATCGAATTAGAGGATGAAGAAAAGATGGAATTAAAGCTTATTGAGTCTGGTTTCTCATAGAAGAATGGTGTAAGTAATGGAATTGTAAATTGTGAGGTATAATAAAATTTATGAGGTATAATAAACTTTGTGTAAGTAACGGTGTAAGTAATGGAATTTGGGTTCCCTGTTCTGACTTTGGAAAATCATCAAAAATTGGAGAAAATAATTAGGGGTTAAAATTCACATTTTTAAATTATTAATGAGTCTATTTTCAATAAAAACAAATGGAAACATCATCCATATATTTTACTAAGAGATAATTAATTTTTAGTAAAGAAGGGACGAAGCTGTTAGACAGCAGAACAGGGGTAAGTTTGAAGATTTTACTGTACTTATTGGCTAAACCAAAAATTCTAAAAATTTTATGGTAGAAAGGTATTTGAGTCTAGTTTCAAAGACATCAAGCGGATCTTAATTCAGAATTCTGTATCTCCAGATATAAATAATTTAGTAATAGTGACTCAAGTAGACAGCTTTGAAGGAACATATAAATAAACAGTGAAAACATATATGAATAATTATGTAACAGCCCAAAATTGACCCTAGTCAGGAAGTGGTTTCGGGACCGCTAAACCGAGTCACTGAAATGTTTGAATGTGATAATTATTGTCTAGAATATGTAATTATGAATGTGTGAAAATTTCAAGCTTCGATTTAGTCGATTGCATGTGAATTTAGTCAATAGGACTTATGCGAGAAAATTTTAAAATGTGATAGGTCAATGCGTAAGGACCTATTAGTGCATGTGGAAAAAGGGGGGACTTGCATGTCAAATTCCCCCCCTTTAGTAGTGGCCGGCCATGACAAATAAGGTGGACAAGGTGTGATGGGCAAAACATGTCATAGACATGTTTTGTTGGTGCATCATGGGATGAATAACAAAATAAAAAGTTAATAATAAAGAAATGGAAAAAAAAGAATGATGAAAGGAAAAAAAAAGGGATCATCATTCATGTTCTTGCTAGCTGAATCAAAAGAAGAAAGAAAAATTGTTCATCTTTTATCATCCTTGGCCGAAAATGCTAAGAAGAAGGGGGAAGGGGAAGTAAGACATTCGGCCACTCCTTCTAGTCTTGAATAAGGTATGTAATGCATGGTAGCTTTTGGAAATTGTTGAATGTATTAAGCTAGTTACTAAGTCCCTTAGTTAGCCCATGTTCAAATCTTGAATCTTGTTGGTAACATGAGCAATCGGTCATCTTAAGTCACTATTAAGGTAAGGAAGTTTGTACTAGCTTTTGAAATTTTAGTTAATATTGAGTGAGTTATCAAGTGATTTTTGTAAACCATGTTGAAATTTCGATTTTGGGGGTAAGTATGGTTTTCGGCTATAAGAGATTAATAAGGGTGATGATTGTGTTACATGCTAAACTTAGATGAAATTGTGTGATTAGATAAATTAAAGGTAATAGTATAGTTGATGAATATATATATAGATATACATATTCGGCCATCACTTAGGAGCTTATGTGATGTTGAGTTTAAGCTTTGCATATTCGGCTATATGTATATATACATATATATGTAAGCCCATTCGTGATATTACCTTAGGACTATGTATATATAACCGACAAAAAATGGGAAAAACTAGCAAAGGTGAATGCCGAATAAGCTATAGGAGGTGTGGATGACTTTTATGCATGTGGGTGTGTGTGTATGCCATTTAGTTGGTGACATTCGGCATTTCTTAATTAACATTAGAGATGAGTGAATGAAATCGGCATGTGTGTTTGTGAAAATGCCGAATGTGAATTTGGATAATATTGAGTAATGTATGTGCTTTAAAATGATGGAATGGAGTGGATGCTTTAAATGTGTTATGAACAATTATAAGTTAAATTAAGGTTTGCTAAATTACCATTGTCATTGCCGAATATACAAACATACATATGCATGTGTAATTGAAGTATGAATGTTTAGCAAGATGGTTAAACTAGTTAATTTATCGATTTAGCTCAAGAAGCTAAAGGTGGAGAGGCAAGCAAGGGCAAAGAAAAGATCAGCGAGTAACCGAGTTGGAACCGTCTTACCCAACACAAAGTAAGTCATCAAGCATATATTTTGTATTGATCTAAATAGACATAATGTCTATGTAATCATGCTGAATGGAATGATAAATTTATATACATGTATGTATGTGGTGATGAAAGTGTTGAATGAAGAGAAAAGAGGTGAGATGTATTGAGTTGTTGACCTCGGCACTAAGAGTGCAGGTATAAACATTTATGATCATGAGATTGGCGCTAAGTGTGCGGGTTTAAATTGTACAGCACTAAGTGTGCGAGTTTGATTATGTAGCACTAAGTGTGCGAGATTGATTATGTAGCACTAAGTGTGCGAGTTTGATTATGTAGCACTAAGTGTGCGAGTTTGATTATATAGCACTAAGTGTGCGAGTTGATTATATAGCACTGAGTGTGCGGACTTAATATATACTTTTGAATCATTATGGACACTAAGTGTGCGACATTATTGAGTCGATCACGGACAGCGGATCGGGTAAGTACCTTGAGTTCATGGCTAATAGGTGCTATGACTATATTTGGAGTTGAGCTTGGTAAGTTTGAACCTATGTGACAAATATACTTGAAGTCACGTACATAAGATTTATCGTGGAATAGGTGAAGGGCCGTTTAGTTGTATGATTGTAACGAAAATAAAATGATGTATGAAAATGCCTCAAATATCCTATTGATGAGTATATGGAATGTGAATGCGTGATTTGGTATGAGATTGAACCGATGGGTCTGAGGAACTATGGCATGGTTCGGTATGGATGGAGTAACTAGCCTCGTTCCATTTTGTTTCCTATTGTGATAATGTTATTAATGGATGGTAGTGCATTGCTTATGACTTACTGAGTTATATACTCACTCGGTGTTTCCTTGTCACCTATTTTAGGTTTCTTGGACTCGTCTCTTTTTGCGTGATCGGGCCGTCATTGGAGTCATCACACCGGCTAGCAAGTTTTGGTACTTTCTTCTTAGTCGGCTTACGAGAACATTTCGGCATGTATAGGCTATTATGTTGTGTTTGAACTTTGGTATGTAAACTTTTAGCCATGCGAAAATGGCATAAATGTTCGGTTGGGTTTGGTTTCATAACGTTAGGTCGTAAATCTTGATAATTCGACCTTTTTTTTGCCATATGTCATGGTTGATTATTTTGGTGTTAAAATTCATGATATGGCAATAGTGTAGTAGGGGGATGTTTGACAATGATTAGCCTTTGGCATGGCTAGTCATGATCATAATTTGTGATATGTATGAAGAATTACTAGTTAGATCAAGGAGAAATCACGAAATGGGCATAGTTGCTTTCATAACAGATGCTGGCAGCAGCAGTGACGTGAGATTGAAAAATCACTAAAAATAGTAGGAGTGGAATTAATTGATGAATAAATTATGTATTCGAAGCTCGATGA
This sequence comes from Gossypium hirsutum, assembly GCF_007990345.1. Taxonomy (NCBI): domain Eukaryota; kingdom Viridiplantae; phylum Streptophyta; class Magnoliopsida; order Malvales; family Malvaceae; genus Gossypium; species Gossypium hirsutum. Next base: position 50,514,015 of record NC_053446.1, on the reverse strand, counting down.
GTCTATTTTCATATAGAAGCAACGAAAAGATCATATGGACAGTATGTTAAGAGATATTCAGGTTCTCGTGAGACAGGGCCAGAACGGTTTCTGGATTCCCTGTTCCGACTTTGGAAATTCATTATAAATTAACCAGAGATAATTAGGAGTCATACCATATATGTATAGATTTCTCTCTGAGTCTAGTTTCTATAGAAACAAACGGAATCAGTATTGAAGCTCTGTGCAGGGAGATATCCAAGTCGTAATGCACAAAGGTCAGTGTAGTCGATCCCTGTAACATGGGAGACTTTGACTAATAAACTGTACTAATTGGCCCGACCAAAAATTCTAGAAAAAAATTTATAGATGGGCATATGAGTCTATTTTCAGGGAAAATTTACGGAACTGGATTTCGAGTTTCAGAACTCAAGATATGATTTTTTAAGCGACTAGTACGCAGACTGGCAGCTTGTCTGGAAAATTTTTTTTAAGTGGTTTGAAGTCTGTTAACACCTCGTGTTCGACTCCGGCGACGGCCTCGGGTTCGGGGTGTTACAAATTAACTAGCACGTGTTACATGAAAAATGGATCACATGGCTAAGGCTAATTTGGGCCGAATGGGCCATATAGGCGTGTGAGCCCATTTTTCTGAAAAGTTTGTAAGGTTGCACGGGTCGCCCAAGTAGACTGTGGACCTACTGTAGAGTTGGTAAGCTTTACTTAGTCCCCTATAGTTGTGATCTCTTTGTCTAATTTCTATACCAAGCATGACTTATGATATCTGAATGTATGTACTATTAATTGCATAATGGCATGACATATTTTGTATTTTGCATTTCATTGGGGTGGGTTGATGATATTTGGAGGAAGTGTCTGAAAGGCTATTAAGCTTGTTATCTGGCAGCTCAGCTACAACCTTCTGATTATGTGCCACATTTCGATACAGCATGGTGTGTAGGGATGGGTGGGTTGATTTAATCCCTACATGGTGTGTAGGGTTGGATGGAGATGGTGTGTAGAGGGCTGGTGGGTAGGATTCTGATTTACTATATCTGTATTCTGTATCTGATATAGGCCAAGGCCCTAATGTATTTTTGAGACTGTATCTGAATGGGTTAACACCCAAACTGATTCTGTGATGGGCACAGGCCCCAGACTGTATCTAACTGAATTCTATTGATTCTCTATATGCATGTTTTCTGTGGGGATTACACACTGAGTTTGAGAAAACTCACCCTTTCTTTATTTAATCTGTACAGGTAATCCCCAGACTTGACGGGTCGGTGCAGTGGAGGACTCGACGGTGGGCACACATAAATTTTAGACTGTTTTCTGTTAATGCCTAGAATTTATTACTTATTTGGTGTTTTTGATGTATCTTCTAAACTGTGTCTGGTTGGCTTTAAATTTGGGAGTTTATACTGTTTTTATAGATTTTTTTAAAACTGCAACTCCACAAAACATAATTTTTTTCTAAAAAACAAAGGTTTTTCGTAAATTAATTGGTTACAAAAGCTTCCGCTAAGAGACAAGTTTTAAAGCAAATCAACTAGTTTTTTTCGAATTAAATAAAAGCTAACTTAGTGTAACAATTTTTAAACTCGACAATCTTGTTGAATGATAATGAACTGGTGTGTGTATAATGAAAAGGCTAGTTAAATAAATATAAATAAAACTCTTAAGTATACTGGAACTCTAATTACTCTAAACAAGAAGTAGTTTTAAACTAAACTTTCTTGTTGACATAAAACTTCTAAATAACTTAAAATATTTAATAATTATAAAAAATTGGGAATAAAAAATAATAAAATAATAAGAGCTGATAAATAAAATATTTGGCTCATATATAATAAAAATTAAGCCTAAAATCCAAACCCAATATGATTTAAACTCAAATTAAAGCCCAAAACTTGTAATTCTCGTAATAATCCTATGCAGAAATTCTACTCGTGTAGTCTTCACTAAAACAATCATAACTTGAGTTCTCGAACTCGAAATCAAGTGTTTCAAAGTGAATTTTGAAGCTAATAGATAGATCTTTGAATTCTATGAAGACATATTAATTTAGAAATGTTTGGATCCCATCCAAAATCTTTTCGCAAGTTGACTAATCTTTTCAACTTAAAAATTGATAGCTTAGTTTAATTGACTTTAATACATTTCACTCATTTCATGCATTTATCATTCCTTGTTTCCTCAAAAAAAGTCATCCTCACATATTGGCTTTCATTGAATATTGGTTTCATTTGCTTTACCTTTGACCTTATTGTTGGGCCGTGAGGTAGTGTAAGTCCATCACATCCATGAGTCCAAAATTGGGCTTTGAGACTCATATTGGCAGTGCTAAGGTGGTCACGAAGGTTGGCTTGGCTGTGCATTGGGGCATCGAGCTCCCCCAGACCACTCGGTTCCAACTATGCTTCAACTCACTTGTCTTGGTTCTTCATTATAGCTCCCATTGGACTTTAAACTCAATCCTTGGGCTTCTATAAACATGGTTCAAGTCTGAGATCACCTTGTTAGTAATGCAAATTTATTTAAACAATTACAAAACATTATTTCCAATAGTTACAAACCGTTTTTTACAGTTACAAAAGTATTAAATATTTTTTTGACTGTTACAAGGAAATATTACCATTTTTCCCTACTAAATTACATTTTTGCCCCTTCCAAAATCCTCTAAGTAAAAGGCATATTTCCTTCATTTAATACACAACTGAAAAAACAAAGCTTCTTCTACTCTCTCTCGACTTTCTTTCGTTCTTTCTAAAACTTTAGAATTTTTCTTAAATTGCATTAGAGGAAATTTGTCTTGGAGTTTGGGTTTTAAGCAGGACCGCTTGTGACCCCTCCAAACTTTCCTGGGAATTAATCCTAGTGTAATTTTTCTGATTAATTCTATCTCCAAATTATTTCAAAAGAGCAATACCAATTGAGTTCTACCTTCCTTATTTAGGTGTATGAATATCAAAGAACTGTGTTAATCTTTGGAGATGACATCCACTGTAACACTCCTAACCCGTATCTTTCTCCAGAATAGGGTTATAGAGCATTACCGGAGTTTACAATTTAATTTTCAGACATTTCATTTCATCAAGTGTTCATATTTATAACCAATCAAAATCAAAACATTTATGAGCTAAAATTAACCAATTTAACTTATACAAGTCATTATAACCAGAATCAAATCATTCAAAATTACCAATAGAACCAATGGAAAATGTGATATATCTCCAACAATCTTCCAACCCAATCGAGCTTCCGATAATCATTTCAAAACATCTAATAATAATACCTATTACCAATAATAATTCAATTCCAATTATAAAACACATATATATAATATTCATTACCAAAAAGCATTCACTTCTATTAAAATTATACAAAATATAGTTCATACGAACTTATAAGGCTAAATTGCAGAAATAGCAAAATTCAAGGACATTTTGGAAATTTTCTATTTTTCTCGAATTTCCACCCAATCTTGATCTAAATTAATATTTCATTCAATTTACTAATTTAAATAATAAAATAATTCATTTCATGCAATTTGGTCACTTTTTAAATTTTTACAAATTTACCCTTAAAGTTTCACATTTGTTCAATTTAGTCCCTGAACCTAAAAAATGTAAATTGGTCATTTTTAATGAAAACTCATGCTAGTTGAATAATCATATATTTTGCTCCTCCTCCTCTCCATTCCACATCCTTAATGTATATAACATGCTAATAAGTAACATTATCAATAATTTCACCATTTATTTATATATTCATTCAAAGCTGTCCAATTGAGTCATAGTCACTAAAATATTTATATCTTGAGCTAAAGAACTCAAAATTGAGATCCGTTAATTTTCTATGAAACTAGACTCACATATCTTCTTCCCATATAATTTTCAGAATTTTTGGTTCAGCTAATAAGTACAGTTTATTCTTTAAAGTCACCTCTGTTTTGCTATCTGACAGTTCCGACCCTTCTTCACTAAAACTTAATTATCTCATTGTAAAAAATTCAGATGATATCCCTGTTTATTTCTATTCAAAATAGACCCTTTAATAATTTTAAACATATAAATTATAACCCATAATTATTTTTGTACAATGTTTTATGATTTTCCAAAGTCAGAATAGGGGAACCCCAAATCATTCTGACATTGTCTCACAAAATCTAGTATATCTCATGATTTACAATTCCATTACCTACACCGTTTCTTCTATGAGAAACTAGACTCAGTAAGATTTAATTCCATATTTTTTTCATCCTCTAATTTAATTTTCAAAATTTATGGTGATTTTTGAAATTTAGCCTACTGCTGCTGTCCAAAACTGTTTTAGTGCAAAATGTTAATTACTAAGTTTATAACTTCCTTATTCCCTTTCTCTATAATATTTCCCATCACTTTCACTTATTTCTCTTCATTAATATATCAACAACATAAGACTTTATATAAGAAAACTCTACTATAACATCTTTTCATGCTATTTCAATAATATCAAACTTAAAAATATATTGAAATCTCAATGTTCTTACCTTGTCCTATTGATTTCAATCTTTAACTTGATTTTCTCTCTTCTCCAGCTTCATTTTCTTGAATCCAACTTGATATTCTAGCTCCCCATAGTCTCCTTATTATCTTTTTCTCTTGATGGATATGAAAATTCTTTTGATTTCTAGGTGAAAATGGTAAGTTTTTGGAGGAAGGACCAAATTGTGAAGAAAGCAAAACTTTCCTTCTTTCTCTCTTCTCCTCACGTTGGATGCATGGAAGATGATGGGTTGGTTGCTTTTCATCTTTCTTTCCACATATATATATACTAAATAAATTAATAATAAAATAATAAAATATTATTTAAAAATCAAATTAAAATATTAATAAACTAATATTTATTTAATTAATTAATCTAAAATAGCACCAACATCATCATTGCCTTCTAGATTTCTCTCCCTTCTAATTGACCATTTTGCCCTTTATGTTCTTTTAAAATTCAATCCTTGAGTCATCACTTAATTTGGTAAAATTAATATTTAGTCTCTCAAAATTCTTCACCTTTTCAATTTGGTCCTAATTCATCCATTTTCCTTGGTTTCTAGATTATTCTACCCTTAAAATATTTGCACTATTGGTCCTTCAAAATTTTCATATTTACACTTTAACCCCTTAAATTTTGAGTATTTACTCTTGGGCCACAAAACTTTTCTCACTTTTGCGATTTAATCCTTTCTTGAATTAATATGTCATAATATACTTCTCAATGTTGACATAACTCAAAATTACCCTTTTTATCACTTCATTTCCTTATTTTACTATATCAGGAATATTATCTTACTTTCTTACTCTAGTAATTTTTATTTTTGGGTATTACATTTCTCTCCCCCTTAAAATAAATTTCGTCCTCGAAATTTCCTTGTTTTCTTTTGATCATGAACTTCATTTTCCTTTCCATAAGAATAGAAGACCTTTAGTAGATTACTTTTGGAGTTATTCATATAATCCTATGTTTCCTTTTTGCTCAATTTACAAGGAAATTCGTAATTAATATACATTCTCAATTTCCTTTAAATATCAAACATATAATGATTTATTGGTATATATATTAATTCATACTTCAACTTTAAATTTTCAACAATAACAATTAATCAAATTAATATCCCATATCCTTAAACTGAATTTAATTATCTTGTGAACCTTTGGTTCATGTCATTTATTTTCAGTCTCCATTTAATTCACAATTTCAACTTTCTCATTTCTTCAATAAATCAATCGATCAATTTCATTCGTTTTGTAATATCACTTGTTTACCCCTATTAACAAGTATGTAAGCAATAAATGCGTAGTAAGCTCATATAAACTTTAATCATGTCCATTCATTTCAAATATGAAATTTATAAATCTCAAGAATAATTTAATATTGATACCACAATGCTCATGTGGCTATATTCATCAACTCACAAGGTAAATAAATCCACATCATTACTTGTTTGTTTTATCCCTAGCAATATAGGATTTTAAACAACTTTATACTCTTCCAAATTTCTTTATTTTCATTTGCATTTCTTTACTTTCCACACTTATTCCATATGCATTAAACACAAGTCATAAACATATCATTCAACCATGGTCACAAGCTAATGCATTTAACCAAAGTCTTTTTCGAATTGATCACATGATAAATCATTTCATAAGAAATTGTATAATTTAAACCTTACCACTTTTTAGTGAGTGCTAGCATATTTTCACTTAAATACTTACCAACTCAATGCATTATATAAATAATCATATTACCATTCAACCAATAGCTTGGCACTTGCCTAAGCATCAAGCAACACCACTGATTAGTGTACTTGCGCATATTACATATAAATTCAACTTTGATAAACTTATTTTCTCAATATGTCACACTTGAGTTTATTACTTGTCTCAACATACATAATTTTCTTGTCAAATACCATATCAATATTAATTTAGAAAATTTTCATTTCAATCACATAAGTCTCTTTCCATTTCTTACTGAATCGAAGAACGGCTTATGGATATGAGTACATTGTTCTTTTTGTGCCATAGTCCAACTATGGTTTTACACATATATCTATACTACCAGGGTCCAACCATGGTCTTACGTTCAAGGTGCCATAACCCAATTATGGTCTTATCCGTAAATTCATCATTTGCCACAGAACGATTATACTCAATCCCGCGTTCAATCCAAACTGAGTATTAAATTCAATAATATATTTCTAATAATAATTCATTCATTAGTTAATATCATATACTATCACATTAGGCCATTATTTGTCTCATAAACATTTAGTTCATGCTTTCTATTCACGTTTTTGTATTCAATTCACATTTTCAAATTATATTCCACTTAGTCATTACATGATCTCATATATTTTTACTTAGTCAATTTCCCGATGAACACTTCGGAATAATAACAGATACACAGTGGAATCAGCATGTAGCAACCACCTTTATAGTCAATGGTACCCGATTCACATAGTAGCTTGCACATAGTACTGCACATGTGACCATTTCCATCCGATACACGTAGTAGCCTGCACATAGTACTACACACGTGATTGAACCTATTCGGTATACATAGTAGCCTGCACATAGTACTACACATGCAACCCATCATTCCGATACACGTAGTAGCCTACACATAGTACTACACATGTGACCATCACTTTAACTTTTACATAGTGGCCTACACACAGTCCGTGCCACACATGTGATCATTTCTGTCACTTCATTCGTATCCCTTTTTATTCCGAAGGTTCATTCGGGAATTTTCTTCTTTTTCTCACTACTCTTTTTATCGATCAATTTCAATTTCTCGTCCTTCTTGATTACAATACATTTAACTTAAATAACATTCAAACTATTCATTCCAGTCCAAAAACCATACCTTGGAAAAATTATGTTTTTGCCCCTAAAGTTTCACAAAATTACTATTTGCCCCTAGGCTCGTAAAATAATTTTTATTCAATTTCCTTGCATTTTAGGACTAGCTAAACCATTTTATGACAATTTCAATCCACAATTTTCACTTATTCACACACTTATGGCAGATTTTATAACTTTTCCAAATTAGTCCTTTTAGGTGTTTTTATCGAAAATCACTTAGTTCAAGCCGTTTATCACACTCCAGACATTCATATTCTTCCATAAAACATCAAAATACATGCATATCATTTTTACACTTTTCGCATAATGCTTTCAATATTATCGAAATTAGCTAAGTTGAAAAGTATCTCCATCTATAAGTAAAACAAATCTCATCAAGGTCGGGAGATATCACACTATCATAGGTTATATAATGACATGTATATTCCAAACTTCACATATGCTACGTTCGGTCCGAGAATCGACTAAACCGTAGCTCTGATACCAATAAATGTAACACCCCTAACCCGTATCCTTTTCCAGAATAGGGTTATAGAGCATTACCGGAGTTTACAAATTAATTTTTAGACATTTCATTTCATCAAGCATTCATATTTATAACCAATCAAAATCAAAACAATTATGCGCTAACATTAACCAATTTAACTTATACAAGTCATTATAACCAGAATCAAATCATCCAAAATTACCAATAGAACCAATTGATAATGTGATATATCTCCAACAAGCTTCCAACCCAATCGAGCTTCCGATAATAATTTCAAAATATCTAATAATTATACCTATTACCAATAATAATTCAATTCCAATAATAAAACACACATATATATAATATTCATTACCAAATAGCATTCACTTCTATTAAAATAATACAAAATATAGTTCATACGAACTTACTAGGCTAAATTGCAGAAATAGCAAAATTCAGGAACATTTTGTAAAATTTCTATTTTTCTCGAATTTTCACCCAATCTTTATATAAATTAATATTTCATTAAATATACTAATTTAAATAATAAAACAATTCATTTCATGCAATTTGGTCACTTTTTGACATTTTTACAAATTTACCCTTAAAGTTTCACACTTGTTGAATTTACTCCCTGAATCTAAAACATGTAAATTGATCATTTTTAATGAAAACTCATGCTAGTTGAATAATCATGTATTTTCCTTCTCCTCCTCTCCATTCCACATCCTTAATGTATATAACATGCTAATATGTAACATTATCAATAATTTCACCATTTATTTATATATTCATTCAAAGCCGTCCAATTGAGTTATAGTCACTAAAATATTTATATCTTGAGCTAAAGAACTCAAAATTGAGATCCGTTAATTTTCTCTGAATCTAGACTCAAATATCTTCTTCCCATATAATTTTCAGAATTTTTGGTTTAGCCAATAAGTACAGTTTATTCTTTAAAGTCACTTCTATTTTGCTATTTGATAGTTTCGACCCTTCTTCACTAAAACTTAATTATCTCCTTGTAAAAAATTCAAATGATATCCCTGTTTATTTCTATTCAAAATAGACCCTTTAATAATTTTAAACATATAAATTATAACCTATAATTATTTTTGTACAATGTTTTATGATTTTCCAAATTCAGAATAGGGGAACCAAAAATCATTCTGACCTTGTCTCACAAAATCTAGTATATCTCATGATTTACAATTCCATTACTTACATCGTTTCTTCTATGAGAAACTAGACTCAGTAAGATTTAATTCCATATTTTTTTCATCCTCTAATTTAATTTTCAAAATTTATGGTGATTTCTGAAATTTAGCCTACTGCTGCTGTCCAAAACTGTTTTAGTGCAAAATGTTAATTACTAAGTTTATAACTTCCTTATTCCCTTTCTCTATAATATTTCCCATCACTTTCACTTATTTCTCTTCATTAATATATCAACAACATAAGACTTTATATAAGAAAACTCTACTATAACATCTTTTCATGCTATTTCAATAATATCAAACTTAAAAATATATTGAAATCTCAATGTTCTTACCTTGTCCTATTGATTTCAATCTTTAACTTGATTTTCTCTCTTCTTCAGCTTCATTTTCTTGAATCCAACTTGATATTCTAGCTCCCCATAGTCTCCTTGTTATCTTTCTCTCTTGATGGATATGGAAATTCTTTTGATTTCTAGGTGAAAATGGTAAGTTTTTGGAGGAAGGACCAAATTGTAAAGAAAGCAAAACTTTCCTTCTTTCTCTCTTCTCCTCATGTTGGATGCATGGAAGATGCTGGGTTGGTTGCTTTTCATCTTTGTATCCACATATATATATACGAAATAAATTAATAATAAAATAATAAAATATCATTTAAAAATCAAATTAAAATATTAATAAACTAATATTTATTTAATTAATTAATCTAAAATAGCACCAACATCATCATTGCCTTCTAGATTTCTCTCTCTTCTAATTGACCATTTTTCTCTTTATGTTCTTTTAAAATTCCATCCTTGAGTATCACTTAATTTGGTAAAATTATGATTTAGTCCCTCAAAAATCTTCACCTTTTCAATTTGGTCCGAATTCATCCATTTTCCTTGGTTTCTAGATTATTCTACCCTTAAAATATTTGCACTATTGGTCCTTCAAAATTTTCATATTTACACTTTAACCTCTTAAATTTTGAGTATTTACTCTTGGGCCACAAAACTTTTCTCACTTTTGCGATTTAATCCTTTCTTGAATTAATATGTCATAATAAACTTCTCAATGTTGACATCACTCAAAATTACCCTTTTATCACTTTATTTCGTTATTTTACTATATCAGGAATATTATCTTACTTTCTTACTGTAGTAATTTTTTTGCGTGTTACATCCACTATACGATTACACCAATCAGAGTGAATTCGTTTCTAAGGCAGTGGTTCTTCCATATCACAGTAATAGTTTATTCATTTAATCTCGATTTACTTTCCAGTCTATGCTAATGAGTTTGTTTTGCAGTAGTATATTTTCCAAACAATTATAAATGAGTTACTACTACTGTTAAACATGTCTGCCCCGGTCAAAAAATATATTCCTAATCTCTCCAAGCTCGAGCCTCTTGATGGAACTAACTACCTTCATTGGTCCCAAAGGATGGTCATATTATTTGAACTGCTTAAATTTGACTACGTCCTTTTCAATCCACCCGTCATCGAAGAACACAAAGATTTCGTCATTGTTCCTAGAGACTTGGATGTTGATGCCACAAAGGTCAAGATTGAAAAAGTCAAAAAATGTTCAAAGATCACGTGTTAAGCCACATGGCTAACAACCTCTTTGACCTATTGGTCAAAAAAAAGTTAGCTAAGTCTATTTAAGATACATTGTAAAAGAAATATAAAGTTTGTGCTGTTGGGGTCAAGAAATATGTAATTGGAGAGTGGCTCAAATTTCAAATGCTCGATGATAAGCCAATTATGGATCAAGTACACGTCTACGATAAGTTAGCCTCTGACATCCTAGCTAAAGGTATGGAGATGTGTGAAATTCTCCAAGCAAATGCCCTGGTTGAAAAACTGTTGAAATCTTGGTCTGACTACCGTAGTCTTCTGAAGCATAAAAAGTGGGACATTCATCTGGGAGGACTTATTAGCCATATGAAGATTGAGGAAGCCAGTCGTTTCAAATATTAGGCCTTAATAACCTCAATTAATTTCCTTTAAAAGCTAACATTGTGGAATATGGTTTTGGTTCTGGTCCCAAATTGAACAAGTTTGAAAATGTTGAGAGTTCAAAAAAAGATAGTAAACCACCATAACAAAAAGGCTATCAACTTTAAGAAATTAGGAAAGAATAAAAACCCGACAATCCTACGAAATGCTACGTGTGTGATAGAGCTAGACACAAAGAAAATCAATGTTATCAACGCTTTGACTGCCAGAATGAAAAGAAACCACAAGCAAATCTAGTTGAAAATCCAAATAAGGTGATAGTTGTTGTGGTCTCTAAAGTAAACCTGGTCAAGAATAATGTCGAGTGGATTGTAGACACAGGCGCCTCCAAAAATTTCTACACTAACAGAGAAATGTTTGCCGAGTTTGAAAGTATAGTTGAAGGTGAACAAGTCTACATGTGTAACTCTAACAGCTCAGAAGTACTCAGTAAAGGAAATATTTTTTTGAAACTTACTTCTGTCAAAAAAATTAGCATTAAATAATGTCCTTTGTGTACCTGCCCTGTGTAGGAATTTAATTAGTGGTGGATTATTGAATAAGGAAGACATTAAACTAGTCATTGAATCTGATAAACTCATGCTTTCCCATAATGAAGATTAGGTTGGGAAATGTTATCTTAGTGGAGGCTTATTTGTAATTGAGACTATCTTTAATAATAATAACACAACCATCACTTCTACTTATATCGTTGAATATTTTGACATGTTGCATGCTAGATTAGGTCATATGAATATTCATTCTCTTAAAAAAACTCATAAAAATGAATTTACTCCCTAATCTAGATTATAGTAGCTTTAATAAATGCAAAATCTGTGTTGAATCCAAGCATGTCCTTAAAAACTATTAATGATAGGAAGACTGAACCATTAGAATTAATTAATACTAATCTAGCAAACTTTAGAAACACAAAGTATAAATGGAAAGTGCTATTATATCACCTTTGTAGATGGTTACTCTAGATACACAAAGGTTTATCTCCGAAGATCAAAAGATGAAGCTGATAAAACTTTTCTTTTTTTATAAATCAGAAGTAGAAAACCAGATTGATAGGAGAATAAAACGTCTTTAGATCCGATAGACGTGGTCAATATGACACTAATTTTCTTAAAGAGGTTTGTAAGAAAGGAAATATTATACATGAATTTTTTGCCCCTTATTTCCCACAACAAAATGACATAGTTGAAAGGAAAAACTAAACTCTAAAAGAAATGATCAATGTTTTACTTCTAAGTTTTGGTTTACTTGACAATGTGTGGGGGGATGTCATACTTTCTGCAAACCATATTCTTAATAGAGTGCCTCATAAAAATTTAAATTTTACCTCATATGAATTGTGAAAAGGTTATGTCCCTAATCTAAAATACTTGAGAGTGTGGGAATGTTTAGCAAAAGTAGGTTTGCTTGCTTTTAAAAAGAATACTATCGGATCTAAAATTGTTGAAGTTGTATTTGTTGGATATGCTCTAAATATTATCGTATATAGATTCATGTCTTCATATGATCATTCCATATGTGAATCTAGAGACGTTTTCTTTGAGAATGTTTTTCCATTAAAGAAATCTAGCATAAATACTGGTATACAGTTAGATGAACATGTTTCTGCTTCTAGTACACATAATAGAGATACTCTTCACGATGATGTAGAACCTAAGAGAAGTAAAAGACAATGGATTGCCACTAGTTTTAAACCTGATTCCCTTACTTCATTTGTAACTGAGATTAGTGTTTTAAACTTAATAAGTGGTTCTATTGCTCAAGCATTTTTGATAGATGAAGATCAAAAAACATATGATGAAGCCATAAAATCAATAGATGCAAAATTTTGGAGAAATGCTATTAATACTAAGCTAGAATCTATTATGTCTAATCATACTTACAAACTAGTAGAATTGCCTAAAGGCTTTACACCTATTAGTAACAAATGGGTCTTCAAAAAGAATCTTAGATTAGATGGGTCAATTTAAAAGTATAAGGTAAGACTAGCTGTTAAAGGATTCACTCAGAAGTTTGGAATAGATTATTTTGATACATACTCTCCTATGACTAAGATCTCAGCCATTCATGTTTTGTTTGTCTTAGTTGGTACATCAGATGGATGTGAAGACAACTTTCTTGAATGGAGATTTGGATGATGAGATCTATATGGAGCAACGTCCAGGATTTATGACACCTGATATGGAATATAAAGTATGTAGACTTGGAAAATCTTTGTATGGTCTCAAACAAGATCCAAAATAATGGTATAAAAAATTTCATAAAATTATTCTCACTTTTAGTTTTATTGTTAATGGTGCAGATACATGTGTGTATTCTAATATGTTTCGCTTTGATTGTGTCACCATAAGTCTGTATGTGGATGACATGTTAATTTTCAATTCCAATATATAAGACATTAATAAAACAATGAATTTCTTATTTACCAAATTTGAAATGAATGATTTGGAAGAGTAGATGTAATCTTAGGCATTAGGTTACTAAATCAAAAAAGAGATTTACTTTTAACCAATCTCACTATATAGAGAAAGTGCTAAAAAAAGTTTAATAGCTTTGATGTAATCCCTGTGAGAGCTCCTTACATAAAACTATTAAAAAAATAAAGGAAATAGTGTTTCTTAATTAGAGTATGCTAAAATTATTGGAAGTCTTATGTTCTTGATGAACTGCACTCAGCCTGATATTGCTTGTGAAGTCAGTAGACTAAGTAGATATACCCATAATCCTAGCAATGAGCATTGGAATGCTTTAAAGCGATTGTTGAAATACCTTAAAGTTATAATAACTTTGGAGTTGGATTTTATCGAATACCCTGTAATCCTAAAGGGTTATTCTGATGCAAACTAGGTAACTGATAATGATGAAGTGAGCTTTACAAGTGGGTATGTTTTTACTTTGGGAGGAGCAACTATTTCATGGAAGTCTACTAAATAGTCTTGTATTGCTCTTTCCTCGTTGTAGTCAGATTTTATAGCTCTTGACTTAGCCGGGCAAGAGGCCGAGTGGCTTAGGAATCTACTTACAGATATTCTTTTATAGGAAAATCCAAAACCTCTCATATCTTTATTATGTGACTCACAAGCCGCAATTTGCGTTGCTAAAAGCTAAGCTTACAATGGTAAGAAGAGACATATTCGTATAAGGCATGAATTTGTGAGGCATTTAATAAAGAATAGAGTACTTTCTATGGAATACGTGAGGTCGAAAAGAAACCTAGCTGTAACACCCCACACCTGACCCAATCGTCAGATCCGGGTTTGGAGTGCCACAGGTTGACCTGTTGCAAACACACCACTCATCTTTGTAAAACAACTATCCATTTTAGAGAGTACTTTTTTTTCCAGCAAGGTATTCCATTAATTTAATACTACCTTTTTTTTTCTTATTTTTAAGCAAAAAATTTAAATTGTTAACTCATCACACTTAAAGATTTAAATATACAAGAAATAAGCTTTGGCAGTAGCGTAAATAACATCCATAAAACACAAATAATGATAAGCCAACGAGGAGGCTACCATCAATCATTTGAAGATTTCAGAATAATGTTTCAAGTACAAATTAATGGTTTTAAAATGGTAGTATATAATAGTTGCCCTAGCACTCCCAACAATTTTATGTTACCTAGGAAAATAAAAAGGCTAAAAAATGGTCGCAATTCTGGCTGTTTCCCCTAAATCACCACGCTTAATCTAAGAACCTGAATGTAAGAATAAACTATGTAAGTTCATGAGAAATAAATGAGTTTTGGGGAAATAAAACCCACCAATATTACCATCAGACATTAATAAATAAGACTCAAACTGATAGACTAGTTTTCCATATTTGGAGGATACAACCTCTTGATCCGTAGATCAATTGGCCGATTTTACTGCGATCAAACTCAAGCTTTTGACAGACAACACTAGTTTCTAACACATATATGACAGTCACGGGCCCAACTGCTCCACGGATACACCACTTGTGTGGACTACCCTTTTATGACTAACAGGCTTACTTTACTTTTCAAGCAATGTGCACTACCACATGCACCTTTTTTTTCTCACGTACTCCATTCCTTGTGCTAGCTTCTAATCATTGTTTCGAAGAACCAATTTTTCCTGTATCTTCATATCCGCTCATCAGAGCTATTTAACAATTATCACCTCTGTATCCTCCTAACTTCCATCCTTTTTTGAGCATATATGTGTTCCCTCGCAAGGCTGGGTTTTCACCAATCACGGTTTGCAACAAAGTATCATATTACAAGCAAAATATTTTACAATGTGTTTTCTTTTTATCAATATACATAACATCCTTCTATTGCCTCCTTACACCAGTTTTGATATCGAGCTTGTATACCAAGGAATGAGTACCCATACCATGTATATATCAGGTTTTCTAGGTCTGTTTAATCGTATATAACCTTGCATACACTAACTCTTTGAATATGTTTCCTTCTACATAAACACCAGAGACAAAGAAAAATGCCACTTACCTGGTTGTACAATGATAAGGATTAAACGAATTAAGATAAATACCAGACAGAAGGTACAGAGGAACTCACCAGAACAATTTACTCAAAACTTTGTCTACTCTATTGGTTCATTCCCTTTAATATTAAGACCTTCTCCTGGTTCTTTAGCTGAAAAAATAATACAACTTATTTAAACATAAAAAAATGAAAAAAACTTTAAGATATAGCAAGAATCTGTAAACATGCAAATAGTTTCTAGATAAAAGTTTCCTTCATACCCAGTATTCAAAGAAATCTTACAAAAACTCTCTTACTTTAGCTTCCATCTATCTGGTAAATCTTAACAAAAGGTTCAAGAATTTACCAGCAGAGAACTGGTATAAAAGCTCTCCTAAGCTTTAACAGTCAACACCTTCGTTAGCAAATAAGAACTCTCATGGTTTCTTCGATGATAACGAAGTCTAACAGAGAAGATGAATAAAAAATATCTTCGATGATAACGAAGTCTAAAAGAGAAGATGAATAAAAATATTCTCTCTACTATCCTATTATCACACTATCCTCTTTATAGGTAACTCCTGTCCAAATCTCAATCAGGATTATCTCTAATCATTACTCGCTTTCGTACACTTTCACTAATTAATCACATCCTAAAAGGCTCTCCAAGTGTCCTAATTACTAACATGTTACCTCTACTAAGATGTTAGACGACTTAAATGTGTCCCAAAAGCTATCATACTTACTTTAGCAACGACACAAAAACACGGGCGGTGATCTTATTAGCAGGAAAGTCTGTCTCATAAGGTTCACACCACAATCAGCAACTTGCCACACCGCAAAGTGGAACTCATTCGTATTGTCGAAGTAGCCATGAGGTTACCCTCCTCATCCTGTCTAAGCCTCAATTTAGGAGGTATTTGCCAGCGTAGTCTCCCAAATTAGGCCAACTCAGCAACTAGGGTGTGACACTAGCTGATCCACTAACCAAAGGATTAAGTAGGACAATTGTTCTTGATTCATCGAGAGAGATGAGTCTCAAGCCTAGTGGTTAAGGAATTCATGGTAGATACCCAACTTAGTTCTCTAACTTCATTGAGGTTAAAAAAACCACGGAAAGACTTATAATGTACATTTTATCTATCTCTAATGTGAATAATGTACATGCATAAGGTTGAGTTCTTACTCTTAATGAATTCATAGCTCAAAGTTTGGGTGGTCCTATTGAGGCGGGCTTGATGAATTCACCGACATATGTGGTTGATTTTATTACTCTTAATGAATTTATATCCCAGAGTTTGTGTAACAGCTCACCTGGCGAAGTTTCCATACTTGGTTACTATTTGGCGTATAGATGGTAAATTAAGGATAGATTTCGCTAAGTATAGTATTTGTTCTAGCTAAGTATAGAATTTTGTGTAATCCTAGTTTGGCGAGCTCTAAGGTTTGACAGACTCTTTTGTTAAGTATCCTCCCAACCTAGATGCTTTGGGCGAACTTGTTAAGTTCACAATTGTTTATATTTGTTTATTATTTTAGTATGGTGATTTGGTTAATCAAGTTGAGGTCTAGTTAGAACAGAACTAGACTACTGTAGATGATAATACTTAAAATTTCTTAAATGCACTTAATCATATGAATGAAGAGAGTTACTAGAATTATCTGATTTTTCCACTAATATTTGTCTCTATTGCTTAAGTATATAAGGATAATGGTGGTCTTTTTGTGACACTTTTACGTTTTCTTCTTCTTTTTTGATTTTCTATGAAAGTCTTTGAAAAATTTAAGCTTAGAAAACTTCATCGAAGTGAAGGCTCAGAGTATCTAGGTGACTTATACGTTAGTACCAGCTCACTAGTAATTACTGATGAACCCTTATGTTATCATTGTAGTCATTTACATTTTTTTCGTATTGTATGCATAGATGTTAGAATGGTGTGTGAGTAAGGAAACTTCATGATTCTAGATTAAGTGTTGTTGATTCTTGCATGCATGTTCAGATTTGATAGATTGATGATCTGGTATGTATAAATATCTTTCTTTTATCTCAAAAAGCTAACAAGGTCCAAGCAATAAAGGCAAAGGGCATGCTTTGTAGATTGTGCTAAAATTTTTGGTGAGTTCCTTCTTACTTCCATGTGTTGTAAATCTCTTTGTTATATAATTCGTGTAAGGTAAGTAAGAATGAGAAAAAAAAGTACAGAATAAAGACAAAAGCATTGTGACTGAGAAAAAAAAGTAAAAAGTCAAGTGACAAAAAAAATTCACAAAAGTGAGAGAAAACTCAATCATCAATGCACTAAAACTCGTTAAGTTGACCATACCTGCTAGTATTATATTTTATCTTCCTACATTGAGAGATAAGGTAGGTGAGAGAGGGAGACAAAAGACAGTGAGCTTGGATGGGACATTAAGAGGGAAAAGAGGGAACATGTCATGTGCTTAACTATTTCTAGTGTTTGAACTGTTTTGAGCCATATCTTTCTTTAAACTCATGTCGTCCTATGCCTCAGAACTTTACAAGCCTAGAAGACCAATGCGATTGTTCTCTGTGCATACTATTCTTGAATTGCTAACAATTATACTCAATGAATAGTTTTTGATTCACATGATTGTTTATACTACATATCTATTTGATTTATGTTAATGGTGATATTGTTAAATCTTTGATCATGGGAATTACTTCTAATTTGTTAGTAATGTAACTTTGTAAACTAATCTTGATTTGCTTTAAAAATTTTCAAGACATCGAAATATCAAGATTAAGTTCTTTGTGCGATAAGAATTGTTATCTATTTAATATTTTATAATTATGTTTTTAATAGTAATAAAATCTAATGGATTTCTTCTTATTGCACCCTATGTATCTAGACTTGGTTTGCTTGAAGACAAGCAAAAAGTTAAGTGTAGGGGAGTCCAGGTGTGAGGTTCTTATTTATATCCATCTTCACTAACTCTAGCTTGTTTAAAGAAACAAACCAAGTTCATTTTTTATTTTTTATTTTTTATTTACGGTTTGTCAGTTGGTTTACTTTTATTTACAACTATTTTTTTCTTTTTGTTTTCATACCTTATTTTTCATTTATTTTAATTATATGTTTACATTGCTTCAAGACAAGCAGTGACTTAAGTGTGGGGGCGTTTGATCTATCATAATTCAGTGGAGCAGATTAAATTAGTTTTCGCATTTAAGAAGCTTGAATACAATCACTTTTGTTATGTTTTAGTCGAGTTTTCATAGCTTCATTTACACTCAATAAAAAGTGTAATTTAAGTCTTTTATTGACCATAAGGGATAAATAAGGCCTAAAGGTAAGATAATATACTTTATGATGTGCAGGAGACCATTAAAAGGAATGTTAACTCGATACTGGTCGCTGTGTTGCAACATGGAGAGTTTGGTGTCGCAATATTGTGAGCAGAATAGAAGAATTTCAAGTCTACCTTTGGTGATGCATCACAGCCTGAGGATGTTGCCTATGTCACGACACGCCCCTAAAGACACCCTGAATATGAGCATACTACCCTTGATGTCATGACACAGACAATAGGGTTTCACGACATCAGTCCTGTACGAGAAGCACTTATGAGTCATTGGTGTTTTGGTCTACACAATCAAATGTTTAACACGAGAACATTAGCTAACCTAGGGTTGAGGATGACAAGTACCCTAGTTCTATAAATAAACTCATTTAACACTTGTGATGGACAACTTTTGATATTCTAGGTTTTTCTTTGTAATTTAGTTTTTAATATTTTTTCTTTCTCTTAGGGTTTAGATTTCATTTTAGTTCTTTTCATTCGTGTTTGAAAAACTTGATTTGTAAACACAATCAAACGTTTGAGGATTTATGCGCTTCATCAATTGAATACAATCAAGATTCTCTAAAATTTATTCTTGATTTATTTTTTCATGCATATCATCAAGTTTACTATGTTTATGGATTCCATGAGGAACTAATCCTCTTATGGTGGATTAGCAAGTGGATGTGTTATTAACTAATCGTTATGTAGCGTTTTCTTATTGGATCAGCTGTTTGAGAAAGGAAGAACTTAAACACTAGGCTTGACAACCCTAAGAAGTCATTTAGGTGGGAATTAACCCAAAATTGGCATGGCCTATCCATAAGCACCTTAGCCCTGAACTGATCTAGACTGTGAGATCGAGAGATAAGTTGTTCTTCCCGACTTGTTAGTTTAGTGGAAGTTTGAGAGATCCTGCTAGGATAATGACTAGTTGATTGAATAGAAACCTAAAATAGGAATACGTTATAATCACCAAAGTGAGCTAATCACCCATAACTAGATTTGATTAAGTTTATAAATTAAGTTTTCTGAAGTCTACTTTATTTATGCATATTTTATTTCACCATTTATAAAAATCCAAAAATTCTTCTTTATGTTTCATCATACTATAATTTATTTAAACTACTAATTAGATCTATTAGCGTTTATGTTACAATTAATCTAGTACTCACCTCCCTTGGGTACGATCCTCGGAGTACTCACCTAGTTTGTTGTAACTATATTACAACATGACCGATATACTTGTAGACACCACCTCAATTCCACATCTTTAGTTGTAGTATTCACATTCTAGACATTAGTATGTTCGGAGGCGGTCAATACGCCAAATGGCTTCAACTTTATTTCAAACTATTAATGATTCCATTCAAACTTTAGTAAAGCCACAGCTATCATATATTTATATGTATAAATTTGCAATAATTTTATAATTTTTTTGCCAAATTATTTTGCTATAAGCTAGTCCAATTTTGAGTAATGACACATCAAAATCGGATCCTATCATAGGGTTAGGTTTGGCAAGGTTTGGCATGTTACAGTTTGGGTGGTCCTAGTGAGACGGACTTGATGAATTCACTAAATTTAAATTTTAGAGGATGAACTTAATACATGCTCTTAATGATTTCATAGTCCTGATTCGGTTGATCTATATTGAGATAGACTTGTTGCAATCACCTACGTAAGTGTGAAGAACAAGCCACCGTTTATGAAAAGCATTGGGCAGTCTTTTTAGAGCACTTACCAGCATCCTAAGGTGTATTGGCTAAAACTTGTTGATTTATCACGGAACATCAATTGGATTTGAGATTTTTTGTGTGTCATGAGTTAACCCCTATCTTAACAAGCTCAAGATTCATTCACTTGTTAAGAGAAAAGTCACTCATTTCACTTGTACTACTTCAAATGCACAATATACTAGTGCTTAAGCAGCTAATTCGAAGTTTCTCTTCTCATGTCTTTTCTTGTGTTTACAAAATTTCCAATCACTTTGCATTAGTGGGGGAATGTTAATAATGCAAATTTATTTCAACAATTACAAATCATTATTTCCAACAATAATAAATCATTTTTTACACTGACAAAAACATTAAATATTTTTCAGACTGTTTCATGGAAATATTACCATTTTTCCCTACTAAATTACATTTTTATCCCTTCCAAAATTCTATAAGTAGGAGGCATTTTCCCTTCATTTGATACACAACTAAAAAAACAAAGCTTCTACTCTCTCTCAACTATCTCTCATTCTTTCTAAAACTTTAGAATTTTTCTTAAATTGCATTAGAGAAAATTATGTCTAGGAGTTTGGGTTTTAAGCGGAACCGTTTGTAACCCTTCCAACTTTCCTGAGAATTGATCTTTGTGACACCCTAAACTTGACTAGGATGGACCGACCCGAATTCGAAGCGTTACATTAGCCACCTAAGTGACTCACCGGCTAATGACCACCCAAGACACACCCCTACCTTATAACACCTCAATCTTTTCTGATTATTAGTTAATTATTAAAGCTGAAGCAAATTATGAGCCAATTTTAAACTTTTCCTAGGTAATTTAACCTAAGGGCATTTTTATTATTTTACCACCTATGGTAAAACTAATTTGATTTTAGATCTAGATGTTTACCAACCTTCTTTTAGTCAAAATTATGCAAGCCTAAAAATTTTATCTTAATTTGAGTTCGTTTACTATGTCTAATTCAAGTTTTATTTTTAGGGATTAAATTGTAACAAATACAAACTATCAAGACCTATTCTGAATTATGAATTAAGTGTGTTTCTGTCGAATTTTAACCATTACGAGGCTAATCCGAAAATTTTAACAAGTTTCCTTATCATCTAGGGCTCTAATTAGATTAATCAATTTTCAAGACTAAATCATAACTTAAACAAATTAGAATATCAATTTAAAAAGGTAAAAATTCAAACCCCAAAAATCCCACACTACCGTGTCCCCAGACCGTGTGCCATGAAATGACCGTATTCATGTCGGAAAAAACTTTTAGGAAGATTGCACACACCCGTGTGGAAATCCCACAGGGCCGAATTTGATAGCTCCAGTTTCCACAGGCCCATGTCACTTACCCACACACCCGTGTGAAAACTGTAAACTGAAAAATATATAGGATTTTTCCTATATAATTCATTACCTTTTTACTTAAATTTGTTGCTAAAACGAAGTAATTGTTTAATAAATTAATGGAATATGCAAAAATATTAATTTAAGTTATAGAAATTATTAAAATGTGATTTTATACTTTATTATATAGTTTTCATGCATAAAATGACTTATTTTATATTATTTGAGCATATACTATTTTTAAGCAATAAAGTGGGCCAGGCCATGCATGATTAAATTAAATAATAAATTATAAATTTATATTTAATAATTAATTTTTAATATTTTATTAATAAATTGGGTTTTAATTAATTAATTAAATTGATTAAATTAAAGTGGTTAAATTATATTATTTGGTTATTTAAACTATCTACTATTTTTGGACACGTCTGAGAGTTTTCTTCTAATTGCAAAATCGTCCAAATTGGGGACCAAGGCAACCCAATTTTTGGCTACACATGGATGTCATAAACCATTTTTTGGTTTAATTATACAAAGTCCTTGAAAAGTTAAAGAAATCAGAGATTTTCTCGAAGATTTGCTGATGACTGAGTCTTAGTCCTGAGTTTTTTTTGCACTCAAATTGACCAAAAATCAAGAAAAAAATCAGCCACCTTTCCTCAATTCATGGCCAACCACTCTTGGAGGAAGTTTCAAAGGATGAACACTCCTATTTTCAGCAAACTAGCTCCCTTGCCTCACCTATAAATAAGAGCTCATTTCTCACGTTTTCAATCATCCCTCATCCCATCATCTCTCACTCATTCATCATTATCTCAACTCTTTTAGCTATCTTTACCATTCATCATCCTTGCATAAGGATTTTAGCAATTAATCCTCTTAAAGAACCCTTGGTCGGCCACCTTGGAGAGCCATCAGCAAAGGAGCAACGGAAAAAAGCGAAGGAGCCTCGTCAGTCAGAGTCTTGGGTGACAGCCACTCTGAATTGGGTTTAATCTTTATTTTCTTTGAATTTAACTTAAAAATGTTTTCTATGTGTTCTTTGTTCTTGTTTAAAAAATGATAGCTTAATTTTATTTAAGCTAGGATGATTATTTTGATGAAATAATATTTATTTGATTCATGTTTATCATGTTTGTGCCTCAATCAATCATGTTTACAATTAAAATCAAGGCTGTACTTCATTCATACATGATTGAAATGCACCTGAATTAGCTGAGCGATCCTAACCAGACAATGGCTAATGGACGCATAATTGAAATGTGCAGGCTTAATTTAAATCCTAACCCGATTGAATTATAGGTTGCATAACAACTCTAACCAAGCTCTGTTATCTGCATAGTTTTTAGATTTGTGTGATTAAATTGTTTCAAACCTAATACGTCCCTGTTACCTCACACGAATGCTAAGAAACCCTTAGTAAATAAGGATCAATAAAATGCTTATTTACTAAGTAAAGGATTCCGAAAGGACCTAATGTGGTTTTTGAACTCATGAAAGATGAAGTTGCCCTGGAATGTTTTTCTGAATGTTATTAAGCATGTTGATAATAAATTGAGTTTAATTAAAGTAGTCCTAGTTTATTTATGTTATAATTATTGCAAATTATGTTTAATTTTACTAATATCTATTTCATTCATATAGTTTGCATAATTAGGATAATTTGCATTAGGGATCAATACATTTAGTTTAATATATTTTAATCACCACTTCTCAACTATAAATTATTTTTATTTACCAAATTGTTAATATAATTTTACAAATTAAGTGACTTAGCACAAATACAATCCATGTGGAGACGATAACTTAATAATTACTTATTACTTGATAACGACTGTGTACACTTGCACAAACGCCAGTGTTAGAAGTTTTTGGCGCCGTTGCCGGGGATTGTCAACTATTGCCATATTCATTTTTTTATGAAATTATTTATTTTTAATTTGATTTATTGCCATGGATCGAATTATCGATTTACTCCCTGTAGACCCTGAAATTGAGCGAACTTTCAGACAAAGAAGACATGAACGAATAGCTCAAAGACAAGTCGAGATGAACCTTGGAAATTAGAATCAAGACTAAGGTACTGAAGCCGATCGTGTATGAAATTTTATCCTCATTACAGATGATAGGGATTGATGCATCAGAAAATATGCTATGACACTTTTCAGTGAGCTAAACCCAGGAATTAGAAGGCTAGATATTGAGGCAACCCAGTTTGTATTGAAACCAGTAATGTTTCAAATGCTACAAACGGTGGGCCAATGTAGTGATATGCCCACAAAAGATCCACATCTCCACCTTTGATTGTTTATGGAGGTAAGTGATTCATTCAAGATAGTCGGTGTGACTGAAGACGCACTGAGGTTGAAGTTGTTTCCGTACTCATTGCGAGATCGAGCACGAGCATTACTCAATTCATTGCCACCAAGTTCCTTATCTTCATGGCAAGAATTAGCAGAGAGATTTTTGGTTAAATATTTTCCACCTAGAAAAAACACTAAGTTGTGGAACAAGATCACAACTTTCCAACAATGGGATGACGAGTCTTTCTATAAGGCTTGGGAGCGATTCAAGGAGTTACTTCATAAGTGTCCTAATCATGGGATTCCTCACTGTATCTAGTTGGAGACAATCTATAATGGTCTCAATGCACATACAAGATTGGTGGTAGATGCTTCTGCGAATGGTGCAATTTGGTCTAAGTATTATAATGAGGCTTATGAGATCATCGAGAGGATCGCGAGTGATAATTATCAATGGCCAAAAAATCGAATAGCTTCAAGAAGACGTGTAGTCAGAGTTTATGAAGTTGACGCCCTCACTTCGTTATCAGCTCAGGTATCGTCTATTTCCTCTATGATTAAACAGTTAACTGCTAATAGTACTAATAATTTTATAGCTCAACCACCAAGTCTGTTTGAAGTAGTTTCCTGTGTGTACTGTGGGAAAGGTCATTCTTTTGAGAATTGTCCATTAAATCTCGAGTAAGTGTACTATATGGGGAACCAATATCAAAATAGGAGTGGACAAGGACCCCAGTCCAACTTTTACAATCCTTCATGGTGTAATCATCCTAGCTTTTCTTGGAGCAACCAAGGAAATGGACCGAACAATAACTTATTGTAGCAAAGACCCAACCAATCTCAAGAGTTTAATCAGCAAGCTCTAAAACCACCTCAAGATGAGGCATCAAACAGTTTGAAGAACTTGTTGAAAGCGTACATGGCAACGAATGACGCTTTGATCCGAAGCCAAGCAACAACACTGAAAAATTTGGAAAACCAAATAGGTCTGTGGCTACGAAGTTTTGTAATAGACCGCAAGGAACCTTGTCGAGCAATACTGAGAATCCAAGGAATTCAGGTAAAGAACATATCAAAGTAGTGGCATTGCGAAGTGGCAAGACTCTGGAACCCCGATTGATTGATGTCGAAGATGAGCATGTTGAAAAGAAGGGAAGTCAACCAGATGTTGAAGTTCCTACACCAAAAGAATCGGAATCCTCAAAGTCGGACAAGGTAAACCCTGACTTTATGAATTCAGATAGTTTAGCATCTTCTGTGGATGTAGATTTACCTACTTAGAAATGTTGTCCGGTTCAACTGAAAGTTCCATCACCTCCATATCCGAAAAGATTGCAGCAACACAAGCAGAAACAAGAGGTGCAATTCAAGAAGTTTTTGGATGTTCTGAAGCAATTTCACATCAATATTCCGTTAGTGGAGGCTTTAGAAAAAATGTCGAATTATGTGAAGTTTATGAAGGATATACTGTCCAAGAAAAAACGACTGAGTAAGTATGAGACTGTTGCCTTTGCAAAGGAGTGCAATGGGTTCCTGCAGAATAAACTGCCACTGAAATTGAAAGACCCAGGAAGCTTTACTATATACCCTATAACACTGGTAAATCTTACTGTGTTAAAGCTTTGTGTGACTTAGGAGCGATTATCAACTTGATGCCTAAGTCTATTTTCAAGATGTTAGGGATAGGTGAAGTAAGACCTACAACTGTGACGCTTCAGCTAGTGGATCGATCTTTAGCATATCCCGAAGGAAAGATCGAGGATGTTTTGGTAAGAGTCGATAAATTTATTTTTCCTATTGATTTTATTATCTTAGATTTTGAAGCAGACAAGGAAGTGCCAGTCATCCTTGGCAAACCTTTCTTAGCCACGAGAAGAACGTTAATTGATGTGCAGAAAGGCAAACTCACCATGCGAGTTCAAGATGACCATGTAACTTTTAACATTCTTAAAGCGATGAAATTTCACGACCTGACAGAAGAGTGTTTAGTTATGGAAGAAATAGAAACCTTGGTTTCTATGGAAAGCAATTTTGAGGAAGATCCATTGGAGAAAGCCTTAGAGTTTGATCCTTTGATGGATGAAGAAGGTGAAGAAAACATGGCTTTGATGGAAGCCAATCTGAGAAATTTTATTCAATCTACACTGTTTGAACCATTGGAGTTAAAAGTCAGAAAATTTGTGCAACCCAAGTTGTCAATCGAAGAACCAGGTACACTCGAACTAAAGGTACTTCCTTCCCATTTGAAATATGTTTATTTAGGTGACTGTTCTACTTTGCCTGTGATTATTTCAGCAGAACTAACGAAAGATCAAGAGGAACAACTAATTGTTGTTTTAAAGAAATTTAAGAAAACAATTGATTGGACCATAGCTGATATTCGAGGTACAAACCCTTCTTTTTGCATGCATAAAATCATTTTAGAATAAGGTTAAAGAGCTCGAATTGATGGGAAAATAAGGCTCAATCCTATTATGGAAAAAGTTGTGAAAAAGGAAGTGATCAAATGGTTAGATGCAGGAATCATCTATCTTATTTCAAATAGTTCGTAGGTAAGTCCAGTGCAGTGTGTGCCGAAGAAAGGTGGAATCACGATTGTTGAAAATGAGCGCAACGAATTGATTCCAACAAGAACTGTTACTGGTTGGAGAATCTGTATTGATTATAGAAAGCTGAATAAAGTCACTCAGAAGGATCATTTTATGTTACCTTTTATGGATCAGATGTTAGATCGACTAGCAGGTAATGAATTCTATTGTTTTTTAGATGGTTATTCGGGATATAACCAAATAGTTGTAGCCCCGGAGGACCAACATAAAACAACATTTACTTGTCCATATGGTGCTTTTGCTTTTAGGCGAATGCCTTTTGGTTTATTTAATGCACCTGTAACTTTTCAACGATGCATGATGTCAGTATTTACTGATATGGTTAAAAATTTTGTTAAGGTTTTCATGGATGATTTTTCTATTTTTGGTAACACTTATGATACCTGTTTGAGTAATTTGGCTAAGGTACTGAAGAGATGCGAAGAGACGATCTTGTCCTTAACTGGGAGAAATGTCATTTTGTGGTGAAAGAAGGGATTGTCTTAGGCTATAGAATTTCAAAGAAAAGAATTGAAGTCGACAAAGCAAAGGTGGACATAATTGAATAATTACCGGCCTCAATTAATGTGAAAGGAGTCAGAAGTTTCTTAGGTCATGCTGGTTTTTACCGAAGGTTTATCAAGGATTTCTCGAAAATTTCTAAGCCATTATGTTTATTGTTAGAGAAAGATCCAATGTTCGATTTCAACAAAGCATGTTTAGAAGCTTTTGCAAAGTTGAAAAAAGGTTAATCTCAGCCCAATAATCATTACACCCGATTGGAGCACATCTTTTAAGTTGATGTGCGATGCAAGTGACTATGTTGTTGGAGCTGTGATCGGTCAAAGAAAAAATAAAGTGTTCCACCCGATTTACAGTGCAAGTAGAACCTTGACGGGAGCCCAACTCAATTATACGGTAACTGAAAAGGAACTATTTGCTATAGTTTTTGGTTTTGAAAAATTTCGCTCATATCTTATAGGTACCAAAGTTACAGTATTTATTGACCATGCGGCCATTAAATACTTGCTCACGATGAAAGATGCGAAACCAAGGCTAATTCGTTGGATACTTTTACTCCAAGAGTTTGACCTTGAGATCCAAGACAGAAAAGGTGTTGAAAATCAAGTAGCTGATCATCTGTCGAGGTTAGAGTAAGATGAGGTAATGCGATCACGTGTGCCTATCAATGAGAATTTCCTAGATGAACACTTATTTGAGGTGATTCAAATTCATGAAACACCTTAGTTTGCTGATTTTGCCTATTATATTGCATGTGGAATAATTCCTCGAGAAAGGACATACCAACAAAGGAAGAAATTCCTTCATGATAGTCGTTATTGTCTTTGGGAGGATCTATTTTTGTTTAAATAGTGTACAGATAATATAATCCGAAAGTGCGTAGCTGAAAGCGAGATTGCTGAGATCTTATATCATTGCCATTCATCTCCAAGTGGGGGGCACTCTAGTGGTTCACGTATTGCAGGAAAGATTTTGCAAGCAGGTTTCTTTTGGTCTACACTATTTAAAGATGCTTACGCTTATGTAAAGAATTGCGATAAGTTCCAAAGAATCGGAAATATATCATGGAGGAATGAGATGCCCTTATCAAATATTTTGGAGATTGAATTATTTGACGTATGGGGCATTGACTTCTTAGGCCCGTTTCCTTCTTCGTATGGGAACAAATACATCTTAGTTACTGTGGACTATGTATCCAAGTGGGTTGAATCTAAAGCATACCCTACAAATGATGCTAAGGTAGTCATGCGATTCCTACATAAACATGTGTTTACACGATTTGGGACACCAAGAGCTATTATTAGTGATGAAGGGTCTCACTTTGTAACCAAATGGCTTAAGTGGTTGCTTGAAAAATATGATGTAATGCACAAGATTGCTATTGCTTATCACCTCCAGTCCAATAGGCAAGTTGAAAGAGTGAACCGTGAAATCAAATGTATCCTTTAAAAGGTAGCACACCCTAGCAGAAAAGATTGGTCTCGAAGGCTCGATAATACATTATAGGCCTATCGAACAACATTTAAGACTATGTTAGGAATGACTCCTTATCGGTTAGTATTTGGAAAGGCATGTCATTTGCCATTAGAGTTGGAGAATAAAGCTCACTGTGCTTTGAAGCAGTTAAATTTTGATCTAAAGCAGGCCGGTGAGAGAAGGATGTTATAACTGGATGAGCTGGAAGAGCTGAGGTTTTTTTCCTATGAGAATGATAAAATGTGTAAAGAAAGATCAAAGAGATGGCATGATACTCATATACAACTTCACGAGTTTAAAGAAGGTCCGAAGGTTTTGTTTTTTAATTCAAGGCTTAAATTATTTCCTAGGAAGCTGAAATCCCGATGGAAAGGACCCTATACCATCTATCGAGTTTATCCTTACGGAGCTATTGAATTATACGAGAATTATGGAAGTACGTTTAAAGTTAATGGTCAACGTCTCAAACACTACTAGGATGGTGAAGATGAATCCTCGCTCATCTTAGTAGACCCTTAATTTTTCATGAACTCATTATGTAAATAAATAAATAATTAGAACTTATTTTCTTAATTTATTACATTTAATTAATTTTGTCTAAGGAGATTGGAACTTAAGCGGGACCGCTGTGAGCCCTCCAACCTTTCCTGGGAATTAATTTAATGTAATTTGTTAAGAAGAAATTTTCTAATTAAAATTTTTAAGTTTCATTTTGTTCAGTTTAAATTTTAAATTTTTATGTTAATAAAGGGGGTCAAATTTGGCCCAAGTACTAATAAGTTTTTTTTAAGACACAGTTTGAGTTTGAGGCCCAAGACAGAAAAAAGGAGGGAAAAAATTAGGCCTTGTCGTCACACCCATTACTTGCCACCCAAGTAACTTTAATGTAGCTAAATTTTTGCTACATGTTACCCTGACTTTTCCCTATATAAACCCTTCTTCATTCTACTAATTTTCATATCCCTAAAAGCAATTTCCTTCCACCCTCAAAATTCCTAAATCTCTTCTTTGTACCGTCAATGTCAAATCCTGAAAGTAACCCTAGTCATTTTCTTTCTTTTTGCTAAAATTCCCTATTGCTGCCACAAAGAGATCGCTACCGCACCATCCTTGCTATCGCAAGATTTTTGTCATAGCAAGTTATACCAACTTTGCTGATTTCTCTTTTCTCTCTTGTGCATAAAGTCTGTTGAATTTTTGGAAAAATACCATGTCTCGCAAAAGAACTAGATCGTCAAAGACTACTCCTAGAAACCTAATTGTGGTTGATGAAGAAGTGAAAGAACGATTTGATTCAATTTTCAAGCATCAACCTATGATGTCGAAAAAAGGTTTTAATCTGAAGAGCAATGATGTGATGGTTGTTTATGTGCCAATGAGAAAGATAATCAATGCTCTCAAATGGGAATGATTCTGTGATGCTCGTTCACTTTTTGATGATGAACTAGTTCGAGAATTCTATGCTAGTTTGACTACGTAAGATGCTACTGAATTCATTGTTTGAAAGAAAAAGGCACATCTTCCTTCTAAGCCCATCAATGATTTGTTTAATTTACTAGATATTGAAGAAGATGAGTACTACCCTATGATGAGCAATATCAATTTAGATTTTCTTCAACAAGTGCTTGATGTTGTGGCAAATTCGGGATCCCAATGGATTATAAGAAAGTATGGGAGCCATTATTGTCGAAGAGAATACTTGAAACCAGTAGCAAATGTATGGTTTTATTTTATTCGCTACAGTTTTATGCCTACCTCACACGGTGAACAGTTTTATGCCTCATCCATGTCCAATACAACACAATCAACAGGGAATATAAAATTATCGACTTTCACAAGTACATCCTCAATAATACCCCTAGGATATCTAATTGATCTATCTACTAATTGAATACTCATCCTAATGGGTTTGGGTTCTCCAATATCAAGTTGTTTGAACATCTTATAAGGCATCACATTTATACTAGCCCCCAAGTTAGCCAAAGCTTTTTCCACATTTAAATTACCAATAAGACAAAGAATAGTAAAACTCCCTGGATCTTTAAGTTTGTTGGGTAGTTTGTTTGGAGAATGACCGAGCAAACTGCATTGAGCTCCACAGTTGACAAGTCGTCTAACTTCCTTTTATTTGTTAATAGCTCCTTTAAAATTTTTACATACTTTGACATCTGCGAAAGGGCTTCAACAAATGGTAAGTTAATGTGTAGTTTTTTTAGAGTTTAAGAACTGTACCATAATTTTATTTTATGTGGTATCTCTTCAATGCTACTGGATATGGAACTCGAGGTTTGTAGTCTTTAATTATCGACTTATGCTCTTTTCTACTTTCCTCAACCTCATCACTTTTCACAACAGCTTCTTGCTTCGACTTCTTTTCAGGCTCGAGTAAACCTTCCATGTTTTAAATAGTGACTACGTGGATTTGCTCCTTTGGGTTAGTTTTAGAGTTGCTAGGTAAGCTACCTTATGGTCTTTCCAAAACCAGTTTGCCAAGCTGTCCAATTTGATTTTCAAGCCCATGAATTGATGCTTGCTGATTTTCAAAGTTGTCTCATTGTTTTGAAATTAAGTTTTTAACACTAAAATAAATTTAGCTAACATCTCCTCAAGGTTCGATTTTTTCTCTTACTAATAAGGTTGCTAAAAACCCGAAGGGGATTGTGACATTTGTTTCCTTGACCACCCCAAGAGAAATTTGGATGGTTCCTCCAACCTGCATTATAGTTATTGCTATAAAGGTTAATTTGAAGTCTAGAATTGTTACCCATAAAGTTGATTTGCTCATGCTCCATGCTAGAATCAAAAGGTAAACATTTTATATTGATCATCCCCTTTCTATTTGCACCATATTACCCTATCGGATTCACCTACTTAGAAAAATCCAAACCATCAATTTCTTACCAAGAGCTTCAACCTGATTTGCTAACATAAAAACTGCATCAATATTAAAAACACTGGTTGCTTTAATCGGTTTCATTCTCATGACTTGTCACTGATAGTTATTCAATGTCATCTCCTCAATAAACTCTTGAGCTACCTCGGGTGTTTTATTATTCAATGTTCCACCAGCTGTTGCATCAATTAGTTTCCTAGTCGAGGGATTCAAACCGTTGTAGAAATGTTGAACTTGCAACCATAAAGGTAACCCATGATGAGGGCACATTCTCAACAAATCTTTAAATATCTCTCATGCATCATATAATGTCTCCAAATCAATTTGAGCAAAATAAAATATGTCATTCCTCAACTTAGCTATTTTAGTCGGTGGGAAGTACTTCAACAGAAACTTCTCAGTACTCTAATCCCAAGTCGTGATAGAACCTTATGGAAATGAATTTAACCATTGTTTTGCCCTGCTCCTCAAAGAGAATGGGAACAACCGTAAGCATACAACAACATCAGCTACACCATTTATCTTGAAATCACAAATCTTTAGAAAGTTAGCTAAATGAGAATTTGGATATTCATCTTGCAAACCATCAAACTGAATATACTGTTGTACCATCCGAATTGTGTTCGACTTGATCTCAAAATTGTTTGCATTAACAGTTCGTTTGACAATACTCGATTCAGCCCTAATCAAAGTGAGCTTAGCATAATCATACATAGTCTGAGGGGCAGGATGTGCAGGAGGTAGCTAATTATTTTGATTATCTCCCATCTTCATAGTAATATCATTTTCCTCTTGATCGTCTATAATATTCTGTTGACTTTCCCTTGCTTCTCTAACCTCTTTACAATTTCTGCGAGCAATCTTTTCAATTTCACTATAAAAAGTAATAGATTCAACGGGTTTCCTCTAGTCATAAACCAAAAGAACCTATTAGAATCAAACAAATGAAAAAAATTAGAATGTAAAAATTAAATTAAAAACAAAAATATTTAAATAAAAATAAAAATAAAAAGGCTAAATTAATAGAAATAAAATTTTCCTAATATTTCAGTCCCTAGCAACGACACCAAAAACTTGAGGCAATCGTAAACAAACTAAAAATTTGATAAAGGCAAGTGCACTTATCAATTAATAGTGTAGCTACAGTGAGCATAGATACCGCTCCCACAAAAACTAATGTTACGCCCCAAAATTCTTAGTTTTATTTATTGTGTAAGTTTTCAAGTAATGTGTTATGATGTGTTGGTTAACTAGGTTGGGTTGTTTGTGTTGCTCCTGTGTTCGAGCCTTGTCGTGTACAAGGGTGAAATATTATTTTTTATTATTAGTCTTTTGGCCGAGTATTAGAGTTTAAGTTAAACTCTAGGAAATCTAGTGCTTAAAGTTTTAACTATCTTTTATTTTTATTTATTTTGTATTAATCTAAATAGAGTTTCAAATGTTCCTAAGTTTGCTCCTATTTTTCAATTTGTTTTGCAACTGCCCATAAACCCTATTATTCCATGTTCTTGGCTTCTTGTTCCTTGTGTTGTCATTTCAATTTCTTGTTCCTTGTGTTATCATTTCAATTTATTTCCTTTTTCTTTTAGTTCTTTCTTTCATCCATCCTTGTTTTGTTTGGGTATTGAGAGTTGTGGTACGTTTCATCATGCAGATCAAGTCTTGGCTACAAGTGTAAGTTCTGTTTAGTCATTTTATTATTTTAATGTTGGTTTCATTTAGTATTTTTTAGTATACACAAAAAAAAAAACATTTTTTATAAGTATCACCTGAAAGCACCTCTTCAATTTTGGCTTAAACAACAAAATGGTACCTAAATTATACTAGTTTTCTCAAATTGGTGCCTAATTTTTTTTTTCAAAACTAGTACCTAAACTATTAAATTGTTACCCATTTTACCCCAACTATTAACCCCGTTAGAAAAAAAAATTTCAGCCAATCGCAACTTGCCACGTTGACGTCTATTTTTTTCAAAATATTAGTAAAATTCATAAATTCATTTAAAAATAGTTTTAAAAAATTAAAACATTTTTAATCGGTAATTAAAAATTTACCCCTTCAATTTATCCCTACAAAAATTCACAAACCCTATTTTGTTCAAAAAATTTCCACAACTTTCTTTACTTCTAAAAATTCATCAATCCTTTCAATCATCTTCTTAGAACCTTCAATCCTTTGTAGAATTGATAGGAGGGTAAGTTTAAAGAACCAATTTTCTATTAAAACCCTTGTTTGACTGAAGGTTTTTTTGTGTAAAGCAAAAACTTAGGGTTTTTTCTTTCTTACTTGGCTGGATGTAGTAGATGTAGACTGCAAGCTCAAAAACTCATGGTGGGTTAACGGTTGTCCATTCTTCCTGTGGATTAAGAGCACCGATTTTTGCTTCAAATACCCCTTGGAGCAAAGGGAAGAAATTATATGATTGTTCAAAGTATAAAAAAGGTATTTTAATTTGTTTTGTTTTTTCCTTTTGTTTCACACCATATTTGGAGTAAATAAATGTTTGTAGTTGTATATAGCTATGATTTTTTATGTTGAATGCTTAATTTGACAGAAATTTAGTTTTGTTTTGAATTTGAGATGTACTAAAAATGGGCTAAGGAACATTTTTCGCGATATCGCGTCCACGTCAGCGCGGTGTCAGGGTACGCGTCAGGAAATTGCGTCCACGTAAGCGCGAGATGTTTACGTGGACGCGATTTCCTCCCGCGCGTGAACAGTACCCAACGGTCAAAAATTTGACCGTTGCCCCCCAACGGTAAAAAAAAACTATAAATACCTCCACCCCTTTTTATTTTTTCACAAACAAATCCTCTCCCGTATTTCCTCTCAATTCCTCTCAATTTCTTTCCAAAATTCTCTCAATTTCCTTCCAAAATTCTCTTAAATCCAAATTTAATTTCAATTTCCTCTCAATTTCCTTCTAAAATTCTCTTAATTTCCTTCCAAAATTCTCTCAAATCCATATTTGATTTCAATTTCCTCTAAATTTCCTTTTTTAAAATAATTTTAAATTTTTTTTATTTTTATAAATCGTAAAAATTTGTCCGATTTCATCAATGACTGCATCATTGACTCGTCTTGTTAAGCATCACATATCGGTGGAACAAATAAAAATGGTAAGTGTTAAATTTAAGTTTTAAATATTATTTAAGAATTTTTTATTTATGCATTTTTAGATAATTATTAATTTGTTATTTGTTATAAAAGGAGGTAGATCGGGTATTGGAATGCAATATCTGGAATATGCATGCTCCTCCATCACCGTTGGTAGAGAACCTATGGGAAGCAGGTTTCTGGCACGTGGCGACGGTAGGCCGGGGATGCAAGTTGTACCCGAAACTGATCAGTGCGTTCATCGAGAGGTGGAGACCCGAGACGCACACATTCCATCTTCCATGTGGAGAATGCACTATCACTCTAGAAGATGTCCCACTACAATTGGGATTGCCGGTGGACGGGAACCCAGTCATCGGGTCTTCCCAATCTAGCAATTGGGAGGTGGTGTGCTACGAGCTTTTTGGCGCAATTCCGGATAAAATGGAGGGAGGTAAGGTCGAGATGGGCTGGTTACGTGACACATTCCCTGATCCGAATGAAGATTCAACCGAAATTGAAAGAATCTGATATACTCGGGCATACATTGTTCAAATAATTGGAGGTTATCTGATGCCCGACACGTCACGGAGCCGTATACATCTAAGATGGCTGCTGAAACTCGTTGATTTTAGAGCAGCCGGTGAATTAAGTTGGGGGTCTGCCGTCTTGGCTACATTATATTGGGAGATGTGCGAGGCGATGCGACTGAGGAGAGCCAAAATCGGAGGTTTCCTGTCACTACTGCAGTCATGGGCACGGTTTCGCTTTCCATTTCTACGTCCTCGACTGAACCACCCATATACATTTCCACTCATAACGAGGTAAATTTTATATTACATTTTACAATTATTATGTAGATTTTTAAAAATAAAAGTATGCTAAACAAAAAAAAACTAAACCAAGTAGACGAAATCTAAAATTTGAATAAAAATTAAGAAGGTCAAGTCAAGTTAGCAAGCCCAAATAAAAATAATGAATATAAAAAACAAAATGAAATTCTAAACTAAGCTATGCCTGCAAATCCAGAACCAAATTCTAAACTAAAATAACTAAAACCTGAGAGCACGTTTGGTTTGGTGTATTGGATTAGAGGTGTATTGGATTAGAGGTGTAATGGAATAGAGGTGTAATAGCAAATCAACTGTTTGGTTGAATGTAATGGAATAGAGGCGTAATAGTAATCTTGTGTTTGGTTGAATGGAATAGAGGTGTAATAGCATAATGGAAAAAACTAAAATGACTAGAATACCCTTAGCATAAATTTGTTTTGGTAAATGATTATTGTTATTGTTATTTAAATTTTAATAAGATTATTATTATCAATAATAAATAATTTAATCATATTTAAACATAATTATTATTAAAATATATAATTTAATAAAATTCTTAATAATTAGCAGAAATTTGTTTTGGTAAATTATTATTGTTATTGTTATTTAAATTTTAATAAGATTATTAATATCAATAATAAATAATTTAATCATATTTAAACATAATTATTATTAAATATATTATAATAAAAATATATAATTTAATAAAATTCTTAATAATTAATATTATTATATGAATTTACTCAAATCATAATATATGATACTGTAAAATATAAATTAACATAATTATTATTAAATATATTATAATTAAAATATATAATTTAATAAAATTCTTAATAATGAATTTACTCAAATCATAATATATGATACTATAAAAGAAAATTTGAAATAATTAATATTAAATATATTTTAATTAAAATATATGATTTAATAAAATTTAAAATAATTATAACTAATAAATTATATTTTATGAATTTGTATAATTTAAAATAATAATTATTACATATAATTTAATAATAATATATAATTTCATAAAATTCTTGATAATAAATTTTCTTATACGAATTTATACAATTTAAAATAATTAATATTAAATATAATTTAATAGTGATATATAATTTCATAAAATTCTTAATAATAAAATGTTCTTATATGAATTTACTAAAATCAATATATAACTTGAGAATTATATTCTGTATAAACATAATTAACTTATATTAAGAAAAGGTTAGATGAAAATGAAATTGTACATCATAATCCATATGTTATATAGTTTTACAACATCAAAAAGTTTGAACATTGATATTTAATGGTGAGAAAGAAATCTTCTGACCCATTCCAATCGGGCAACAGAAGGTAAACTAAAGAAAACAATCATTTGAGTTGGATGATCGGGAATTTTACTCAAAGCATCATACCGCTGATTGTCGGTTAAACCTTCAATTGACCATAAGGCTGAATATAAATTTGAACCTTTCTCTTCCATCTTTTGATGTTCTTCTGACTTCTGCTGAACTACCACCTCGGAGGCAATACTCCTACTAATTTGATCGCCAATGGCCTTGATGTTTTCGGCCAACAAAGTGGCAGCCTCATCAAATGAAGAATACACATTATCACGAGCATCAGATTTCTTCTTTCTCTTGTTTAAAGATGAGGAACCCCCTTGGTCTTTATCTCCTCGCGGATCCGTACCAGAAACATCCATGTCGTCTAAAGAGACGTCAGCTTCGCAGTCATAGAATGTGTTTCTCTCTTCATTCATATCTGTAGTACGTACATCCTCAGGATGTATTTCTTCAAGAACATCAGCAGTTGTTTAAGCGTCTTTCCCAGTCGCTCGATCTCTTGCGTATATGGCAGTAAACTGGTTGTAGTAAGGGAAAGAACGATGTCTGAGCTGAGCGGCTTCTTTGTGACTCTATAAAAAATGAGGAAATCATATTAGTTATAAGTTTTGTAAAAAAACAAATAAATACTTGAAATACATTTTACCTTTACATAGGATTCCCAAACTGCATCTTCAGCAACAACGAGCTGCCTATGCTCGTCCCAACCAAAACCGCTGTTGTTTTGGCCATTAAGCATGTCATAGACGACTGACCATTCCCTTTTTAGGCACCTCATCCGAGATTCAATATTTGGTTTCACCTTCAACTTTGCTCTTGGTAAAGCCTTTTCTAGCATTTTCTCTAGCTCGTTCAAATAACCGGCTTTGAACCCGGTATCAGTATTAAATGTTCCTACATTGTACAAATCCACCATGCAGGAAACCAAGGCTGCATCTTCTTCTGGAACCCATTTTCTTTTGCTTCCTCGAGAAGCTTGAGAAGAAGCATGTGATTGTGGAACACCTGACATATTTATCTTAAGAAAAAAAAAACAAATTATCATTATTTACTATTTTGAATATCATGAATCAAAAGGTGAACAGTTTATAATATTATATCGTTAGTTCAATACTAAATTTAAATTTATAACACATGCTGAATGAAAAGATAATTAAATTATAATTCAACAAAGTTTAGTACAATACAGAATTTTAATCAAACACCACCAAAGTTTCATAAACTTGTTACATAAAATAACATCAACAAATCAATTCAAACTCAATTTGTCCCTAAACCTAACTAATTTCTAGATGCTTGCCATTCATCGAACATTTGGTTGGCTAGTTCCATCCTCCAAGTAGCCCAAGCATCCGATGGATGAATATTTGTGATATTCGGTTCATCGTCATCCACCACATTAGTAGGTAATCCTTCTCCCAACTCCGCTTCAATGGGATCAATACTCATATGGGTTCAAATAAAATTATGGAGTAAACAACATGCAATAATAATTCTATTGTGCACCCTTACAGGATAAAACGATGGACTCCTAAGTATTCCCCATCTAAGTTTTAATAAGCCAAAGCATCTTTCAATAATATTACGTGCTGAGGCATGTTTCATATTAAAAAACTCTTACGGAGAACTTGGCTGATAACCCTGACGCCACTCGTTCAGATGATATCGCTGTCCTCTAAATGGTGCAAGAAATCCCTCACAATTTGTGTATCCAGCATCAACTAGATAATAACAACCTATAAAATAATTTTTTTTAAAAAATGATTAATTCAGCACAGAAAGTTTGATCTTAATGAATAATTCAAATTCCTCTAACTATACACTTTACCATGAGGAACTTTTAGACCATGTCTTCTACTAATGGCATCTCGAAGCACCCGTCCATCGGCAACTGAACCTTCCCAACCAGGAAGAACATAAACAAATTGCATCTCAGGTGTACAAACACCTAGCATATTTGTTGCTATGTCAACTTTTCGCGTTCGATATCTAGGTTTATCAACTGTTGGCACCCTAATCTTGATGTGGGTTCCATCAAGAGCACCTAAGCAATTCTATATCACATGATATAAAACCTTGAGTTAGAATACTAATTTAAATCTAAGTCAACTAAATGTTGTACAAGCTATATATAAAACTCAGTCTAATACCTTAAACCATTTCCACCTTGTGTCAGAAGAATCGGCTGTAATTGGCTCCAACTTTTTAAATAACACATCTTGTAAGCGTATGAAAACATTTAAAACACTATGAAATGCTCTGCTAACAGTTTCCCCGGACCTTCTAAAGTGATGCTTGATAACTCGATTTTTTAGGTGATGGGATATGATATGTAAAAACATTGCTACTTGCTCATCAACAAGCATGTTTCTTGACGACTTCAATCCCCCTATCGATTCTAACATCTCACATAGTTTAAAAAAGGCAGTTCTATTCATCCTAACTTGTTCAATACAAGTCTCATCACTAGCATATACAAGCCTTTTCACATAATCCCGTTTTGCATAAAAATCTAAGGTATAAGAACCAATCCTTGGTCTATAAGTCTGTAGGCTAAGGCTGGCACCCATTCTAAATAAGAACCAAATCGCAATTCTACAGATTTCCAACCATAGTGTCAATGCAATACCAATTCTTTTACGCCTCTCACGTTGTGCAATTAAAGGCAGACGGGCCATTACTGCAACATATTAAAATTATAAGACACAATCAATAAAACATCGACACTTGAAAACAAAACCGAACCATTATTAGTGCCACCACTATCAAAGAAAGTAGAACCAATTTTATTTATAAACATGCTTTCGCTAAATAGTACTTTACGAAATTAGTTGATTATATCAATCATACATATTTATTTATATTTTATATTTTTATTTAAAAATAATTTATTAGTTTATTTTGCAATTTCAGTCTGGCATGACCATCTGATGTGTAGATGTTTCGTGGGTTCTTTGTATCTGCTGACTGAACAGCCACATCTTGAATTATTTTTACAAAGAAATATCAAACAAATTTGCTGTGTTTTACTGTGTTTGTTGAGTAATGTACGTGAAAAAATTTGCTGGGAACTTTCATAAACAGGGACAAGATGGAAGTGATAGTGTAGGAGTAGGAGACATGATGCCCAATTACTGCAAAATGTTAATCCTGTAGCTAATGTTAGTTACCATGCAAGCTATCCACTTTCAACTTTTCAAAAGTTTATTAGAGATAAAAATGTTAAGAGGGGTATCAACAAATCTCCCAAATAGTTAGTTATGGTCCTAAAAGAAGATACATTGATTATATGTATAATAATTTTGGTAAAAACACTTTTCTAGTCCCTCTCAACTTTTTTTATATTTAGTTAGGTCCGTTTCAAAAAATTTGAAGTAATAAATGATCAATTAAAGATAATTAATCACGACGTTAATATTTTTCATTAATTTGTGATAATTTTGATTTGTATAATAACAAAATTAATCCCTCAATGTTTATATATTTTATGTAAATGTTGGTAGAATATATAAATGTTGCAAGCTAAATTTATTAAATAAAGAAAAGATTAAGAGAATGAGTAAATTCTTAGCGTTAAATTTATTTACATCAATAAAAAAATATGTACAGTTAACCAAAAGGTATTAATATTATGATTAATTACTCTTAATTGCTTACCTTTTAACTTGACATAAATTAAATTACTTTGACTAATTTACTTAATTTGAGAGATAATTATAAATTTGTTTATGGAATTTCAAGTAAATGAAGCACACCAAACGAGGCAGGCAGAAAAAAATATTTTATGTATTCTCTAGTGTTTTTTAATAGCCTTAATTATATTATAACAATGTGGGTAAAGCTGCCTCAAACAATTAAAAAGAAGATGAAATAAATCAAACCCCAGGTGTGAACAAAATTACAAGTTTAGATCTTAAGATTCTGCAAAGATGGAGTGGGCATTTGCTGAGAGACGAAGAAGAACAAAATTCATTTTATACAAATGTTAACATATATTCATATTATTGGGAGCGATTTTTAGGGTGAGTTAAAGCAAGAAAGAGTATAGTTGTAGACATGTTGAAGGAAGAGTTAAAGCAAGAAAGAGTATACGTATGAGAAATATATTTTTACAGCATGAGGACTTTGTGATGAGAACCACGACAACAAAGAAGTAACAGAATCAATTTTGAGAAGGCATTCAATATATACAGAAGGAAAGGGGTATAGTTGATCAAAAATAAAATCTATATACCTATATATAAAAGAAATGTCCAAATGACTTTCCTACTGCTCACACGTGGCTCTCTCACCATCTTCTTCTTCTTCTTCTTCTTCATTTTACAAAATGGTTAAATTTTAAATTTGGTCCCTCTAATATTATATACCTATATATAATTGAACCAACTGCCAGACTTGCTTAGCCTTTTATGGGAAACCAGGAGGGTTATGTACTGGTTAAGTATAGATAGAAGAAGGTAGGGTTTTTATGTGCAATAGTGCGTTCACTGAATTGATTTTATTTGTGTCAAGTTGACAATGTTTTTCTACCCTGAACTGTTGTAAGGTTGAAGAGTAATGCTGTTTTGAGTTCATGATAGCTTCTCTATGCTTATGCTCTTATTTTTGTCATTGAAATTTATCCTTATTTATTCATTTTTTTGCCATCAATGACTAACAAATCAAGAACAAATCAAGTTCCAGTTTCACATTGTACTGACTAACAAATCAAGAACAATTTCCAGCAGACAATCAAAACAATTTCCAGAACAAATCAATAACAATATCAAAACAAATTGCAACAATTTCCAGTTTCATCTTCTACTCACTAACAAATCAATACAAATCAATAACATTTCAAGAGAGGATAACCAACTGTTGATCATATAACTAAAATGGTCTTGAACAAGAAAGAGGGGCTGCAGGTGCTCGATGATTCTTCTAAGGAGATACTAGTAATCTTATAAAAAAAAGTGGTGTCTTTGCTTAGTTGAATATAATGTAATTCTAACTGTAATTGCCGATGTGATCAGTAATCCCTCTACCTATCAAAATTTGCTGGATTAAACTGATTCAGATAAAGGATGATTACCAACAGGTATCTATGCATAAATTTGCACAATTAGCATGTTCCATTGGAAAATATTATTCTAAACTATGACTCTTTTGTTGCAGCAAAGCCTACCATGTTATGAGGTTGAGTCAATTTTGGGCATATTTCAGCAAAGCCTACCATTATCACCACTGCCTCTAAAGGAATGATAGTCCCTTACATCACTGCAATCTTTTCTATACCAAATTTTTTTACACCTTAAATTAGATATGGTTTGAAAAAAGAGTGGAGAAATAGTTCAAATAAAAATAGTTTCTTCAACTACCACGTATCTAAGATATGTCCTAAAAGATAAAATGATTGCATAACATTAGGCGTCTTTACATTTCATTCATTATCTTTGAGTATTGGCAACAATGTCCAGCATAAAGGAAAAAGTCTCAGTTGGGTTTAAGTAGCAAAGCTCACCAATAAGATTCGAACGAACAACTAATACTCATTTTTTATTCCCAACTAATATGCATGTCAAAGACAACATCAATTAGAATGAAAAAGAATAATGATACATTAATCATTCTTGCCAACCTAACTT
Organism: Gossypium hirsutum; assembly: GCF_007990345.1. Lineage (NCBI taxonomy): Eukaryota > Viridiplantae > Streptophyta > Magnoliopsida > Malvales > Malvaceae > Gossypium > Gossypium hirsutum. The sequence continues at coordinate 50,471,421 of NC_053446.1, read as the reverse complement.
AGTTTTACAGTTTTCTACAAGTTGCATTCTACAATATTAAAAAACTAATTAATTAATTAAATAAAATCAGACCTATAATTCATACCTTGCAACCAAGTAGCTTGAATAGTAATGCAAAAAATGAGTAGCACCCTCAATTGTTTTTGAAGAGTAAATTCCTTTAACACCTAAAAGTTGAGAAAAAGAACAGCTGATTGAAATATGGAATTTTAAGTTAATCACCTCAGCTCAGAAGATTCAAAGAAACATTAACCAGTCAAAATAGATGGAGTAAACCAACAACTGCACAAATTAATGTAGAGAGTGAGACTACAAAGAATAAAACATGAATAAACTCAACCGTTTTTACATGAAATTTTAATATGGAAGTATCTTACTTAGGTGGCTAACAAGAAGGTCGGAAAAGAAAACAAGAGGAAAAGAGAACAAAGGGGAGACGCCATTTATGGAGATGCTCAACCTAAGTTCCAAATTACATAATCACAGTTAATGACAAACACGGATTGAAACATGCTAGGAAGTTTAGGCGAAAATGAATTCTACATCAGATTGCATGCCAATGTCTTGTGCCCTAACATAGAAAGAAAAAAGGGTAAAACAATGGGGGGCTCAGCCTTGTTTATGTAAAGTTGCACATCAACTGAGAAAGAAGAAACAGATACCAGGCCCTGAAAGTGTAATGAAGAAAACACTAATAAGACAGCCATTAAAACTCAGTACAGAGAGAAGAAGAGAGTTAGAACAATTACTGGATAATTGAGAGCAAAAGAGAGTTAGAAACCTTTACCTTTCAGTAGCAGTAACCTGGAAACCCGCCAATTGAGAGCAATCGAAAAAGTGACACAAAGAAAAAGAAAAGAAAAAGGTCGACCGATTGAGAAGGCAAATCAAAAGAGTGACTGGTTGTAAAGAAAAAGAAAAGAAAAGGTTGAGAGACAGAGGAAGAGCCGAAGGAATGGGGAAGCCAATCGGGAGGCGAAGGTAGAACGAAGGAAGAGGCGACGGAATGGGGAAGCCAATCGGGAGGGTAAAACAGGGAGGGTAAACGATGCAGCACCTAATCTAAGCAAAAGGGCTGTATTACAAATCAGTGGTTTTCACCGATTAGATCTGTATTGTATTACACGCGTATTAGAAATAAATTGAACCAAACGACGGAATAAAGAGGTATTAGGTGGGGCCCACCGATTAGGGGTGTATTGGCTATGCCAATACACCCAACCAAACATAGTGTGAGTATTTTGTTGGAATCAGCAATCAAAACCCTAAAATATATTAGATTTTGATCATAAAGTCTTTTAGAGTCAAGGTTTGATTTTAAATCTAAAAATTTAATTAAAAACTAAATTTCAACCATTATATTCACTTCTTAAGTATTATTGTTTTTTTAAATATCTACCTATTTATTCTAAAAAAACTAATTCATTTATAAAAAAATCAATGAAACAAATACGTTTATCTATATAAAACTCTTAACTAAGTTGAAAAAAAAAGAGCTCACTTTTAAACTTAAATTAATAAATTAATAAGATCATCCAAGTAATTTAGTTTTTTAAAAATAAATAAATAAAAATATTATTATCGATTTTTATGATTAATGTATCATTTATGTCTGATTTACAATTAATGAAACTAATCTTTACAGGATTCGTGTTTGTCCCTATTAATAATGTCGTCTCTAAAATGTAAACGTGGGTTCAAACTTTGGTTCTCTCTTTAGGGGTTCAATGGTACCAAACACTTATAAGTTATTATGAGTTATTTTTAACAATCATGTCAACGTCTCAAGGCCTCTAATTACCTCTTCGAATATCTCGCAGGGAAGAAATTAACCATTGTTGTCGATATTGAATATCCTAATTAAAAAAAATTATTTATTTATCTTAAAAAAGCCACCAACTATTATTTAAAAAAACTAATTAAAATATAAAATTTTCAATTAAACAAATATATTTATCTTACATTTTTTTAAAAAAAATCACATTAACTTTTCAAATATTTATATATATTATTTTCACTGATATAACGAGTATATCATAATCTAATATTTATCATGTGTTAATATTCAATACATTGTGAGAGTAAAGTATTGTAGCTTAACAATTTGACTTCAAATAAGATCACATGTCTATTTCTTAATATTTAATTTTTTTATTACATCCTAAATGTGATATGTATCACCTTCAAATCTTACTTGTAAAGTCTAAAAATTTTATGATAGTATATCAAATAATTTTTCATTTAAAGTTAGTACTTAATGCATTACCAATAAAACATTTTAACCCAATGGGGGACATGTATTACCCTCTAATTCTCTTTATTTAGTACTTAATGCATTACCAATAAAACATTTTAACCCAATGGGGGACATGTATTACCCTCTAATTCTCTTTATAGAATTTAAAAATTCTAATAACAGCCTATCAAATAATTTTGCTTTTATTATTATTGATAATATTTTAACTTCGCTTGTGAAATGTTTTACTCCATTATTATTATACTTGGAAAAATTATTCGATTCATTACTGGCGGACTAAACAGAACTCCATAAGCAGGGATAAAAACATTGTAATATTCAAAAAAAATCCATTAAAATACCCATATGCCCATTTTTTAAAATTTCAACCTACTTTTGTTGTTAAAAAATCTATTAGTGAACCAAAGAATAACCTTTTTACCTTTACATATCCTTTATATATATCTTATGTATAATATTTAAAGCGAAAGTTTTCCCAAAAATGAAAAGAGTCTTACATGGATAGCCTGAAATTTTGACATGTATACGACCTTAAAAATTTGACTAATATTTTGTTTAAAAAATTTATATAATAAATTTATTTATTTACCTTTGACTTTTTAATTGATATATCCTTTTAACTTTCTTTTCATGCATATATTATATAGTAGAAATATTATATGTATTTTTGTGAAAGGTAGCGTATTTAAAATATAAAGGTTAGTTTAAAAATATTATACAATAAATACATCGGCGAAGTCAGGAAAATTTCTTTTGAGAGTGAAATTAATTAGTATATTTTTATAATAGTAAAAAATAAAAATTTACCATTTTAATAACATATATCTCTATCATTTTTAAAGGATTAAATCAATTTTTTGTATCATTTTTGGGAAGAAAAAGTGTAATTTTATCATTACTAATTTAAAATTTTAAAAGACCTAAATAGAAAATTTTTCATTTTAGGGAAGTTGGGGTCCCTACCAACTCCCCCAAATTCGCCTCTGAATAAATATAATGAAACGATGGTTTGAAACTAACTAATTATAACACATGAAATGTGCATAATATTAAAATAAAGATATAGATTAACTTATGAGTAATGTAACACCCAAAATTGTAAATATTTGATTTGTTAGGTTATGTTGTAAATAAGTGTTTGCCCTGATGGTTAAGAGTTTGAGTGTGTGTTGAGGTTGGGGTTTTGAATATTAACGTGAGTAGGTGGCAAGGTTTTCTTTTTTTTGTATGTGTAAACTATCCTGGTAGTAGTTGGGTTTGTTTTAAACTTTGTCTTTGGGTAATCTGATGAAACTAGGTAGTTGGGTTGGTTTTGGTCTTCTCTACAGTTTTGGCACGTTCTCTTTTGTTTTATTTCATATTTTTCCCCCATTTTGTTTTCCTTTCAATTTCTTCACGTGGTTCCAGGGCAAAATATTGCCAGCATGTTTTGGTTTCTTTAATTTTCAACTTCAATCTTTTGGTGTCTTTTTTATTGGTGCTGTGCGTGGTTGGTGTTAGGGCTGTTTTGTTCTTGGTTTTGTGTGGTAAGTACCCTTGGTTGTAATCTATTCGGTTTTCAAGTTTTTTTCGAGTTTGAGATTTATTATTTATCATGTTACTGTTAGTTATTCATTGGGTTATTGAGTTTTGTTGGAAGTGGTGGAGTTAGGTGTGGTTTTCTTACTTCTAATCGGTTTAGTGTGATTTAGGAGGCGATCAAGAGGTTGTTGGTGGTTCTCTAGTGTCGTAATCTTGTGTATGTGTTGCTCATTTAACGCTAAGGGTTTGGAGGCATTTTGGGGTGTTGGAAGAATTCAAATTCTTGATTTAATTTCGTGTCTCCTTGCGGTGTTTAATCGTTCAATATGTTGTTTTTAGGTCTCGGGTGTGTCGTGGTTGCGTTCTTACAAACATCGGACCAAGTGTGTATCAAAAAACACGAAAAATAGCAATCGACAAAAGTCAAAAAAGTTCACTGTCTACGCCACACGATCGTGTGCTAGGCTGTGTAGTAGGTCATGTGTGATACACGGCCATGTGACACACCGTGTGCTGGACTGTGTGGACCACACAAGATGGCCATGTGGGCCTAAAATTCTAAAATTTTTCTTAGGGCTATACATGTCATTCTGATCGACTATGAGCCTTCCGTGGGTTCGTGGGGTCTGTTTTTATTCAAATAGACTGTAAAATATGAAATTCGGTTATCTGTAGGCATGAATTCTGATATCTACTCATATAACTGAAACACTATATAATGATTAAACTGTGTAATGGGTTAAGAAAACTGAAAAATGCTATGTATGTTCTGTAGTTGTTTTGCCATGTGTATTGACGAAAAATTTGTCTGACATCTATTATGTTCTGTATTAGCATCTGGGTTGGGATATATATTTTGTGGCGGAAGTGTTACTGAAAAAGGCGATAATTCGCCTATTTGTCTGGCAGCTCGGCTGCATATATTTTGGAAAGTGTCTTATTAAAACTATGCGATGTGTAGGGTTGAGTGAGTGTTTTATACCCCACATGGTGTATTGGGATGGTCGGAGTTGGTTTGTAGATGATGGGCGTAGGGTTATATGTCTGAATCTGTAGTACTCTGATATGATTCTGCTTCTGATAAATTTGTCTGGTACACTTTATTTTTTTTAAAGTTACTCTTTATACACTGAGTTTCGAAAACTCACTTTTTGTTTGACTAATACTTTCAGGTAATCCTCAGACTTAGGCGGGTCGATGCGACAGTAGCTCAGTTATATAAATCTTGCATTTATTTTAATTATTTTAATTTGGAATTTAAGCGTTTTGTAAATTTTGGACTTCTTTGAGTTTTGGACGTTAGTTTTCGTTTTCCGTATATTACTTTTAAAATGATTTATCGACAACGACTGTTTTCTACAAAAACAAAAGGTTTCAAGCAGCGTATAATGTTTTCCAAAACATCATTTTTTAAGTAGTTTCCGCTGCAAAACAACAAGTTTTTAGAAAATATATAAACAAGCAATGTTTTCAATAATATAGTTAGACAAAATATGAATTCGAATAAATCAAGATTTTAGGAATTTATAATGTTTTCAAAAAAAAATTACAAATGTTGTGTTTTCAATCAATTATGTAACACTTCCTGATCTGGTTGTAACATCTAAGCCGGGTATGGGGTGTTACATTTAGTGGTATTAGAGTCAGGTTGCAAAACTCGGGCTGTGAAATTTTGGGTTCAAAATTTTTGTGAAAATTATTTTCTGAGTAAAATGTATTTCTGCATTAATTTGAAAAATAAATCTGTGAAATACCGAGTCTCTGACATTGTTCCTGTGAGTACGAAGACTTAATAAACTCTACTTTAGAAAACTTTAAAAATGATTACAACTGTACTATGATAGTTAGAGACTGAAACATTTTTGAAAATTTTTTCTGATAAATTTCTGGAGCATAAAATTTGTAATGTAGATAATTTATAAATACAATGAGCACTGGTGGATCACGTGGACGCGGTACTCATAGGCATAGCGGGCACTGAAGGGCTCGAGTTGAGTCATCCTCGATGGGCAATATGCCCAATTTGGATATGAGTGAGACACCAGCTACACCTATTGCTGAGGTTGGGTCTCAAAGTCACTCGGCTGGGGATGACACATTGTTCCAAGTCATGCTGAGAGTTCTTGATAGGGTCACTGGGCCTCATTTCGATTCTGGGAGCCGTGGGTCGGTAACTGAACGACTCCGATCCAATGACACTAATTTGTTTAGCGGTGTCATAGGAGTCGCCCTGTCTGTGGTTGAATACTAGTTAGGGGCTACTGAGAGGTTAATGAATAACATTGACTGCACTCTCGAATAAAAACTGAAGGGTGTAATGCCTCTTATTTGCGATGAGGCGTACCAATAGTGGTTGACGGTTGAAAAGGGTACGCAACCGGATCAAATTATATGGGATTATTTTAGGAGCATTTTTCAAAGTAAGTATGTGGGGGCGAGTTATATGGATGCTCATAGACGCGAGTTTATGAGCCTTACTATGGGAGATAGGATTGTGGTTGATTATGAGGCCAAATTTCTAAGACTGAGCAGATATGCTCGTGGGATGGTATTGACCGACTATGACAAGTGTATTTGCTTCGAGGAGGGATTGAAGGATAATCTCAAAGTTTTGATAGCTCCACAGAGAGAGTGAGTGTTTACCGTCTTAGTAGATAAGGCAATAATTACTAAGGAGGTTAAGTGCGTTAAGTGCAAAAATAGGGAGTATAAGAGGGGTAAGAATAAGAGGGATTTGGAGCCCTCTAGTTCTACTGTGAGAATTAAGAAACGGGCCAGATTTGATCGGCCTCCGAGGGTTGAGGTTCCAGTTGCTCCTACAGTGGTTCAATCGTGTAGAGATTGTGGTAGACGCCATCCGGGCGAATGTTGGAGGAGGTTAGGAGCTTATTTGCGTTGTGGATCGATGGAGCACCACATCAAATGCAAGCTCCAGCTCTGGGTAAAGTTCAACCTTAACGGGCAGTTCATCAGCCGCCTAGGGGCCGTGGTCTAGCCTGGATTGGTAATGGTATAGGGAGAGGTCAAAGAGCACTGGGCAGAGGTGCTAATCAGATTGAGACAAGGCTCCCTACACTTGTTTATGCGACTAGACGCCGTGAGGATAGAGACACCGTAGATGTTATCGTCAGTACATTCTTCATTCATACTGCTCCTTATTTTGCTTTGATTGATCATATGCCTACACTGGTTTATGCGGCTAGACGCCGTGAGGATAGAGACACCGTAGATGTTATCGTCGGTACGTTCTTCATTCATACTGCTCCTTATTTTGCTTTGATAGACATAGGATCAACTCACTCTTATATAACTAGTTTTGTCTCTGTGAACTTGGGGATGTCTATTGATAGCACTTTTGGAGATATTACTGTGATTAGTCCACTAGCTCAGTCAGTTCAGGTTAATAGGCTTTAGAAGATTGTACCATTGGAGATACGAGGGGTTGTATTTCTAGCTAATCTGATGGAACTACCTTTTGGGGAATTTGATTTGATTTTGGGAATGGATTAGCTCATGGAACATCGGGCCAGTTTGGATTTTACTATTAAAAAGGTAATTTTGAGATCAGAAAATGATGTGGAAGTGGTTATGGTTGGTGAGCGTCGAGATTACTTATCCAATGTAGTCTCTGTTCTTATGGTTAAAAAGTTGGTTTGTAAAGAATGTGAGGCATTTCTGGCTTACGTGTGTGAATCGGCTTTTGTGGATTCATTTATTGGGAAAATTTGGATGGTTAGAGAGTTTTCAAATATTTTCTTGAGGAGTTTTTGAGTTTACCTCCAGATAAAGAGAAAAAGTTTGGTATCGAGGTTCTACCGGGTATAGCTCCGGTGTCTATTGCTCCCTACCGTATGGCACCGAAGGAGCTTATGGAACTAAAGGCTCAACTTCAGGAACTCCTTGATCGTAGGTTCATTCATCCTAGTGTGTCCCCGTGGGGGCACCAATTTTGTTTGTGAAGAAGAAAGATAGTACTGTGAGGATGTGTATTGATTACTGTTAGTTGAATAAATTGATGGTAAAGAATAAGTACCCACTTTCGAGGATCGATGATTTGTTCGATCAGTTTCGTAGGGCTTTTATGTTCTTTAAGATAGATCTCTGTTCTGGGTATCATCAGCTTAAGGTTAAGGAGGTCGATGTTCACAAGACTACTTTTAAGGCCTTGTTATGGGCATTACGAGTTCCTAGTCATGCCCTTTGATTTGACGAATGCTCTGGCCGCATTCATAGACCTTATAAACCAAGTTTTTCAACCATATTTAGATCAGTTCATCGTGGTCTTCATCAACAATATTCTAGTATACTCTAAGACTGTGGGTGATCATGATGAGCATCTTAGAGTAATTCTTCAGATACTCCGTGAGAAACAACTCCACACTAAGTTGAGCAAGTGTGAGTTTTGGCTTAAGGAAGTCACTTTTCTGGCCCATGTGGTTTTTGCAGAGAGGATCCGAGTTGATCCTAAAAAAATCGAGGCTGTGCTTGAGTGGAAACAATTTTGGAATGTTTTTGAGATCCGTAGCTTCCTTGGGCTAACGGGTTATTATCAAAGGTTTGTCGAGGGGTTCTCACTTATTGCAACTCCTTTTGACTAAACTGTTGTGAAAGAATGCATTGTTTGTTTGGACTAATGAGAAACAATCGAGTTTTAAGAAGCTCAAATCTATTTTGACTCAGGCTCATGTTCTGATATAGACTAAATTCGGTAAGAAATTTATGGTTTATAGTGATGCGTCATACGCTGGTTTGGGTTGTGTTCTAATGCAAGACGGTAAGGTAGTGATTTATGCGTCCCAACAGCTTAACTCACACGAAAGTAACTATCCTATACACGATCTTGAGTTGGTTATGGTTGTCTTTGCCTTAAAGATCTGGAGGTACTATCTGTATGGTGAGAGGTGTATCATTCATATCGATCACAAGAGCCTCAAGTATCTCCTTACTCAGAAGGAGTTAAACCTTAAGCAACTTAGATGGATATAGTTGCTTAAGGACTACGACTGTACGATTTAATATCATGTCGGTAAGGCCAATGTGGTGGTTGATGCTCTTAGTTGAAAAGCAATATCTAATTTGAGGGAGATGCTTGCTCACCTATGTCGTGTTGATGATTGGAGTCTGTTACCCGAGTTCCAAGTTAAGCCTACTTGGATTGATCAGATTCGGGTTAAGCAGTTGAGGGTTGATTCCTTGGTTCAGTAGTTTCGTTAGGTTGAAGATGGTAGTACTTCTGATTTTGGACTGAATAGTGATGGGGTTCTGTGTTTCCGAGGACAGGTTTGTATGCCTAATGACTCTGATTTGAGGCAATCCATTCTGTGGGAAGTTTATAGTAGCTCTTATACTATGTATCCCGATGGCAATAGGATGTCTCGGGATCTGCGTGAGTTGTATTGATGGCCATGTTTGAAACGAGAGCTAACGAATTTTGTTTCTCAGTGTTTGATGTGCCAACAACTTAAAGCTAAACACCAATTGCCTTCGGGTTTACTTCAACCCGTTAAGATTCCTTTATGGAAATGAAAATGGGTGACTATGGACTTTGTTAATGGGTTGCCTTTAATACCCAATAAGAAGGATTCTGTGTGGGTTATCGTGAATCGGTTGACCAAGTCTTCCCATTTTATTTCGGTTAGGATAGACTACTCCCTTCAGAAATTGGTCAAGTTATATGTTTCTATGATCGTGAGACTTCATGGGGTTCCAGTCTCGATTATTTCTGATAGAGATCCTCGCTTTACTTCTCGATTTTGGAGGAAAATTCACTAAGCTTTAGGGTTTGATATTATACTTCAGTATTGTGTTCCATCCTCAGATAGATGGCCAATTTGATACGATGATTCAGATACTGGAGGATATACTTTAGAGTTGTCTAATTGATTTTCGAGGTAGCTGGGAGAAGTTTGTGCTGTTAGTCGAGTTCGCCTACAATAATAGTTTCCAGTTCAGTATTAAGATGGCACCTTACGATGCTTTGTATGATTGTAAGTGTCGTACTCTGTTGTGTTGGACTGAGTTGGGTGAGTGACGGTTTTGGGTCCTGAGTTGGTTTATGAGATTGAAGATAAGGTTAGATTAATTCAGGATCGTCTTAAGGCAGTTTCTGATAGACACAAGTCATATTTAGATTTAAAGAGGAAAGACATCAAGTATTCTGTGGGTGATTATATTTTTCTTAAGGTGTCTCCATGGAAGAAGGTCCTTCGATTTGGATGTAAGGGCACGTTGAGCCCTAGGTTCATAGGACCTTATCGATTTCTGAAACGTGTGGGACCGATTGCTTATCAACTAGAACTACCTCCAGAGTTGTATCGTATTCATGATGTGTTTCATGTCTCTATGTTGTGGTGGTATTGTTATGACCCATCTCATAATGTTTCTATTGAGGAGATTGAGGTAAGACCAAATTTGACATTTGAGGAAGAGCCAATTCAAATTCTGGATCGAGACGTTAAGGTCTTGAGTAGCAAGTATATTCCATTAGTGAAGGTTCTGTGCCGGTATGATAAAATTGCGAAAGCCACGTTGGAACTTGAGGACCCAATTCGACAGCAGTATCCACATCTGTTTGAATTAGGCAAATTTTGAGGCCAAAATTTCTTTTAGAGGGTAGAGTTGTAACGCCCAAAAATTGTAAATATTTGATTTGTTAGGTTATCTCATAAATAAGTGTCTATCCTGGGGGTTAAGAGTTTGAGTGTGTGTTGAGGTCGAGGGTTTGAATCTTGGTGTGAGCATGTGGCAAGCACTACAGGAAATTAAGCTTTTAGCAATGTTTTTAATGGCGTTTGGACCAAAAACGCTGCAAATGTTATACATTAGTGGCGCTAATCGAAAAAAATCCGCAATAAGTGATGTTTTTTCATAAACGTCGTGAATATGTAGTAAATTTTTTCAAAACGACGTCGTTTTGTTAACCATGAAATCCCTTAGTCATTTTTCCTAGAACCCTTTCGTTTTTCCCTAATTTTTCCCCCAAATAAGGTCCCCCTCCCCGAAATCCCTAATTTTTTCCCAATTCCCTTTCTTTTTCTCAATTTTTCCCCAAATCAGTTCCCCCCTCCCCGAAATCCTTAACTTTTGTCCCAATTCCCTTTCTTTTTTCCCCAAATTAGTTCCCCCTCTGAAATCCCTAACTCTTTTCCCCAACGTCCGTCTGCTACATCACTTTCTTTCCCAATCCTTGTTTCAACATTGTACCAATCCTTTCTTTTCCTATAACCCATTTCAGCCTCTGGTCAAACCTTCTCAGGTTAGAGACTTCACTTTTTTTTCTCATGTATTATTTTGTGATATTTTATACGTATAATGTATATTATAAGCTTATTCGTAGTGTTATCAGTATATCTATCTAGGGTTTTCTCTAGTCATCGAACTTGACAAAGGGACCATACATGGATATTTTTATGATATGCAAATTACCCTCTCATGGAATGTAATTGTTAGTGTCTTGTGAAAATTAATTTCGATATTTTATATGTGGCTATTCTTTCTATTTGAGCCTTTTTTATTTATATGTTCAATGTATGCATTCATTTTTTTTATGTATTTCAAAGTTGAATATAAGTAGGATATGAATACTCCAACAAAAAAAAAGTTAGACTACATTATGCCTGTTTTGTTGCCCTAATTAACAATCATTTTATCCTATCTTGTACTAATATATATAAACCCACCAATCTTCCATAGCTTTGTATATATTAAAAAGAAATTTTGTTTATATATAAGTTTATGTTCTTAGCAAATGCATATTCCTTTTTATGTTCTCAAACATCATTTTTTGCTTCATTTCCTGTTGAATTCAATTTCTTATGGCAAATCATATACTTCCCAACCATAAAATATTTTCTTAATCAATCTGCAGATAATGTATATATTCGGATTGATTATTCACATATGAATAATAAGTTTGAGTAATATATATATGATTATTCACACCATTAAACTTGTTGGTGTGATATTTTAAAATTTTAAAAAAGATAGTATAAGAAGAGTAAGTAATTTATGTTATATTTGAAGCTATATATGAGAATTCTCAAATTCAAGTAAGCAAGAGAATATAGGCATAGAAGCAAAGTGTGAAGAAAGGGAAAAAGGAAAAGGTAAAGCTTGTTTCTCATATATTAATTAAAAGCTTTATTAAACACACACCAAACTCTCAAGCCTTGAGTTTTCCATAAACGGATAGTAAAATAGTAAGACTGTAAATTTGTTGACTTCCCCCGACCAATAATTTAAAACAAAAAAAAGTAACGTAAAATTCCCCCACATAGTCATTATCTAAAATAGTGAGAAGGTACAGGTACCTAGCTTTGTAGGAAGAATAAAAAGGGATTGTTTGCCCATGTGGAAGGTATGTGCACCAACATATATGTATAATGTATTATTTTATTTTACTTTTGTATTCATTTAAGAATTGTTCATATTTTAGAGCCGTGAATTGAGCGTGAAATCATTGTTTGTAGGTTAAAATTTTGTTATTAGTTCAGTATAAGTTGTGAATTTTATTTATTACTCTTTTTGAATTGGTTAATTTTAGTTCTGTGTAGCAGATAAATTTTTAAACTTTTGAATTGGTTAAATTCTATTGATTCTTTTCTAAGTTTGCTAAAAGTGAAATTTCTATATGACTACTAAATTTTGACTGTTGAATGTCATGTGCTTTGATCTTTAGGTGCACTATCTATTGAAAGAACTTGTAAGGAAGTCAATTGCTGAAACATAGGTAGACAGTTCTTGCTGCAGTATTTTTTTTTTGCTGTTAGTTTTTGCACTTTCTTTTTCTACACTTTTCTTTCTCAGTTTTTTTGCAGACCTTATTCTTCTATTTTGGCTACTCTTTACATAGAGAAGATAACTTTTTGGTGTTTTTGGTTAGCTTCAATCCACATTGTCTCAGGTAAGACAGTTCTGCTTCCATTCTTTCTTTGTTTTTAATTTTCTTATTGGGTTTTTATTTTTGTGTTTTTCTTCAATCTTGTTATCTGCCCTAATTTATTTTCTTTTTTCTTCTAAATTTTGGGTTTTCATTGATGTTTCAGTTAAGTACATTGTGTTCTTATGCTGGTTGGGTGCTTAGAAAATTCGGGTAATAGGAACATATGTGTAAATATGTGCTTTACAATGGTGTTTAGTCCATATTAGTGTACACAATCATTTTCCCTTGTTGACTAAGGCTAGTATAGTTGAGTTTTTACATCAGCAAGTTCTTGATATAGAGCACGATTTTACAAGGCAGTTACTGAACTTCAAATTTTCTATTTCTTTCTCTTTTTTGGTCAGACCAAATTGAGCATGCCAAAGTTTGTAAAGGTAATAGTAGTGGATTTCACCCTTATATTTAAAACTGCTGCTTTCTCTTCACTTGATATTTGATGCTTGAAAATATTGCAATATGCTAAATACAACACCTTTTATCTAGTAGATACTTTGGTCAGACAGTTCAGCTTCCTTTCTTTCTTTGTTTTTAATTTTCTTATTGGGTTTTTATTTTTGTGTTTTTCTTCAATGTTGTTATCTGCTCTAATTTATTTTCTTTTTTCTTCTGAATTCTGGGTTTTCATTGATGTTTCAGTTAAGTACATTGTGTTCTTATGCTAGTTGGGTGCTTAGAAAATTGGGGTAATAGGAACATATGTGTAAATATGTGCTTTACAATTGTGTTTAGTCCATATCAGTGTACACAATCATTTTCCCTTGTTGACCAAGGCTAGTATAGTTGAGTTTTTACATTAGCAAGTTCTTGATATAGAGCACGGTTTTGTAGGGCAGTTATTGAACTTCAAATTTTCTATTTCCTTCTCTTTTTTGGTCAGACCGAATTAAGCATGCCAAAGTTTGTAAAGGTAATAGCAGTGGATTTCACCCTTATATTTAAAACTGCTGCTTTCTCTTCGCTTGATATTTGATGCTCGAAAATATTGCGATATGCTAAATACAACACATTTTATCTAGTAGATATTTTGAGAATGGAGTTGAATTTCAATAGGCTGTTTAGTTGTAAACCTTTTTGCATGCTTTGCCATTTCATGAAATTGAAGATGAGTGACGACATTTAATTAAGCATGCTATTGTCTTTCTCTGGATATGCTACTTGGAAACTGTTAAAGCCTTATTGTCCTATATTTACGGGTTTTGGGTACCATCTCAAATAAACTTATAGCCTTCATTGCCCTATACTTGCAAACTGTTTGCCTGAATGTTTTGGGTACCATTTCAAGTAAACTTATAGCGGGTTTTTTATTTATTTAACCTGTATGCTTGTGGAGTATGTATGTGATCTATTTTTCTCCTTGGGATTGCAATGGCATGCTACTTCATATTTATTGCTTTTAACTATGGTTTTCTCTTGGCTGGTTAATATGAAGAGTCTTTTCTTAGTCCCTGTCTATATCATCTACGAGCTACTATTTTGTACTTGTAAATTATAAAAAAGGATATTGCTTGGCTCATCTCTGTATAGATGATCCCTTTTTTTTTGTCCATGAATTTAATTCTTTCCCTTATTGCGGGCTATTATTTATTTAATTTTTATCATATATGTATTTCAGAAACATTATAATTTGTTTTGCACTTATCACGTATCGTTACAAATTACGAAGTAAATAAATGAATGATCCAAATATAACAAAATCATCAATTTAAATATTATTTATATGGTTAATTTTAGTATTGACAAAATAAACAAAATGAAAAGAAATAAAAAAAAAACAAATCTATAATATCTCTAATAAAAAAATAATCAATTTAAATAAGTAACTTCGTTATAATATCTTATTTTATTGATATCTTTATATTTAATCCATTTTTTATTATTTATTTTAGTTTTGATTCTAAATTTTTATTTTTATTTTAAAATTTAAGATAACTTGAGTTCTAACTTTTGGATTTATTTATCCTTTCATAAAATTCGTAACACAATTTTAATTTTAATATTTTTTGTTTTAAATTCTAAATTTAAATTGATCGATTTTAATGTTTAGTATAAAGTTAAAAATTTCATGGAAATTTAATTTAAATATTAACTCAAAATAGATGAAAAATTAACAATTATTAACTTTATTAAAGTATAATTATTAATTTGTTAAATTTTATCTTTTTAAGTATAGTAAACATAAAGGTGATAAAAAAACACAAATTTAAAAATTAAAAGAGTATAATTAAAAGAGTCAATATTTAAAGTTAATATTTAAATATGATAATCATAACTTATATAAACATTTAAAGAATATAAAAAAATATCATATCATAACTTACATAAAACTTTGGATCAAAATATATAAAAATCACAGAAATTTGGGCAACACTATGGTTTTTCCCTACTCTTAATTATACTTATAAATAAACAATTTACCTGAATTAGTTTAGACCCATTAGATACTTGATATTTGATATGTATTATCTATTTTAGTACAATGACATGATTTAAATCAATTTAGAACACTTAAGTAACCATAATTTATTGTCAACTTTAGACTTCAAGAACTACGAAATGGATAAGAGTTGGATGAATTTGTCAAGGGTAAGCAACGACTATCGAAATGGAGTACAAACTTTTCTAAATTTTGCATTTCAAAATGCAAGTTAAGAGAATATGATTCTTTGCCCGTGTAAGAAGTGCGGCAACATCAATTGGCATATTCGTGAAGTTGTCTATGAACATCTAATTGTTGATGGCTTTATTCGGGGTTATAAAAAATGAATTTTCCATGAAGAGTGTACACCTCGTAGAACCTCTTCAACGATTAATCTGGCTTATCCTCATAATGCTTACCATCAGTCTGTTAGAGAAGATGACATGGAAGGTATGTTGTGGGATGCATTTAATATGCGCAGTTATGGTTTACAATAGTTTCCACCTAAAATTATTGCATCCAATGATTGTGATGTTGGTGGAAATACTTTTACAGAAACAGGAAAAAGTGCACTTGATGAAGAGGCAAATGGAGAAGCGTTGAAGTTCTATAAGTTACTTAACGAAATGAATGAAGAACTTTATGAGGGATCGAAATTTTCAAAACTGTCCTTCTGCATTCGTCTTTTTCACTTAAAATGTTTAGGAGGGTGGATCGGAAACTCTTTTACATTGTTGTTAGAGCTTTTGATAGGTATGTTTCCGTTTGCAAAAATCCCTCATTCATGCAAAGATATGAAGAAATTGATAAAAGATTTAGGCCTTGGCTAAGACAAAATTCATAGTTGCCCAAATGACTGCATGTTGTATTGGGGTGATCAGAAAAACCAACAGTCTTGTCATGTTTGCGGTAAATATCATTGGACAAATAGGAATACATAAGATGTGAATGAGGATGAAGGTGAAGCACAATCAAGAAAGAAGCCAATAAAGATTTTGCGATATTTTCCACTAATACAAAGGCTTCAAATGCTTTTCATGTTGTCAAAGACAACCGAGTCTATGAGGTGGCATCATGATCAACGAACCGATGATGGATTATTAAGGCATCCTGTCGATCCTTTAGCTTGGAAATAATTTGACAGTAAATTTCCAAACTTTGCAAGTGATTCTTGGAATGTGAGGCTTGGGCTAGCATCTGATGGATTTAATTCTTTTAAAATCACGAGTACTTCGTATAGTAGTTGGTCTATAGTGCTTGTTCCTTACAATTTGCCTCCGTGGACTTGAATGAAACAATATTCTTTTATGTTATCTAGGATTATCCCTAGAAAGAAAGGTCTCCAAAATGATATTGACATTTATATGCAGCCACTTATTGAAGAGTTGAAATAGTTACGGGCGGGTGTTGAAACATATGATGTCTTGAAAAAGAACTTTTATTTACGTGCAGCTTTGTTGTGGACTATTTATGATTTCTCGGCTTATGCCAATTTATCTGGTTGGAGTGCCAAAGGATCTTATGCTTACCCTTGCTGTGCGGTGCAAACAAGTTCGAAGTAGTTATATAATGGGAGGAAGTTCTCTTATATGAGGCATCGTCAGTGGTTAGATAGAAATCATAGATTTAGATTTCAAATGACTGTATTTGATGGTACTGAAAAGTTCAGATAAGCTCCTAAGAAGACTATTGGATCTGAAATCTTAGTCATGTTAAAAGATATCAATTTTAGTTATGGGAAGATGAATCAACTACCTAACATGCAAATAAAGAGAAGAATGAGGGAGGCGTATGTTGGCAATATTGACCGGTAGAGTGATGATGTATTTGATGAAGAGGATGATCCTAATGAGGCGGACTTAAGTATTTTTTTTTGAGTTGTCTTATTGGGGGAAATTTACCAATAAAAGCCCATTTTTGTAAAAAAATTACCGAAATGGGCCCTCTATTTCATTATTTACCGGAATAGACCATTTTCTGCGAAATCGCGTCCATGTCAGCCCGATGTCAGGGTACGCGTCAGGAAATCGCGTTCACGTAAGCGCGAGATGCTTATGTGGAAGGAAATCGCTCCCTCAAGGACGCGATTTACTTCCACGTAAGTATCTCGCGCTTACGTGGACGCAATTTCCTGATGCGTACCCTGACATCGCGCTGACGTGGACGCGATTTTGCCGTTTTTCCCACGTTAGGTTTTTTTGGCTTTTAAGGTTTAGGGTTTAGGGTTTTTAGGGTTTTTAGGTTCTGGAAGAAATAATTTCGAGTTGATCTTTCTGAGCAAATAGTATAAAATCACTTTTAGCAGGATGCTATTTAAGAAGAATTTGTGAAATCGCGGCCTCGTGGACGCACTTTTGCTACAGTAGGTCATGTAAGAAATAATTTTTTTTGAAATTTCTGAGCAAATAGTATAAAATCGCTTTTAGCAGGATGTTATTTGAGAAGAATTTGTGAAATCGCAGCCTCGTGGACGCGCTTTTGCTACAGTAGGTCATGTAAGAAATATTTTTTTTTGACCTTTCTGACCAAATAGTATAAAATCGCTTCTAGCAGGATGCTATTTGAGAAGAATTTGTGAAATCGCGGCCTCATGGGCACGCTTTTGCTACAGTAGCATGTTTGTGCTGAGGCTATAAATTAGGCATATAATGTGCTCAGAATGCATAAGTCACAGTAGAAACAATTTAGAGAGGCTAAGAAAGTTAGAGTTTCAAATATGAGTGAACGTATTAGTGCTGTTATTTATTACGATGGTGAGATTTGCCACATTGAGAATGGTGTTATTTTTTTCGGAGAATACGGTGTGACTGCTTTTTAACCAGAATATAGATTTGACAGAACTTCGTAAAAGAATTAGGCGTAAAATTTTCGGAACGACGCCAATGAAAGTTCTGTCCATGACGTATCGATTTTGTTCTTCTGTTGATCCGGTGACATATGACTCGTTCGACATAAAAGGTACTCATAGCTTGGAGGCAATGGTGCAGACTCATCTTGCTAGTGGAGCACCTTATATTGAGTTATATGTGCAATTTACATCGCCAACTGATGTACTTGCGATCGGTGTTCGAGATGTATACACGACCCCTGGCCGACACTCGGTTAGCGGGTTACAAAATTCGGGACAGCCCATGTTCGGTAGTGGTGTTGAATGTACATCCCCTGCGAGACACTCTATCGGTGGATGGGACATGTACGTCGGTGGCTCGACATTCGATGCTGGAAATACGTACTGGGGAACGGCATCAAGTTCTTATATTGTATTGCTTGTTTGTATTTGTTAATTGTTCATAGATCATTAGATTGCATTTTGATTACAAATGACCGCTTAATATTGTACATTATTCCACCGAATTTCTTTTGTTAAAATTTTGTGTTTAATATGGTTTAAGTTTTGAAATCCCGTTTAGATGTTATAATACTCGACATTCATAATTCGCAAGAGAATTGTGCCCTAACTTACTGGGCTTCAATTTTTCTGATGAATTTGGGTAATCGAGCATCTCTTTGGTAATAAAAAAAACCTCATGGTTTCTAAAATAAAATTCTTAAGATTTCAAAATGTTGGATCCTAACTTACTGGATACGACATTTTGTTATCTCAATTTTAAAATAAAGGCAATGTTTGATGTTTAAGAATTTCGAGAGATTTGATCCCTAACTTATTGGGTTCAGATTTCCCAATTGACTTAAATAATCGAATATCCTTCTTCGAATACATGATTTTCTTAAAAAGGGAACAAATCTAATTTTGAAGATCGAATTGTTGCACCCTAACTCACTGAGTGTGGCAATTTATTTCTGCAAGATAAGGGTACATTATCATATTCAAATCTTCTTTTTAACAGGTCCATTTTAAAATCTCTTCAAAATTTCGACATTAAGACATTAAACAATCAATGCGGTACCAATTTTGGGCGTCACGAGGGTGCTAACCTTTCCTCGTACGTAACCGACTCCCGGACCTATTTTCTCAAATCTCGCAGACCTAAAATTTATTTTTAATGGTGAACCGATCACACCTTAATAAAAGATTGGTGGTGACTCCCGTGTTCATCTTCAAAGTCGATCCCCATTTTTCAAATTATAATAAAAATTGGTTTCGACAGCTTGACGACTCTGCTGGGGACACCAAGAGAGTCAGGTCGTAAAATTGATTATTTTTTTGTCGTATTGTCGAAAATTAAAAATTTAATTTGAAAAATTATGATCTTCTCTTTGCATGTGTTTGTACGATTATTGTCAATTGTGTTTTTATAACTTGTCATCATATTGCATAAAAACTGTTTAGTCTTACCCCTTTTAAGTGGGAGTGAGAAGCTACTCCTTCGTGAGGTTTTCACCTCCGTGCAGGATAGTAGATCACTTCCGGGATACATCTGTACCTATGTCTTCGTGAGATTTTCATCTCCGTGCAGCCATAGGGAAATCTATTCCCTTGAATCGAGCTCGGTCTGTATGAGCCTATAATGGGTGAAGACTGAGGAATCTGCTAGTTGGGGTACCTCAACTTTAGAACCAAACCGCATATAGATAGCCTAGGAACCCAACCTGGGTAGAACTCCCCTAAACCCTAGGGATTGCCCATATAAATGCTTTTTTCTCTCATATTTTTGCAAATTTTTTTATATGTTATACTGACTTATGGTGTTTTATTGTTGTGTTTGCATGTCATTTCATATTCGAAAGAGTGTCTATTCAAGTTCGATTGTTAAATTAGGAAGTTTTCATGGAGAACGACTTTCTTGATAAAGTGGAAGACAATGCCATTGTCTGTATATGGTCAGAGAAAGTGCAATTGGAAAAGGGAGACAGTCTAGCTAAGGATTATGTGTTAGAGCTGTGGGACTACACTCGTATTAGTGTGACGCAAAATAGCCTTCAGGAGCTGAGAGAAATATGGGATAAGTGGAATGATGAGACCAAGCAGTTTTTATACTCTAACTATGGAGACTTGCCATATTTGCTTGATGTCAAGGTGGATGAGCGATTGTTTCGTGCCCTTACTCAATATTGGAACCCTGCATGTAGCTGTTTCACTTTTGGAAAAGTAGATCTGGTACCTACGGTGGAGGAATATACTTCTTTACTACATTGTCCAAGGCTTCAGGTGGATAAAGCATATTCTAGAGCCGCGTATGTCCCGGCATTTTGGAAGAAACTGATGAATATTACTGGCATGAGTGAGCAGTGGATCACAGCCAGGATCAAGCAGAAAGGGGAGTGTAAATGTATTCCATGGAAGAATTTGCGGGATTTGGCTCTAGCGCATCCGAATGGGAAAAAGAAGGTCGATGTGTTTGCTTTGAGTATCTACGGATTAGTGATCTTTCCTAGAGCATTGGGGCATGTTGACGAAGCGGTTTCAGATCTCCTTGATTGGTTAGGTAAAGGGGTCACACCTGTTCCTGCGATTTTGGCTGAAACGTTTAGATCTTTGAATGCGTGTAGGCGAGCTGGTGAAGGCAGATTTATAGGTTGTGCGCAGTTATTGATAGTCTAGTTCCATAGTCATTTCTGGAAGGTCGACAAAGTTTCGTATCGATTTTTCTCTAGGCATTACTCCCCGTTAAAAAAGATAGTGGCTATGCCAAGAAGAGACGATATATCAGAAAAAAATTGGATAGCAATCCTGCAGAATCTTCAAGACGATGATGTGGAATGGAGAGTTCCCTGGTTGATTCCTGATGAAATTCTCTACCATTGTGGAAGCTTTGACTGGGTCCCGTTGCTAGGGATTTGGAGAGCCGTCGGGTATGCACCTTTATTGGTCCTAAGGCAATACAATTCAAGACAGTTTGTGCCGACAACACACGGTTTAGCTCAATGTGAATTCTCGTACCGAGGAGACAATTACAAGAAAAAGGTGAAAGAAATTTCTCAGGCTTGGAATCAGGTTTATCGGATGAAAAGGCTAGCTGTGGGTTCGATGACAATTTCAGAGTACGGTGAGTGGCGAAGTAAGAGAATTAATGATAATATTCCGGAGTTAAACTTGGAGGGTGTTCGACCAATGGAAGAGTACCTACAAGTGATCCCATCAGAGTTGGAGATTATAAAACAAGATTTTGAAAAGAGAAATTTAGAACTCGAAAAGAAAATAGAGCGGTTAGAAGAAGAGAAGATGCATTTGAGGCTAGACGCTGATGTCCAAAAGTTAGAAGCTGAAAAATTAAAGAAAGGGAAGAATAAAGTAGAGGAGGATCTAGATAGCCTAAAGACAGACTACAAAAAGCTACGAGTATCAATGAGAACTGCGGGGCTGGTAAAGACTTCAGAGCAGTGGCGATAAGAGATTCGGGAAGAAAGGAACAAGGCTGATGGATGAGAAAAGAAATGCCGAGAGACTCAAGTACAAAACAAGGTCTTGGAGAGGAATCTATTGGAAAGCCGAAGTGAGACAGATGAATTAAAGGCACGAATAGTTGAACTTGAAAGGTCTCTTCATTGTTACCAAAATCGTAATACCGCGGTGGAGCTATAAGCGAGCATGAACAAGATTGAAGAAAAAAAGAAAAGAGTAGAAGAATTAGAGGCGACATTACAGGACTACGAGATGCGGGTTGCATTTTTTGAAGCAAATAAAGAACGTCAGAAAGAACAACTCCACTATTATCAGAGCCAAGTTAGAGACAGAGATCATGTTATGAGAGAAGCCGTGGCCCAGATTCGGGAGGTAGCCGATTACTTGCAGATCCTGGCAATACAAGCTGACACTTTGAGTGTAAAATATGAGTTGGAATCAGACCGGGGAAAAGAGCTTACTTCGCTATTTAGAAAGATTAAAGTTCTGAGCATTAGGGTAAAATTGTATATGTAATCTATTTTATGTAAAGAATTCTATTTTCCAAATGAAGATTTCTAAATGAAATTAAATTAGAATCGACGCCTCTTTGCATTCATGCATTGCATTACATCATATGCATTAAAGTCCACCGAAAGACCCTAATTAGTTAAAATCATTATAGTTAACCTGGAAACTAACAAAAGCTCACCAATTAAGCACCAATACGGTACTCGACGGAAAACTAAGGAAATGGACCAAATATTAGAGAAATTGGATCAAATACAAAAGGATATGCAAGAACGGTTACAAGTACAAATGCAAGAATGGCTAGATAAAATCCAAGAAGACATGATGGAAAAATTGATCAAGGCTCAAAAAGATGCGATGGCTGAATTGACCCACCTACTGACAGGAGGAGTAGATAAAGGGAAGGGCCCTATGGCCGATCATGGAGAAGGTAGCGAGGATCCGTTATATCCTTCGGGTTTCACCCCACCAAATGTATGAACCCAGGCTGAAATATCCCAAAAGGACCGCCTGTCATAATTAGGCTGCAACATTTGCAAACTGGTGTCACGATCCCCACAATTTTTCAAGGACGATCGAGTTTAAGCCTGGGAGAAAACCCAATCAATCCTATTATTCCAGATTTTGATGAAACAGCTGAAGAAGGAAAGGCGAACGCGGAACTGCCAAAATAATGGGAAGATATGTATAGGTGGTTGGAGGAAAAATTCAAAGCCTTGGAAAGTGCTGATAGTAATCAGGGAATCGACGCAAAAGATCTAAGCTTGGTCCTAGATTTAGTACTTCCTCCCAAATTAAAGATGCCTAAATTTGAAAAATACAATGGAACTAGCTGCCCCGAAGCCCACATCACTATGTTCTGTAGAAGGATGACTGCTACGTTAATAATGATCAGCTGTTAATACACTGTTTCCAAGACAGTTTGGTAGGAGCAGCATCTAAATGGTACAATCAATTGAGTCGTACCAAGATTGGTTCTTGGAGGGACCTATCATAGGCATTCATGAAACAGTACAGCCATGTAACGGATATCACCCCCGATAGAATTACGTTACAAAATATGGAGAAGAAATCAAGTGAGAGTTTCAGGCAGTATGCACAAAGATAGAGGGAAGTTGCTATTCAAGTCCAACCACCGCTCCTAGAAAGAGAAACTAGGATGCTCTTTATCAATACCTTAAAAGCCCCGTTCATCACGCACATGCTGGGAAGTGCAACAAAAAGTTTCTCAGATATAGTAATGAATGGTGAAATGATTGAGAATGCCATAAGAAACGGGAAAATAGAAGCAGGAGAGAGCAACAAAAGGTCAGCCTCAAGATGAAAGGAAAATGAAGTAAACAACGTAAATGCATACAACAAGTCAATTACGGTGAACCAGCCAAGGAAGGTGATTGCTGGGTAGCAGGGTTCAGCAAGACAAGATTCTGGTATGAGGCAAGGTACTAAAAAGCCCCAGTTCACACCAATTCCAATGTCATACAAAGAGCTGTATCAGAATTTGTTCAATGCACATGTTGATTCTCCCCATTACTTGACCCCTTTGCAACCCCCGTATCCCAAATGGTATGATGCGAGTGCACAATGTGATTACCATGCAGGAATTACAGGGCACTCAATAGAAAATTGCACTGCCTTCAAGAAGCTAGTCGAAGGGCTTATTAGCATGGGTGTTGTCAAGCTTGATGACTCACCTAATACAGAAAATCCGCTACCCAATCATACTGACAAGGGAGTGAATATGATGACCAAAAGTAGGGGAGAAGAAGTCAAGAACGACATTACTGAAGTAAAAACTCCATTGAAATGGCGAAGAGAGGGCTAGTTATTTCAAATTTTGAAGAAAGGTATGAGACTGAAAACTATTGTGAATTCCATCGTAAAGTAGGACATGAGATTCAAGAATGTGAGGGATTCAAGGCTCTGGTCCAAAACATGATGGATAACAAAGAGATAAGATTTTACGAAGAAGTGAAGGGTAAGAGAAATATTTGCGCATCAGAGTTGGCAACGAAGATTCAGGAAATGAATCATCCTGTGGTCATCATTTTGTGCCCTCGGGGCAATGAGTCTAGGGTTCAAGTAACACCAAAAATTGTAATCCAAAAACCGGCAAATTTCTCATATAAGGATAGCAAAATGGTGCCATAGAATTATGGGTGCAATGTGACAATCTTGGGAAAAGAAGCAGAGAGAAATCAAGAAGTAGGTTCGTACACACGCAATGGAAACGATATGACGCTCAAGTAGAATCGTCAAGAGAAGAGAATTGGAAGAAAGAATAGAGGAAAGAGAAGGCAGTGGAAGTTGAACCATTGGTTAATGAACCAATAAAAGAAGATGAGGCGAAGGAATTTTTGAAGTTTTTGAAACACAGCGAATACAGCGTTGTGGAACAACTGCGCAAACAGCCGGCCCGCATTTCTATATTAGCTTTACTTTTAAGTTCAGCAGTACAACAAAATGCACTATTGAAAGTACTAAATGAAACCTAAGTGGCTGATGATATTTTGGTAAACAAGCTGGATCGGTTGGTCAACAATATAAGTGCTGACAATTTTATCTTCTTCAGTGATGACGAAATACCATCTGGAAGAAAGGGTTCTACTAAAGCCCTGCACGTTACTGCCCGATGCAAAGGTACATGCTCCCGAGGGTCTTAGTTGATAACGGATCTGCACTGAACGTATTGCCTTTATCTACTCTTAGTTGGTTACCGATGGATAGTTCACACATGAAAGTGTGCCAGAGCATAGTAAGGGCATTTGATGGAACGGAAAAGAGGGTTATGGGGAGAATTGAGGTACCATTAAGGATTGGCCCAATTACTTATGAGGTGGACTTCTTGGTGATGGATATTAAGCCTTCCTACAACTGCTTATGGGGAAGACCATGGATACACTCAGCCGGTGCAGTACCTTCATCGCTACATCAGAAGGTGAAGTTAGTATCAGAGGGTTGGTCGATAACAATAAATGCAGAGGAAGATATCATCGCAGCAGTAACTGGTGATGCACCTTATGTGGAAATTGATGATGAGGCAGCGGAATGTTCTTTTCGGTCATTAGAATTTGTGAACGCGATGTTTATTATTGAAGCAGAATTTCGGTACCGAAAATATCCAGGACCACAGAGATGGGGCTACGATTACTGATTGGAAGAGGAGCTTCACCTGGAAAAGGATTGGGAAAATATCTTTAAGGAAAGATTGAAGCACCGATGTTGAAGGAAAAGTTTGATAGTTTTGGCTTAGGATACAAGCCAGACATGAAGCAGAAGAAGAAAGAAGTAGAGAAAAGATAAGAGAGAAGAAGGGCACGTTTGAGCGGATATGAAGTTAAGTGGGAGCCTTTGACCTTTCCCTACATATCTACATCTTTTGTGTCGGGTGGGTTTATTCACCCGGAGCGAGGAGTGTCCAGAAGCGAAGGTATTGAAGAAATGTTGGAAAATGTTCATATCAACACTATAGAAACAACAGAGAAAAAGGCCCTGTTGGAAATCTGCCCTTACGAACCTGGGAGCGAGCTAAACAATTGGACTGCGGAAGAAATCCCTGTAGTCTTTAGGGCTTATTCAGAGTAATATTCAGAAATTCTTGTTGTTTTAGCCTGAAAATGATAGGAAATCCTTTGTGAAAAAGGCTTGAGCCTAATATCATTATTCTAATGAAATACATCTTTACATTCCTTTCGAGCAATTATTCCTTTTCTTTTCATACAAGTAAATATTTTCTAATTGATTGATTGTCCTACAAATAATTCTTTTGTAACCTTATTGTACAAATAATTATTCATAAATTTATATATTCTTGGTATATTCTTTGATATACCCTCGTAGATCCTCAGATATCCATGACATGAGTGACGCTGTTCCAAATACGGAGCTTCTTTTTGAGCAAGACATGTGTTTAGAGGGATCTCATGACTTTGAAAATGACGAAGACTGTGGTATATCTCCGGACTTGTCGAGAATGGTAGAACAAGAGGATGAGCAGATCCTACCTTATAGAGAATCATTAGAAATCGTGAGCCTAGAGGAGGGAAAGGAGGTGAAAATTGAAACTGAAATCACCGCAAAGACAAAACAAGACCTCATTGAATTACTCCGAGAGTTCAAAGATGTTTTCGCGTGGTCATACCAAGATATGCCCGGGCTAAGTACTAGCATTGTGGTATATCGTCTGCCCATAAAAGAAGATTGTAAACCAGTTCAGCAGAAGCTCAGGAGGATGAGACCTAATATTATACTAAAAATAAAAGAAGAAGTCAAATGGCAGTTCAATGCTGGGTTCTTACAAGAGATCAAATATTCAAAATGGGTAGCAAACATCATCCCCGTTCCCAAGAAAGATGGAAAGGTATGAATGTGCGTAGATTACAAGGACTTGAACAAGGCTAGTCCAAAGGACAATTTTCCATTGCCTCACATTGATACTTTAGTAGATAATACAGCAAGCTACTCATTATTTTCTTTCATGGATGGCTTTTCTGGATACAATCAAATAAAAATGCACCCCGAAGATATGGGGAAAACAACATTCATTACCTTATGAGGAACGTTTTGTTACAAAGTAATGCCCTTCAGATTGAAGAATGCGGGAGCAAAGTATCAAAGAGCTATGGTGACTTTGTTTCATCACATGATGCATAAGGAGGTCGAAGTCTATGTTGATGATATGATTGCAAAATCTAGAACTGAAGAAGAGCATGTTCAAGTCTTGAAAAGATTATTTTTGAGATTGAGAAAATTTCAGCTCAAGCTTAACCCCGCAAAATGCACGTTTGGAGCCAGGTCAGGGAAGTTATTAGACCTCATAGTTAGTAAGAAGGGGATTGAGGTGGACCCAGACAAAGTAAAGACAATCCGAGACCTACCTCCTCCGCGCACTCAGAAAGAAGTCCGAGGTTTCTTAGGAAGATTGAATTACATTGCTCGATTCATTTCACAATTGACTGAGAAATGTGATCCAGTATTTCGTCTTTTGAAGAAGCATAATCCGGGTGATTGGGATGAGGAATGTCAGAAGGCCTTTGACAAGATAAAGCAATATTTGGCTAATACTCCCGTACTATCACCTCCAAGTCCGGATAGGCCATTGATATTGTATCTAACGGTGTTTGAGAATATCATGAGATGTGTATTGGGCCAACACAATGAAACGGGAAAGAAAGAAAGGGCAATATACTATCTCAGCAAGAAATTCACTGGCTGTGAAATGAGATACTCATCAATCGAGAAATTGTGTTATGCTTTAATCTGTGCAACATGAAGACTAAGGCAGTATATTTTCTATCATACGACTTGGCTGATTTCAAAGTTAGATCCTTTAAAATATATGATGGAATCAACTGCTTTAAATGAGAGAATGGCTAGATGGCAGATCCTACTCTCTGAATTTGACATAGTATATGTAAGTCAGAAGGCCATAAAGGGGAGTGCAATAGCTGATTTCCTAGCTAGTAGAGCCTTAGAGGACTATGAGCCTTTAAACTTCGATTTTCCAAACGAGGACTTGATGTATGTGGTGAACACTGAAGAAAATCCTCAAAGGGATCACGTGTGGAGGTTAAATTTCGGCGGAGCTTCAAATGCCATGGGTAATGGAATTGGGGCAGTCTTGGTATCCCTGAGTGGAGATCATTACCCTGTGGCTAGCAAGTTGGACTCTGATTGCACAAATAATATGGTAGAATATGAAGCATGTATTATGGGCATTCGTGCAGCCATTGAACAGAACATCAAAATGCTAAGAGTATATGGGGATTCCGCATTGGTGATATACCAACTCAAAGGGGAATGGGAAACTAGAGACCCTAAGTTAATCAATTGCAGGAAACTGGTTCTCGAATTGGTTGATGAGTTTGACGATTTCACCTTCTGTTATCTCCCACGAGAGGACAACCAAATGGTTGATGCATTGGCTACTCTAGCTTCGATGATTTAGGTGAACAGACTTGAGATAATGAGGCCTATTTAGATGAGTATCTATGAAACCCCAGCTCATTGCTACAGTATTTAGGAGGAGGGAAAAGATGATCATCTTTGGTATCAGAGTATCCTACGGTATGTGAAGAGTCGGGCGTACCCTAGTCAAGCAACAGAGAATAACAAGAGAACCCTAAGAAGAATAGCTAGTGAATATGTCTTAGATGTGGAAGTACTATACAAAAGAAGGAATGATCAAGTGTTGTTAAGATATGTGGATGCCGTGGAAGCCAAGGGAATTCTAGAGGAAGTTCATGAGGGTATCTGTGGGACGCACGCCAATGGTTTCACCATGGCCAGCCAAATCATGAGATTTGGATACTTTTGGTCCACTATGGAAGGGGATTGCATTAATTAGGCCAAGAAATGCCATAAATGTCAGATTTATGGAGACAAGAAGCATGCACCCCCTTCGCTACTTCACGTTATGACCTCTCCATGGTCGTTTTCCATGTGGGGTATGGATGTCATTGGGCCGATATCACCGAGGGCTTCTAATGGGCATCGTTTCATCTTCGTGGTCATTGATTACTTTACCAAATGGGTAGAAGTTGGTTCATACGCAAATGTCACGAAGTCGGCAGTCAGCAAGTTCTTGAAAAAAGAGATAATTTGTCGATATGGAATACCTGAGAGAATCATATCTGACAATGCGTTAAATTTCAACAATAGCACAATAGCAGAGGTTTGCAGCCAATTTAAAATCAAACATCATAACTCATCGCCGTATCGTCCACAAATGAATGGTGCAGTGGAGGCGGCCAATAAGAACATTAAAATAATGGTGGGGAAAATGACTGAAACTTACAAGGATTGGCATGAGAAGCTATCATTTGCTCTCCTTGCCTATCACACATCTATTAGAACTTCTCCCAGGGCAACACCTTTTTCCCTAGTTTATGGAATGAAGGCAGTATTACCCATTGAAGTTGAGATCCCTTCTCTACGGGTGTTATCTGAACTCCAGTTGGATGAAGCTGAATGGGTCCAATCTCGATATGACCAGTTGAACCTAATAGAAGAAAAGATGTTAAAAGCCATTCACCATGGGCAAATGTACCAGAAACGAATGATGCGAACCTATAATAAAAAGATTCGCCCCAGAGAATTTCATAAATGAGAGTTAGTGCTAAAAAAGATTCTTCCTATGCAAAAAGACTTTAGGGGAAAATGGATGTCAAATTGGGAAGGTCCTTATGTTGTAAAGAAGGCCTTCTCTGGTGGAGCTTTGATCCTAAGTGAGATGGATGGTAAAAGTTTGCCAAACCCCGTAAATGCAGATTCCGTCAAGAAATACTTCACTTAAAAGAAAATGGAACCAAAGTGAAAAACCGCAAATGGGGGCTTTGCTTCCTAAAAAAAAGAGAGATTTAGAGAGGCCAAGGTGAAAACCCGCAAAGGGCGCCTTGAGACCAAAAGGGGATCTGAGTCGAAAACCCGAAAAGGGCGGCTCAAATATTGATCGAAGTGGGGCATGAGGTGATCGGTACAACTCAATTTTTATTGGGGCGCATGATGATCTTGTTATACCTGAACCAACAAGACAGGGTATACGACATCTTGGAGCATTGACAGAGTACGACAGATCTCCTAAACAAATGCCAAACTCAGAATAGTCTTCAGAAATTTGTATAGAGAAATTCAAGCTGCGATAACTAGGGCACCTAGTTCTTATTTTATTGAATGTGTTATTCTTGAAAATATCTTTTCCTTTTAGCTAATATACACATTCTCAATCAACTGCTTTGTTATTCTTCTTTCACTATGGTCGATATTTTATCTCTTTCGAGCTGTGCTCAGAACCAACATTTATCCATAGTCATTATCTTTTAGCAAACATGTTGCATTGGAATAATGATTAATGGACTAATAAAACTTACACAAAAGAAGTTTTGCATATTACTCTGAAAAGTTTCTAAATAATACAGTAATCTGAAACAGGACTATTGTTTAGAACGAACCAGGTTTAAAGGTCAGAAATCTAAGAAAAAGTCTGATGTTAAACAATCCCTTCGAATTTTGTTGACAGAAGCATCAATTGAATGAAATGTCAACAATAATCATGAGCTAGAAATGAGAGATCTCCTTGGAGGAAAATTCTTTGTGCATAAGCATTTAATATGGCATTTTGAGAGTGGTACAAAAAAAAAGATTTACACGTTGGGTATCCTTCAATTGTGATGGAAAGATGAAGAAAAGATCAGAGCTCCTCATTTTTTTTGAGTTGCATATTGAACACAACCCAATGAATCGAGCTTGAAGGTTTACAGTAGGGGAAATTTAATTAAGTGTTTTGTTGGGGGCACCAGCCAGGAAAGAGGGTGTTAAAGCACGGTAGTGATAAAAGCTTTAATAGATTTTGAGTAATACAGCAGCATCTTGCATTCATGTAAATACCATTCACTCATGTCTAGTTAGTATCATTGGATTCATTCTGATCATGTCATCCTAACCATTAGGCATAATTTGGTTCATTACACATGTCATGTTCCCTAGAGAACAGATCAGTAAACCCTAAACCCTAAGCAATAGTGGAGCAGATCGAAGACGGCGAATCTTATCTTCCCCAGGAGTAGGGAAACAGATTTAAGCTACAAGTCCTATGTCCCTGGTCAGCAGTGGAGTAGGTTAGAAATTGCAGATCTTATTTCCCTAAGCAATAGTGGAGCAGATCGAAGACGGCGAATCTTATCTTCCACAGGAGTAGGGAAACAGATTTAAGCCACAAGTCCTATATCCCTGGTCAGCAGTGGAATAGGTTGGAAATAGCAGATCTTATCTCCCTAAACAATAGTGGAGCAGATCGAAGACGACGAATCTTATCTTCCCCAGGACTACGAAAACAGATTTAAGCCACAAGTCCTTTGTCCCTGGTCAGGAGTGGAGTAGGTTGGAAATTTCAGATCTTATCTCCCTAAGCAATAGTGGAGCAGATCAAAAGACAGCGAATCTTATCTTCCTTAGGAGTAGGGAAACAGATTTAAGCCACAAGTCTTATGTCCCTGGTCAGCAGTGGGATAGGTTGAAGATTGCGGATCTTATCTTCCCCAGGAGTAGGGAAACAAATCTAAATAGCGAATCTTACTTCCCAGACGGTGTAGTGGAACAGATTGAAGCTACAACAGCGAATCTTGCTTCCTCGACATCACAGTTAAACAGTTTAAAGTTGCGAGTTACAAATCCTATCTCTCCGACGTTGCGGTGGAGCGGATCGAGGCACCAATTCCTATACCTCTGAAAATGCAGTGGGATGGAATGAAGCTACTTGAAGAAAAGGAGCACCAAGGTCTAGCACGACGGGCAAAATTGGTCATTTTTGGAGTCTTTGCTCCGTTCCTGTTACACAACAACGAGCAAAGAGGGGCAGCTGTAATACCCAAATTTTTCCCGGCCCTGCCCAAATGATAAACACAAATACAAAAAAAAGAAGAAAACCAAATAAAATTAAAGGTCCATTTTAAAGTCCATTTACATCCAGCCCAATAACAACCAACCCGTTCAGCCCAAAACCCACCAGCCCAAATCGCATTACCCAAATACTAGCCTAACCCAGTACCCAGCCCAAGCACCGAAAACCCTAGCAGTAAAGGAGCCCAGTGCCTCAGCAATCTCCCCTTCGCACGTGTGCCACCGCTACGTGACAAGCCCCCATGCGCTTGTGCCCCTGCCTCCGTACCTCCACGTCGACCTCTGCCCTTGTACCTGAAAAATACACACAAAAACAAGCAGAGAAAGATAGCAGAATAGGGGCAACAGAGGGGATTTGGGGGGGAGCATTTTCTTTTATTTTTTCTTTTTTCATTTCATTTTTGTAATTCGGGCCATAAAAAGGCCATTCGAATGCTGTAAACAGGCATAGAAAAAATACAGAAAAAAGGCAAAAGAGAAAACAGACACTGATTGTAAAAAATATTCAAAGAAATCAAAGAGAAAGGGGTTTTCGAAAGGTGATTCTCCTTCGTTTTTTGGTGATATTTTCGTCTTCGTTTTTTTTATATTCGTCCCTTTTTTAAATGATTGTAGGAAGAAAGTAGGAGAGGCAGAGAAGTAGAAACTCACCTTCAAGGTGGGAGTGTCGGATCCTGGTTCACTCCGCCGTAATCGGAGTTGGAACGGGATGAAAAGAGGTTGAAGCGGCGCGCCGTTTGAATGGAGGGGATTAGTTTTTTTAGGGTTTTCTTTTCCTTTCTATTTAGACTAATAGGGTTTTTTATTGGATTAAAGTGGGGGTCATGAAACGTCGTCGTATTGCCTGATTCAGTGGCTCTGAAACGGCGCCGTTTAGGCCGCGACCCGATGACCTGACCGAGACGTGACTAGATCCGCGTGTTCTGGAATAGGGAGGGATATTTGCATGGCCAGCCCCTTCCCTTTTCTGGTGCTTTTGAATCAAGTATTTTCTTTCATTCTGATTTGGCCTCGTATTCTATTTTCATTTCAGTTTGGTCCAGCTTGCAACACCGCATTTTGGAGGGTGGGGAATATTCGCCTTTCGGTCCCCCATGTCATTCGCGCTTTGCGATTTGGACCCGTTCGTTTATTTGTTTTAGATTTTTCCCCTGCATTATTGTTTTAATGCCAATTTTGTCCTCTGTTTTATTATTATTGCTAAAATCATTTAATTTATCATCTTTACTATTGTTATTATTTTTATTATGATTACCTTAGTATACATAGTTACTTATTTTCACATATATATGCACATACATTATTTTATTTCATTACATCTCGTTATTTTAATTCTTTTTATTCTAATATATTAGAATCTATTTTATGTTAATTATTATTTATATATTTTATAATACTATTTTATACACATATGTATGTATAATTTATATCAAATTATGTTTATTTTACATAAATGTATATTATTAATTTTATTATTGTATTTTCTACTTATTATTAATACATACGTAATTTATTCCATTAAAAAAACCTCCTTGGTGTATTTCACTTATTTCATTTTATGTATTATATGTTATTATCCTTTTTTACAAATATTATTTATTCAAATTAATAAATATATTTTATTTTTTTAATTATGATATTTTTTATTTATTCGGGTATTATTATTCCATTTGACAATTGTGCCCTAACTTACTGGGCTTCAATTTTTCTGATGAATTTGGGTAATCGAGCATCTCTTTGGTAATAAAAAAAACCTCATGGTTTCTAAAATAAAATTCTTAAGATTTCAAAATGTTAGATCCTAACTTACTGGATACGACATTTTGTTATCTCAATTTTAAAATAAAGGCAATGTTTGATGTTTAAGAATTTCGAGAGATTTGATCCCTAACTTATTGGGTTCGGATTTCCCGATTGACTTAAATAATCGAATATCCTTCTTCGAATACATGATTTTCTTAAAAAAGGGAACAAATCTAATTTTGAAGATCAAATTGTTGCACCCTAACTCACTGAGTGTGACAATTTATTTCTGCAAGATAAGGGTACATTATCATATTCAAATTTTCTTTTTAAAAGGTTCAATTTAAAATATCTTAAAATTTCGACATTAAGACATTAAACAATCAATGCGGTACCAATTTTGGGCGTCACGAGGGTGCTAACCCTTCCTCGTACGTAACCGACTCCCAGACCTATTTTCTCAAATCTCGCAGACCTAAAATTTATTTTTAATGGTGAACCAATCACACCTTAGTAAAAGATCGGTGGCGACTCCCGTGTTCATCTTCAAAGTCGATCCTCAATTTTCAAATTATAATAAAAATTGGTTTCGACAGGGATTACACATTGAGTTTTCGTAAACTTTCCCTTCTGATTTATCTGTACAGGTAATCCCCAGGCTTGGGCAGATTGGTGCAGCGGTGGCCACACAACCTTATTTGACTTTATTTCGCACTTAAATGGTGATTTTAAATTTAATTCGGGAATTTTATTGTAAATATGGCGTCTATGGATTTTTCTTAAATTTGGGATTTTTATTAGTTATGGGTTATAACTACTAGTTTTTAGGAAAACTCGAGTTTTGAAAAGAACCAAACATCTTAACAAAATAGTCACGAATATGCAAACTGTTTTAAAAACTTCCGCGTAGAATAAACGTTTTGAAAGCTTTCGAAGGATTAATTAACATGATATTAGAATTAATAAGTGATCATGAAAAGATTCTAAACGGAAAATGTTTTAAGAAAAGTTACAGTTTTTAAACACTTTAACATGTGACACTGTCAGATTCGGCTATAACAATCAAGCCGGGTTTGGGGTGTTTCAGGAATGGTCAAAGCTGGTGTGTAGAGGATAGGGGTACGATTATATGTCTGAATCTGTACTACTATGATATGATTTTGTTTCTAATAAATTTGTCTGATACATATTGTTTTTTTAAAGTTACTCATTATACACTGAGTTTTGAAAATTCACTTTCTATTTGACTGATACATTCAGGTAATCCTCAGACTTAGACGGATCAGTGCGACAGGAGCTCAATTATATAAATCTTGCATTTATTTTCATTATTTTAATTTGGGATATATGTGTTTTGTAAATTTTGGACTGTTTTGGATTTTGGACAGTATTTTTCGTTTTCCATAAATTACTGTTAAAATGATTTATCGACAATTACTTTTTTCTGCAAAAGAAAAAAGGTTTCAGGCAACAAATAGTGTTTCCAAAATATCACTTTTTAAGTAGTTTCTGCAGTAAAACAGCAAGGTTTTAGAAAATATATAAACAATTAATGTTTTCAATAATATAGTTAGAAAAAATATGACTTCGAATAAACCATGAGTTTAGGAGTTTATAACGTTTTCAAAAAAAATACGAAAGTTGTGTTTTCAATCAGTTACGTAACACTTCTTGATCTGGCCGTAATATCTAGGCTAGGTTTGGGGTGTTATATTTAAAATGTAATTTAAACACCTAAACATATCATATTAAAAATACTAAATATATTACAATTTGTTTATCATGATGTCATCATCAATCTTGATTTAGTGTCGAGTTTACTTATGACAACAACTTAATGAACAACATTATCAATTCCAGACATTCTATTACACACATATGCATGTGAAAAGTACGTACTTAAAACATAGAGGTTAGATTAAAAATAAGATACAATAAATAATGAAACATATGGTTTGGAACTAATTAATTATAACACATGAAATATGCATGATATTAAAATTAAAATATAGATTAAATTGTGTAAAATGAAATTTAAACACGAAAAAACATCATATTAAAGATACTAAATGTACTGCAATTGTTTATCATGGTATCGTCTTCAACCTTGTGTTAGTGTAAAGTTTACTTGTGACACCAACTTAATTAATAATATTATCATAATTTATTTTAATTACGGAAAGATATTTTCATAATTTCCCTAACAAAGTTGGTGCCTGGTCAATTCGTGGCACCACCTTAGTCAATGACTTAAATAATAGTAACTATATAGATATACAATTGATGGAGATAATAGAGTATGCATAATACAATAAAAATGCAAATAACCAAGTTGGTGCCTGGTCAATTCGTGACACCACCTTAGTCAATAACTTAAATAATAGTAAGTATATAGATATACAATTGATGAAGGTAATAGAGTATGCATAATACAATAAAAATGCAAATATCATTAAAAAATAAATGTTTGATTTAGTGGTAAAATTAATGTTTTATTTATTTAAATAACACATGTGCAAATCTACTAATTTTTTATTGTCTTTTTTAAAAAAATAAAAATACTAAAGTTCCCACAAATAATATAACTTATTTTAATTACAAATAGATATTTGCATAATTTTTCTAACCAAGTTGGAGCCCGATTGACTCGTGACGCCAACTTAACTATGGGCTCAAAAAATAATATAAATATACAAGTGATAGAAATAATATTTTATTAATTTAGTGGTAAAAAATAATATAAATATACAATAAAAATATAAATATCATAATAAAGTAAAGTTTAAGTTTAGTGGTAAAAATAATATTTTATTAATTTAAATAACATGGGTTCATCACATGCTAATTTTTTTATTTTTTTAAATAAAAATACTAAATACTCATGTATAATATAACTTCTTTTAATTATGAAAGAATATTTCTGTCATTTTTCTAACCGAATTAATATCCAGTTAACTCGTAACATCAACTAGCTTAAATAATAGTATAGATACTATCATATTTGCATATAAAATAATTCGAGTCTTATAATTGATTTATATTTTAATGGTTCCATATCCTACATAATTGTTTCAATGATTTTTAATTTTAAAAAATAATTTTTAATAGAAATATATTAAAATATTTTTTATAAATAAAATAAAATATTATAAGTATGAAATTTTCTTTAATATAATCTTGAAAAGTTATTATGTTTTGAAAGTTATATTTTATTTCATTAAATTTAATTTCACAATAATTTATACGTTAATTATTTACATTTTTTAATTGACTTACATCTTATCTTTATAAGACTTAGTCTTTTCCCACAACTTCTATGATAATTTTGATCATGCATCCAAGGCAGTACAATTCTAAGTTCAAATAAACTTAGTGAGATTCTGTGAAACAGTGTAACAACAATATTTCAAAGTCTTCAAGAAAATTTAAGGCAGAGATTTCAAACTCCCTGTTTATCCTAAACTTTCCACAAATTTCACTGGCTAGGTTGATGCCTTGCCCTTTTCCATAGCTCACCGATGGTAGACTTATTTTCTATCTTAAACATAAGCACACTCTTTAAAATAATAGTTCTCTATGGTACTGGCCTGATTTCACCTCATTCTAATTTCCTTTATACCTTAAAAAGCTTAACTCTCAAAATTATCCCTACACCTGGATATAAAGTTCGTTGTCTACCACTGGTAGCCTTCCATTTATGTTCTCTTTAAATTCAGATCCTTACCCTTTAGTTCATCCAATACTAGAATAAACTGAGGATTTTCCACCTTAACACTTCCACTAGTCCAAACTCATAGTACTAAACATGTTGAGAAGCCAACTGAATGGATACCCCATCAACTTGATGGGTTCGTACTTTACAATCTAACCCTAAGCTACTAGTTCACATTGTTTCCAATCTTTTGAAAAATTGGGTTTAATAGATAACTCATATCGATAATTACCCTCCGCTACTTTTCGACGGACTGTCCGCCCAAGGTAGCCCT
Organism: Gossypium hirsutum; assembly: GCF_007990345.1. Taxonomy (NCBI): domain Eukaryota; kingdom Viridiplantae; phylum Streptophyta; class Magnoliopsida; order Malvales; family Malvaceae; genus Gossypium; species Gossypium hirsutum. Next base: position 50,434,347 of record NC_053446.1, on the reverse strand, counting down.
TGGTAGACTTTTTTTGCAACCCCATGTGATTTATCTGGCGTTACCTAGTCCTGGTCGAACATTCTCGCCCCTATAAGTTCCAGATAAACTCTACCAGTCAGACTGTTCAAGCAATCATTATCTCTAAGTAAACCTCGATGGACTTACTCGTCTCTGGCTGCCCTTTCTACCCGCGAATCCTTAGATTTAGTGTCAGCTTGAGCATCTCATTATCACTTCAATTCTTGTTTATTAGCAGTTTTGTAGACAAGTCCCAACTAATATTTCATACCTCGGTGTAGTTTTTCCTTCCTAGTTACTCATCATCGTTAACGACCGCATATTCCTACTTCTTTTCTGTAAAAATTTGGTGGATTCTTGACTATCTCGCTTACCCACGATCTCAAATGCACCATACATCCAATCATACTACTCTCCATGTGAGTTATACAACGTTCTTCTTTTCTTTATCCTGTCATCTTTCTAGTTCTCTATCCTGGCGAACATTTATTTATTGCCATAGACGAGCTATGGTCTTACATATGTAACCCCATGTTTAATGTCCTGATAGACTACACATGTTGTCATAGTCAAGCTATGATCTTACACATTTAACCCTATGCTTAATGTCCTAGTAGACTCTATTGGTTGTCATAGTTGATTTATGGTCTTACATATGTAACCCCATGTTTAATGTCCTGATAGACTACACATGTTGTCATAGTCAAGCTATGATCTTACACATTTAACCCTATGCTTAATGTCCTAGTAGACTCTATTGGTTGTCATAGTCGATTTATGGTCTTACACCTTAAACCTCTTTTAAGGTGTTGGCCCGAAAGACCTAATAATCATTTCCATGGTGTCGCCCTGAAGGACCTTACTGTCATCGTAATGTCACTCCATAGAGCCAATAGACCATCATCACAGTGTTGCTCTTGCAAGCCAGTTAATCACATTTCACGATGCAACCAAACTCTTTTAAATTCCCTAACAATCCACCCATTCCACTATTTCACCAATTATTCTTAACTTTATCTACCCCGTCAAGGTAAAATACCTTTGTACTCTGCATACATTATAATCGTGCATCTTTTCGTCAATTTGCAACCATATAACATTCAAGAAATACACTTGCAACTATATCCATACGCAACTTACTTATCCTCCATATTCATACACAACCAAGGTTTTAGACACAACTAAAAGTAGCCATTGATGTGGTTCAAGCAAGCAACACAACATCAGCAATCACCCAAAAGTCAAGTGTAGAGGCTCACCTTGCTTCCTCTATCCTAAAAAACTTAGCTTGCCCAAATTCTAGAGCCTCATTTATCCTGAAAGCTAAGTATAGCAACCATTTATCGGTTAATTCAAAGGTATTCAAACCTTAAAAACCTAGAATCCATAATTATGTAGAAACTTTTTAGAAATCTTACTTCTCTTCCCTCTAATCCACGAGTATAGGGAAGCTTAGGGCTTACCAGTTTATCGAATTCTCAGCTTCCCAGATTCAAACCTCACATTTACCACCTCATGTAGAGCTTTCTCAAACCTCTTCTTCTTCTTCAGAGTAACCAAAGAAGATGTTGCAGATGAGAAAAATATTATTAGCTAAATTCAAGAGAGTTCTTTCCTCTCCACACACAAATATTGATAGCAGAAGTTTGCATGGTCTTCTTAGTTCATTTTACCCAATCACTACTAATTATTTTGTCTCCCACTAGGGAGATAGCCAGTTCAAATCTAATTGAACCAAAATTGAGACCTAACTAAACACAGTTCAACCACTAAAATTTTTAATTTTTGGGTAAGCCCATCAATTCGCCAGTCCATTCAATTAAATCCTAACTTTCCTTTAATTTTGGGACTTAAGAGAAAATTGGGTGTGACAAAGATCCCTTGTTTAGAATGAGCAACCTCAATCCCAAGGAAATAGTTTAACCTTCCCAAGTCCTTAAGCTCAAATTCTCTGGTCAAATGTTGTCATAGGATTTGCTTCGCTTTCTCATCATTCTCGGTCATAATAATGTCATCTACATCGATTATCAAAGCGGTAACTCCTCCTAAAACCAAGTGTTGATGAATAGAGTGTTGTCTCCTTTGATTTCTCTATATCCCATAGCTAGCATCGTCTCAGTTTACCTTTTAAACCAAGTACGAGGTGATTATTTCAAGCCATATGAAGCTTTCTTTAATTCTCTTACTTTGTTCCCTTTGACTCCTCCAAATCCAAGCAAAATGCTCATATATATTCCTTCCTCAAAGTCTCCATAAATTTTAGCTTTGGTTTTCAAATATTTTGATATAACAAACTTAATTATAATTTCCCCTAATAAAAATTTGCATAAATTATTTCAGAAATATTCAAATATATTTTCAAGTGTTACAAACACAAAAACAAAGTTTCTAAATAACTTAAACATTCTACAAAAGCTTTTGAGCACCCCCAAGTCCTTTATGATGCTTCTAAGCCTCTTTTTCAAGTTTCCCCAGCAATGGCTCGAGACACAAAGCTATATCTCTCGAGGCACATGAACTATGAATGTAAAATGTTTCTAGGGAAGCATTGTCTTGAGATAAAACACAGGCTATGTCTAGAGACATAAGCCTATTCTTCTCATTGCAATCAAACATCCAAGCTAAGGTGAGCTTTAAATGAGCCCTATCTCTAGACAATCGAGAAATTGTCTCGAGACATATGGCAAATTGTCTCAAGATTTTAGGCTCCAACAATCATATTTTTTCTTTTTTCTTGACACAAGGGTTATATGTCTCATGACATATTGTCACGAGCTCATTAAATGCGCGAAATAAATTTTTCCAACGGTTAGAAACACCCTTCACTGGCTCCAAACATCCAAAAATCAATTAAAGGATATAGATTCGAGTCAAGAACACTTGAATACAAAAGAGAAGAACATCCAAGTATTGAAATAAATAGAAAAGCCTCAAATTCTTTTATTTTTCATTTTCTCTTGTACATATCTCTAAGTGCTTATTCTTGTATCTATTTATCATTCTTAGTTTCATTCTTTGAGAGATCTTAATAGTTGTAAACACACACATTTGAGAGGTTTTCATTGTTTACAACTTTTCCTGTACTTGCAAAAAGCTACTTAAGGTTTTATAACCTTAAATAATTTGTAAAGGCTTATAGTTGAGCCTTGTGAAAGCTAAAGGGTTCTAGTTTAGCCACAAAAACTAGGGGGAAGATTCTATCTCAGCCTTGTGTAAAATATAGGAATTGTAAAGGTTATACCTTTTCATTGAACGGTAATAATTCAAGTATAGTGAATTGGTAAATCCTTGGTTGAGCTATACCAAGGTAGTAAAGGTACGTAACTGGGGTCGAACAACTACAAATTGAATTGTCCAAGCTTTTCTTCCATTTCCTCATTATTTAGAAAAGTTTGAAAAGAATTTTAAAATACTAATTCACCCCCTTCTCTTGGTATTTTTAGGTCTAACAATGAATAAAATCATTCTTGACATTATACTACTATAATTCCCAATTAAAACAGGTTGCTAGTGACAACAAGATTCTCATCGTGTTCATTTTTGCAACCTATTTAAATTTTTCTTACTAATCAACTTCTTATGTCTATGTGTAACCCTTAGCAACAAGTCTTACTTTGTAATGTTCCAATGACCACTCAACTTTAAATTTCTAAGAGAACACCCATTTACATCCAAGTTCTTTTTTCACATTTGGTAGGCCAACTTCTTCCTATATTTTATTCTTTTCTAAGGCATACATTTCAACTCTTATCGTTTCCCTCTGTTCTTTCTTAAATAATGCTTTTGATAAAGTGTTTGGAATAGCAATTTCTTTTAGACTTGTAAGAAAGTTCCTATGGGATGGTGATAATTTTTTAAAGAATAGTGGGATAAAGGGTATATAGTTCATTTTGTACATTCATGGGTTTATTTTCTCAAAAATGTGGGTAAATCATGATCACTACATTGAGTTTCAATAAGTAGCTCAATAATTAAGGGTGGAATAGATTCAGGTTTAAGCCGTGTTAACCTCAATTTCAAAAATTGAGTTGGATGATTAAGCTTGTGTCGGATCAAAGCGTAAGCCTTTTTCCCCTTGAGTACACATTCTCATACATGTTATCCTATACTAGAGAAATAATTGGAAAAGATACAAGGTTATCAAAAAGATTTTCAACAATCGAAGGATCAAGTATAAACACTAGGTCAATTATAGGAGATTCAGACATAGATTGACTAGGAGGTGACTTTCGCATGGGTTGAATGGAAATTTCATGTAGAAAGAAATCCTCATCTTCCATAATAGATGACTCCCTCTAAAGATAAGGAAGTCAAGTATGGTTTGTCTTCTACAAATATGATTGAAAACACTTATAACCCTTTTAAGTAGACGAGTAACCAAGAAACACACATTTAATGGCTCTAGGATCTAACATGCCTCGATTATGGATATGAACAAAGGAAGTGCAACCAAAGATGTAACAATCTGTCCAATGGTGTTGGGAACAGTGGTGTCAAGACCATAATTTTGATGTGTTAGTCTGTAAATATTAATTATTTAATATTTACAAGGTCATTAGTGTCATTTTAAAATTTGGTTCAGAAATTTTGATGTTTGATTAGTTAATTAAAGAAAAAGGACAAAAGCATAAAAAGTGCAAAAGTCAATCGCTATGAGTTTAAAAGTTCTAATTGAATAAAAAAAGCATATTTAAATGGTATAATATGGAAATTAATTCATTTCTTAAGCTAGTGACTGGCTATGTACTTGTTAATTGTGTTTTATAATTTAAAATGTTTATTAAATTAATATTAACGTAATTAAAATAATAAAACATAAAGAAACATGTATCATCTTCCTCATTTCTCTCATACACCACCAAAAACACCATTTTTATACATTGAAAGCTTCGTCCAAGCAAAGTCTCTTGTATGTAAGCTAAATTCTCACCCATTTTCCATGAATTTTATGTTTTTGAGATTGTTGTAACTTAATCTATCTAGCCTAGGGACTATTTTGAACTACTGTCAAAGATTTGAAAATTTTCCATTGATTTTTTTAAAGTTTTCTTAATGTTTATGTTTGATTTTAAAGTTTAATATTGAAATAGGAATATTTTGTAAAATGATTTTGTATAGTTTTTAAGTTTAAGGACTAAATTGAAAGTATGTTAAATTTGACATGGTTTTCTTGTAAAATTTTAGAATTAGAGGGTTGACTAGGGATGGAACTAAATTCAACACAATAGATTTAAGGATTAATTGTGAAAATAAGATTGTTTCAATTTTAGGGGCTAAATTGAATAAATTGTGAAAAATGTTAATAAAGAAGTCATATGCATTAAATGGATTGTTATAAAGTATTTAGGATTGATAATTGAAATAAATTATCATATAGATCAAAAATCGATAGAAAATCGTGGAAAGGAGAAAATTACTTACTAGTCTCCGATATTGTTATCTCTGCATTTTAGCCCTGGTAAGTTCATATGGTTTAGTTTAGTATAATTTCAAATGTTATATTGATTTGAGAGTTGTGTTTTTTTTAATATATATGTATAATTGATTTTTCATAAAATAATACAAGGTGAGAAAGTAATCGAATTGTGAAGTGTTATACGATGTTATATATCGAGCCCAAATGAACATAGGATAGGATGCAATTGGCACGCCAATAGGTTATTTTGTGCGTTATACACGTTTGACTTGTGATGAGATGATGATTCTTGACTTGTTATTATTATACACTGAATATACCGGAGTCCAACATGTGTTGCAGATTACCGAGTTATATTTACAGTGATTCTGGCGTGTTTCTAGGGGTTGATCTAAAGCCTGCGAGCTTTGCACTTGGTGCCTAGGTGTGTTTTTGAAGGGATGCTAGCCTACAGGCTAGGCACTTGGTGCCCAAGCATGTTCTTGGTTGGATTGGCTCGATTGAGCATTCTGGTGTGTCTTGGGTGGTTAATCGCATATCTGTATCTGTTTATATCATTCATCGGGCATATTTTCAATGGTTAAATGACATGTTGATGATATGTATTTGATATTTTGTTGTGATGCCTTGTTGATGACTTGTATATGTTTTCATGATTTTCAATACTATATCGTGACTTGGTAAATAATATCATAAGAATAAGATGATTAAATCCTCGTATATATGAAACTCACCTATTCAATGATTGCGGATGATAGGGTTAATGTTAGCAAATGAGACAAGATAAATGTTAGCAAATGAACTTGTTAATTATTAAACTATGAATATACGATAAGTTATATTGTTTCACCCAATGAACTTACTAAGCTCGTTGAAGCTTACTCTTGTCGTTTTTCTTGTAGATATCATTTTGCGAAACCGGGTAATTAGATCAAGTGGAAGATCGCACTATCCAACTATAATGCTCTAAATAATTTAAGTCTATTTTTGTAAAATCTAACATAAATGCGCATATGCTTCAGTGGTTAAGTGCTCTGGGTGTGTGCGTGTGAGGTCTGGGGTTCAAGTTCCATGTTTGGAATTTTTTTTTTATTTTAGATCCAAGCCTTACCCTTGTTGAGTGGTATTTTATAAAATTGTTTGTTAATCCATATCAGAATGAGCTTGCTGGTTCGAGTGGTAAGGAGTTAGTATGTTAGAGGTCCTGTGTTCAAGTCCCTGTATGAGCATGGATGTTAATTTTTGGTTCTGGTTGGCTAAGAGAGTTTGGGTGGTCGTGAAATTTTGAGTTGGTTGGGTTGTTGGTGGATGTAGTAGAATAGTTCCAAATTAAATCTTATTTTATTTTATTTTGTTATTTTTCTCTCTCTCCAAAGCTTTTGACGTCTTCTTCTCCAATTCTTATTTTTCCAAAGGTTTTCTTTTTGATTTCAACTTTCTTTGATTTATGTTCGTTGTTCGGTTGTTCAATCCCTGTGTATTGGGTTATATAATCCCTACTCGTTCTGTGGTAGGTAAATATCCTTGAAGTTTTGGGTTATTGAGAACCGTTTTCGAGAATAGTAATGTGGTTTTCTTGTGTAGGTGTTATTCAAGGGGATCAAAACTTGTCTTCCACCGTGTAGTGTGTTTGGGCTATCATATCTATTTTGGTAACTGATCGAACCTTCGTTGGATAGATTAATGCTTCGATAATTGGAATTGATCAAGTGTTTGGTGTTGTTCTTAGGTTTCAGGAGCCTTAGGATCGTTTCACAGCAAAAACAAACCAAGTTCCCAAAACGTAGAAAATTAGGTTTCAGAAAAAGCCAAAAAAGTGTTCTGTCGATGCCACATGGACATGTGCCTGGCCGCATGGTTGGCCGTGTGCGAGACACGGTCGTGTTTCTAACGAAGGTGCGACTGTGCACAAGACACAGCCGTGTGATGGTGTGAGTGTGGCCCTGTAGGCCACACGGGCTAGGCCAAGTTGGGCGTGTGGGCCACACGGGAGTGTTGGCCCACACAGGCATGCCACATGAGAGTGTGGGTTTTTGGCCATGCTGTGTGGGCCACACAGGCAAGGCCAATCTAGGTGTATAGGCCACATGGGCTTGTGGGCCCACACAGGCATGTGAGCCCATAATTTTGAAATATTCCCTAAGGTCACACGAGTCGTTCCAATCGACTGTAGGCCTACCGTAAGGTCTGTAAGGACTAACCAAACCCTAAATTATGTGATATGATATTCTGATAGTCTGCTTTGAGTAGGACATTGTTATGCATGTCTGATTATTCTATTATATATATAAATATATGTCATTTGTATGCAAACATGTTAAGCATACTATTTCTGTATATGTATATTGTATTCATGATTGGGGTGGGAACCGTATATGTGGAAGAAGTGATCTATATAGTAACCTTCATCTATATTCTGGCAGCTTGACTGCATATTCTCTATTAGATGTCGTAATGATACTATATGGTGTGTAGGGATGGGTGGGTGTTTTTAACCCTACATAGAGTGATGGGACGGTCGGAGATGGTGTGTAGAGGATAGGGGTAGGATTTTGTATATCTGATCTCCATATCTGATTTTGTTATCTGTATCTGAAATATATTTAAGTCTGAATCTGTATCTGACTGTATATGTGATTTACGTATGTATAACATGTCTATTTCTGTGGGTTACACACTGAGTTTATGAAAACTCACTTCTATTGTTTGTTCTATACAAGTAATCCTCAGACTTAGGCGGATCGGTGCAGTAGAGTCTCACGGTGACCACAAACTTGTGAACTAGTTTTAATCAATGGTTTTTTTTTAATTATGGATTATTTTTAGGTGTTTTATAACTAAGGGACTCTCCAGACTGTTTGGTTTTACTTTGAATTTGGATTTTCGTTTTAACATTTTATTTGCAACGATTAGCTAAAAACATGGTTTTTACTACAACAAAGGTTTCTGAAAATATGAACAGGATTTTCAAATATAATTATTTCTATGACTTCCGCTGTAAATTATGTTTTGGTAAATCAAATAATTAAATAACTCTTTCAGTAATAGTTTTAAACGAATATGGTTTACTTGAATGATTTATCGAAACCACTTAGTTTTCAAAACCCTTCTTCGTGACATCTCCGGATTCAACCATAACGTCTAGGCTGGGTTCGGGTTGTTACACCAACTATCTTTTGATAGATATAGAAAACATTTATTTTGAGATATGTGGCATGTAATAGGAGTATCTTGTATTTTTTTATAATTGTTTTTATAAGTGGTATATTTTGTGCTTGTGTATAAGTTGAGTGTTTTTGGTAAATGATGTAGTGGATCATAGCTTGGTTTAGAGATTTGAAAGTGATATTTGCTTGATATGTGATGAATGAAATGCATATAGATGAATTTAATGTGATAAGTAATATTTTAATAGATAATACTTTGGTTGGAGTTATTGTGAATACTATGAATTGGTATATGGATGATTTTCTTTTGGTAGCTAATATGTGGTACATATGTTTTGGCAAGTAATGATTGAATTATGGTACATTGTCATCTTATATGACCTTATTGAGTTAGACTTGAACTTGATAGAGATTAAAGTTGAATGTTAGACTTGAATGTTGTTTCTGATGGTGCCTTATGGAATAGTGATTAGAATTAGGTAAATGACATATTTTTGTATGTTTTGTTTTTTTTTTGTAATTTGAAAATGTTGAATGATTGATTAATGGAATACTTATGGTCTCAGTAACCATAGAATGGTATGACTTGCATTTGAAGGTACACTTAAGTTTACATGGGTTGAAACATGGCCTGACACACAGCAATGTACCATACACGAATATATGGCACAGTCGTGTGGTCTGTGTGATTTAGTTATCAATTAGCACACATGGCGACTCTTCACCCACACAGTTTTAGTCCTCAAACACGGTTGAACAATACAGCCATGTCCCATAGCACCACATGGCCTGGCCACACGGTTGTGTGACCCCTATTTTCTGTTTTTACCATACTTTTCTGTTTTGTTTCGAATTAGTCCCTGCTTGTTTCTAAATTGATTCTAGAGTTTCATAAACTCGATTTAAGTCCCATTTTTGTATGATTAGCATGATATCAAATGTTTATTTATGAATGATTCATTAAATTCTATTTTAAGTTAAAACTGTATATTCTTGACTTGTTAATAGTCTTAACATCCCGTAACCCTAATCTGGTGATGAAGACGGGCGAGGAGTGTTACAAAAGATCTTAGGGGTGAGACCATTTGAGCGACGAAAGTCACGAAAAAAAAGGTAGAAAGTAAGTCAATTTATGATATAATAAGTGAAAGTCAGAATTGTCTTTCCCCCAATATTCTTTTAGGACATGATGATGAAATAAGAGGGCCCTAGTAAAGTTTAATAGATGACCATTTTTTTCTCTCAGTGATGTTATTTTGTTGAGGTGTGTTAACACAACAAACTCATGAATATTTCCCTCTTTTTGAAAGAAGGGAGATAAAACTTGGTTAAAATAGTCTTTGGCATTGTCAAATCTAAACTACTTTATTTGGGTACCAAACTGATTTTGAATCATTACATTAAAACTTATTTGAAAAAAAAATTAAAGTTTGCCTTAATCATATACATAAGATTGAACAAAAAAAAACAATTAGGGTAAACTACACCTAAGATAACTAAACTAATAGTAAGTTTACATTTTGGTCACTCAACTTCAAAAAGTTACAAAATGGTCACCAAACTATTCGAAAGTTTTCATTTAAGTCATTGGTAGTTAAAATCATTATTATATGGCCTTCTTTGTTCGTGCCACTTGTACCAATCAAAAGCTCTCATTTCCCTTCTCTTTTATTTTTTAGCTTTTTCCATAAAACAACTTTGAACATCACAAATCTACAATACAAAATCCAAACAACTTTTTTTCTCCAATTGATGGGCATCAAAACCACCAAAAATAATTCCTACAATAAAATAACTCTAAATAGTAATAAAGAGTAATAGGGTCGAGTCCATAAGGATTTGATATTATGACCAACTTCTATGTTTTTCTTATGAAAAGAATTTTAGTCAAGTCGATAATCGTGGCAAAATTTGTGCCCACGACTCCAAACGGACCTGCTGAAAAATAAATTAAATAAATTAGGGGAGTTGGCAATTTCTAGAAATTAAATAATTAAGATAGTAGAAATAATCAAATAAATGGATCAAAAGTAAAATTAAATTGGAAAATGAATTTGAGTTTTGATAACAGAAAAAGTAAGCTTTAGCCCTAGACTCGGTGAATTTTGATCTCTAAACCAATCCTCGAAAATTAGTCTTCTCCCCAAAATAATAAGTTGCTTATAACAGCTAAGAATGTCCTAACCGCCAATTCTTCCTCTCGTAGTCCTCTAGTAGTTTGTCCCGGTACGACCTGCAAATCAACTCTTATTGATTATTCACCGAGATACACGTGTTCTAGATTAAAGATTCCGACAGCCTTGTGCTATGAAGAACCCAACTTGAATTCACGCCCTCAACCCCGTAGGACGTTTAAACCCGATCACCATCTCCCTTGGCTTGTTCTCGAAGATCCAACCACAGCACGGCCAACTCGTTTCCCCAACTGTCTGCCAACACGACTCTAACCCAATGTTCTTTTTAATTTGAAATCAAGTTAACTGTAAGGGATGAATTTGTCAATCCCGATATTCAGGAAAAATAATGAATACCGATTGGAAGGATTTTTAGTACGAATACGTATCTCATGATTCTTGTCCAAAAAGAATATCGGCCTAAAGCTAAGTTAGAATTTAGTGAAGCATGAAATTAATCGTGCTTTGGTTGGTTATGGAGTGGATTTGAATGAAAAATGGTGAAAGTTGGAAATAGAAGGGATTTGGAAAGCAATTAAACTAATTTGCAAAGAAACAAGCAAATATAAATGGAATGGCAGTATGCTACATGCATAAAATTGGAAGGGAAAAAATGGTTTAATTTAATTGCTGAAGCAAATTCAAGTCTCTCTGTAAGCTACCACAAATGCCCTATTTATATACAAATTATTTATTAAATTTGGTCAACTACCCATTACACAAAATTAGAATTAAATAAAAATAAAATTAGATTTTCTTCTTATTTTAGCTTTTACAAGGTCAAAAGCAATCTACTAAGTTCTTGACTATTTCCAAGTTTCTGATTAGTCCCCACTTTATTGACTGTGCTACAAATTAGTCCTTTTCGTCTCGTTTTTTACTCATAGCATCCCAATTGCATTCCTGACAGGATTAAAACATAAAACCATTAATTTAGCAGTGATCAATTCAAGAATTAATAGATTTAAACACAAAAAATCATGTAAATTTAACATCTTATGAAATCCCCCTACTTAGCCTACGCTTGCCCTCAAGCATACTGTAAGTTCCTACAACAGACACTATCCATTAATTTATCAAAAATCAAACCTCTATTCTACAACAATTCTCAATCAAAACATTTTAGACAAAAAAATGAATAAATACTCAATTACTCAAGTTAATCAAAAAGTATATGTAAATGAACTACGCATGTGGTGGACATTTTGGCCCTAAATGAACTATGCATAAAGTACTTGAATGTGGACTATATTGGCCACAATTTTTTCATGAAGCATATTATTTATGTAAAACATGCGAAAAGTGTCAAAGGGTAGGAAACTTGAGCCGGAAAAATGAAATGGCTCTAACACCTATACAAGCATGTGAAAATTTTTTATATATGGGGCATCGACTTTATGGGACCTTTTGTCTTATCAGACGGTAACTTTTATATTTTACCTACAGTTGACTATGGGTCAAAGTGGGTAGAAGCTAAAGCTGCTCATCATGCTGATGCCAAAACGAGTTATATTTTTTCCAGATTTGGCACATCGCGAGCATTGATCAGTGATTGGGGAATGCATTTTTGTAATAAGGTAATCGACACACTTTTAAAAAAATATAGGGTAGTGTAATGAGTCACCACAGCTTATCACCCTCAATCAAACGGTCAAGTGGAAGTATCGAATCGAGAAATCAAGTTGATTTTCGATAAGGTCATTAAGCTAGATAGGAAAGATTGGAGTTTGCAACTAAATAATGCATTATGGGCGTATTGTATAGCTTATAAAGGACCAATAGGTATGTCTCATTATCGACTAATTTTTGGTAAACCATGTCATCTTCCTATAGAACTAGAACATAATGCATTTTGGGTGGTTAAGCAATGCAACATGGAGCTGGAAATAGCAGGTAACTATCGTAAGTTACATATTCGTGAACTTGAGGAAATTCGACGAGAAGCGTATGAAAATGCCTAAATTTATAAGGATAAAATTAATCCATACCATGATTAAAAGATAACCCGTAAACAATTTGTGGTAGAGCAAAAAGTATTACTTTATAACCCTATACTAAGAATTTTTACAGGTAAACTCCGAGCTAAGTGGTTAGGGCCTTTTGCTATTACTTACGTATTTCCACATGGTGCAGTCAAAGTCAAAACTGAAGAATCCGAAAAAGTTTTCAAGGTCAATGGACAGCAGTTGAAGCCTTTCTACGAATATTTTCAAGTCCACATGGTTGAGGAATTGTCCTCAAAGAACCGGTTGAAAAAATTTCCAAGTCGTCGAGCTAGAAATGTTAAACAAAGCATTTTTGGGAGGCAAACCAAATTTATTTTAATTTATTTAATTTCGAGTTTTAGTAGGATTTAGGTTAAAATAAAATAAATACTTTTTTATTTAATCCAGTTAATATGATATTTTCAGGAACGTAATGGAGGTTGTCAATTTTCTAAAAATCAAATACTGATAGTGGTATGGGCATGACGTGCTAAATGTTGACAATTATTTACCTACAAAAAAACCCAACACTCCTAACCCAAATCCACTTAACCTACTCACCCCATACCTAAATACCAACCCAAATGAAAAAAAAACCAACACCATAAACCCAACCCAATTGCCTAACACCCAAACAAGACCAAAAGGAAAAACAAAGAAAAAAATGAAAATGAAAGGAAATTGGGTCGAACGGCCAAATTGGCCCAAAGAAAAAAAAACAAGAGAGAGAGGGCCTCCACTTTCCCTTTTCATTTCTTCATTATCTTCTCTACAAAAATAAAAAGAAGAAAACCCTAAACTCCACGTCCGTTGCCGTCGCCGCTTCCGTCGTCACACCGTTCAGTCGACAGCCAGTCTCTCATACCCTCACACCACCGCACCAAGCATACAACAAAGGAAGTCGATCTTAGACCATCACCACTGTCACCGAACTTCACCACCATCAATCGCAGACCTTGTAGAGCCGTCGTAATCTCATCGTTCCTCCTCTTGTCGATCGATTCTCTCCTCCTTCCCCAAACATCACCTTTTCTATTTTTATTTCTTTTATTCTACCATAATCACCAAACCTCCAAATGCCAAACCACCACTCCAACCACCTAAACTGATGTCGCATTTGAAATCCCCACCACCACCTTCAAAAATAGGCCCAACCCATGTCACCACAATCGCCATCTGTCGCCATGCGTCGCCACCGTGAACTGTCGTCTTGAGCAATAATAAACAAAACCGTTGGTTCCACCGACCATGGTGCGAACTAGGAACCAAACAGCCGACAGTATTCTAACTTCACTCAATCACAAAAGAAACCGATTTTCAGCACCTCCTTTCATTATGATTGAGGATTTCGGCAATGTGACCAAACTGAATAACCAAAATGAGGTGTTTGGGTTGTCATCTCATTTCACATAAAAAAGTTTGAGTGATAAACCGGAAACTTGCAAACACTTCGCTAATCGGGTTGTCGTGAGTAGGGGAAATAGTTTGTTTGGAGACATGTCAAATTAAGTAACCGGAGTAGGGTGCTTGGTTGTCATCTTAGTTCGCGTAAAAAGGTTTGAATATGTCCCAAATTCACTACATTGAGAATTAATACCTTGCAAATTTTGGTTTAAATTTAATTTAGTGAAATGATTTAAATTACATTTTTAAATTCTTATGGATACTTCTTAATTAACTTGAGTAATTGAGCATTTTTTCATGTTTTTCCTAAACTATTTGAATTGATAATTGTTGTGGAAGAGAGGCTTGATTTTTGATAAATTAGTGGAGAGTGTATGTTGTAGGAACTTACAGTATGCTTGAGGGCAAGCATAGGCTAAGTAGGGGGATTTGATAACATGTTAAATTTGCATGATTTTTTGTGTTTAAATCAGTTAATTCTTGAATTGATCCTTGCTAAATTAGTGATTTTATGTTTTAATCCTGTCAGGAATGCAATTGGGATGCTATGAGTCAAAAACGAGCAGAAAAGAGCTAATTTGCAGCACAATCAATAAAGGGGGGACGAATCAAAAACATGGAAATAGTCAATGACTTATCAGATTTCTTTTGACCTTGTAAAAGCTAAAATTAAAAGAAAATCTAATTTTATTTTTATTTAATTCTAATTTTGTGCAGTGGGTAGTTAGGCCAAATTTAGTAAAACAATTGCATATAAATAGGGCATTTGTGGTAGCTTGAAGATACACTTGAATTTGCTAGAGTAATTAAATTAAACCATTTTTTTCTTCCAATTTATGGGTGTAGCATACTGCCATTCCATTTCTATTTGCTTGTTTCTTTGCAAATTAGTTTAATTGCTTTCCAAATCCTTTTCATTTCCAACTTTCACCATTTTTCATTCAAATCCACTCCATAACCAACCAAAACATGATTAATTTTATGCTTCACTAAATTCTAACTTAGCTTTAGGTTGGTATTCTTTCTGGTCAAGAATCCTGATATACGTATCCGTACTAAAAATCCTTCCAATCAGTATTCACTATTTTTTCCTAAATATCGAGATTGACAAATTTATCCCTTAAAGTTAACTTGATTTCAAATGAAAAAGCACGTTAGGTTGGAGTCGTGTTTGCGAACAGTTGGGGAAACGAGTCAGTCGTGCTGTATTCGGATCTCTGAGAACAAATCAAAGGAGATAGTGATTGGGTTTAAACGTCCCACGCGGTTAAGGCCGTTAATCCGAGTTGGGTTCTTCAGAGTGCAAGGCTGTTGGAATCTTGAATCGGGAACACATGTATCTCGGTTAGATAATCGGTAAGGGTTGGTTTGTAGGTCGTATTAGGACCAACTACGAGAGAAAGAATTGGCAGTTAGGACATTCTTAACCGCTATAACCAACTTATTATTTGAGGGAGAAGACTAACTTTTGAGGATCGGTTTAAAGATCAGAATTCTCCAAGTTTAGGGCTAAGGCTTACTTTTTCTGTTGTCAAAACTCAAATTCATTTTCTAATTTAATTTTACTTTCGATCTCTTTAATTACTTATTTCTACTGTCTTAATTATTTAATTTCTAGACATTGCATTTTTCAGCAGGTTCGTTTGGAGTCGTGGGCACGACTATTGCCATGATTATCGGCTCGACCAAAATTCTATTCATAAGAAAAACACGGAAGTTGATCATAATATCTAATCCCTATGGACTCGACCTTACTACTCTTTACTGCTGTTTAGAGTTATTTTATTGTAGGAATTATTTATGGTGGTTTCGACGCCCACCAAATTTTGGCGCTGTTGCCAAGGATCGAAAATTTTGTAATATAGTTGTGAGTATTCCCACCTGTCACGTGAGTGACCCGAGTTCGATCCCCAACAACGACACCAAAATTTAATAGGCGTCGAAACTATCAAAAATAATTCCTACAATAAAATAACTCTAAACAATAGTAAAAAGTATTAGGGTCGAGTCCACAAGGATTTGATATTATTACCAACTTTTGTGTTTTTCTTATGAACAGAATTCGATCGAGTCGGTAATTGTTGCAAAAGTTGTGCCCACGACTCCCAACGAACCCACTGAAAAATAAATTAAACAAATTAGAGGAGTTGGCAATGTCTAGAAATTAAATAATTTAATATAGTAGAAATAAACAATTAAAGATATCAAAAGTAAAATTAAATTAGAAAATGAATTTGAGTTTTGATAACAGAAAAAGTAAGCATTAGCCCTAGACTCAGTGAATTCCGATCTTTGAACCGATCCTTGAAAATTAGTCTTCTCCCCCAAACAATAAGCTGGTTATAGCGGCTAAGAATGTCTTAATCTCCAATTCTTCCTCTCATAGCTGGTCCCGATATGACCTGGAAACCAACCCTTACCAATTATCTAACCGAGATACACGCGTTCCCGATTCAAGATTCTGACAGCCTTACGCTATGAAGAACCCAACTCGGATTAATGGCCTCAACCGCATGGGACATTTAAACCCGATCACTATCTCCCTTGATTTGTTCTCAGAGACTCGAATACAACACGGGTAACTCGTTTCCCCAACTTTCTACCAACACGACTCCAACCCAACGTGCTTTTTGATTTGAAATCAAGTTAACTTTAAGGGATGAATTTGTCAATCTCGATTTTTAGGAAAAATAGTGAATATCAATTGGAAGGATTTTTAGTACTTATACGTATCTCACGATTCTTGACCGAAAAGAATACTGACCTAAAGATAAGTTAGAATTTAGTGAAACATAAAATTAATCATGCTTTGGTTGGTTATGGAGAGGATTTGAATGAAAAATGGTGAAAGCTGGAAATGGAAGGGATTTGGAAAGCAATTAAACTAATTTGCAAAGAAACAAGCAAATGGAAATGGGATGGCAGTATGCTACACGCAAAAATTGGAATGGAAATAGTGGTTTAATTTAATTGCTTAAGCAAATTCAAGTGTATCTTCAAGCTACCACAAATACCCTATTTATATACAAATGATTTGCTAAATTTGGCCTAACTACCCACTACACAAAATTAGAATTAAATAAAAATAAAATTAGATTTTTTTCTTATTTTAGTTTTTACAAGGTCAAAAGAAATCTACTAAGTCCTTGACTATTTTGATGTTTTTGATTCGTCCCCACTTGATTGACTGTGCTGCAAATTAGTCCTTTATTACTCGTTTTTTACTCATAGCATCTTCCTGACATGATTAAAACATAAAATCACTAATTTAGCAGGGATCAATTCAAGAATTAACTAATTTAAACACAAAAAAATCATGAACATTTAACATGTTATCACCAATCTCCAACATTGACTGCCAAATCGACTTAAATCTAAAGTATGTTTTTTCTGCTCATCGATGAATATTGATACACCGTACGGATCGTCGAGTCATCACTTGGAGCTCGCTAGCAAGACTTTAAAAAAAAAACTTAACAACCTAGTGCCTTAAATGATTACTTTCAAATAATTTATTGACTTAAATGAAAATTTTTAAATAGTTTAATGATCATTTTATAACTTTTTTAAAATTGAGTAACTAAAACGTAAACTTAATAATAATTTAATTACTTTGAGTGTATTTTGCCAAAAAATAATTATTCCAAGGACATTAGCACCTTCTTAAGATTTCATAAATCCCAATGATTCCATGGAATTAATCGGCAAGGTTAACCTAATTATCAATGTCCAGATGGTACCACCATCAAATTAACCCTAATTATTCATGAAACGTCCCCATCACCTTTTTATCAGTTGGTTCCCAAATCCCAATCTTAAGTTTTCCTTTTTAGTTCCAACGCAAGTATCCTTGACAATTTCTTGCCAAGTCCCCATCACCCAAGGACTTGTTTGTTTCTTTTCTTGTTTGCTTGCTTGTTTCACACAGTTGCATGCGATATATTAGAATAAAAAGAGAAAATACCCATTAAATTATTAATATTTCTGGAATTTTGACACATTATTTTATGTACTTATTCAAATATTTTACTTAAATAATTCGAATGAAATGATATATTTATTATATTAAATAATAATTAATTTAAAAAGTTTAGAATAAAAAATGAAAAGTAAAATAAATCATTTAAAATCTTTGAAGTATAAAATAATATTTTTTAAAAAAATCGAAACTTGCTAACAACATATTACTATAAATTCTATTTGAAATTTTTAAATGAAAAAAAAAAGGACGAAAAAGAACGGTTATATGATAGGGAAATTTTGTCCTTGCCTTCCAGCTTTTAATGCCAAAAAATGGTATTATGAAAGGAAAAAGAAAAGTGACGTGGATTTGAGAATTTTCACTAGACCATAAAAAGCTTCGAGGAAAAAAAACGTATAATCAAATGGGTCTCATACCAATCACCATGCACCATTATGCAATTTAACAGTTAGCAATTTGGTGAAAAAATCTTAAATACTAAGGACTAGTTTAGTAATGCTTTTGAAAAGTATTTTTAAAAAGTATTTTAGAAAAGTGCTCTTCAAGAGTACTTTTAAAAATTTTAGTTTAAAATTTGAGTGTTTAGTATTGCTATCAAAAAGTATTTTTGAGAAATAAAATGTTCATTTTTAGACATATTATTATCAAGTAACAAATATGAATTTAAATAATATTTAAATTAGTTAATATTATTATATTTTAGTAAGAATATAAAAAATTTATTATAACTTGTTAATATTTTAATATATGAAATATAAATTTTAAATATTTTTAAGCAATAAATATTAATTATTTATAAACTTTAATTAGAATATATAAGCTATATTTTAAATATTTAAATATAACCATTAAATATTTTTAATTAGTATTTTAAAAAATATTTTTTATTTTTAATTAATGATTTTAACACATTTGTAATTAAATACCAAGAAAAAAAGGAAAAGTACTATGTTTTTGGAGGAGTAAAAAATAATTAAGTACAAAAAGTGCTTTTGGGAGTTTAGCTTTTCCTGTTCAAAAGTGTTTTTCAAAAGCACTTCTGAAAAGTCAAAAATTTCAGCCAAAAGCAGGTTGTTTAGCATAATTTTTCTTCCAAAAGAACTTTTGGAGCCAAAAGTGTTTTTTTTTTTAAGCACTACTAAACAGGCCCTACCTAGACCTTACAATTTGTCATTTCATTTAGATAAGCCCCTATATTAGTACATACAAATAAGTACTTAAACTTTAATTTATACTTAAATAAGTTCATAATATGTCGACTGAGTCTTAGCTCGGTTAGCATCGATATTATTGTCAGTGCAAGAGGACGTGGATTCGAACGCACTAAAACATGTTTGTCTTCCTATTTAAAGGTTATAGAGAGGCTATGAGTAATTCTAAACACATTTTTATAAAAAGAATTTCTTAATCTTTAACTCGAATTCATATCTTCCTAATTGTTACAATAATAATATCAACTAAACTAAAACTTAATTAGTTACGATAAATTATTGGCCAAATTTGATGAAAAGGCCAATTTTAAAGAAAAAAAATTAGGAAAATGGGTCAATTTGTGTGATATTTAGAGAAATAGATCAATTTTGGAGAGTTAAGACAAAACACGTCCTGCTAGATGCTCTTTCTGACTTTTTTTAACACATCAGTTCCTTTGGTTAGATAGTTAAATGTTAGTGGTTTTGTCCTTGAATCCCGAATTCGATTCCTCTCCTACTCACATTTATATTTTTATTTCATATTGTTTCAACATTTGCTTTTATTTTTAATTATTATTTTTAAGACATTAGCTCGTCTAGTTAGATGGTTAAATATTAGTGATTTTATCCTCTTTTAAGCACATTTGTATTTTTTTATTTCATGTTGTTTCAAGATTTTTTCTATTTTTAATTAATTATTTTAATTAATAAATATATTATTTTTTAAGTTTTTTTATTTTTAACTCATCTCTTTAATTAATAACTCTATTTTATTTATAAAATCAAATATTTATTGCAAATTATATAATAAAAATATTTTTTTTGATAAAATTAATATTTATCATTATGTTAAATATATTTTATTTTTAAAAAATGAACTTTTTTTATATACTTTTCTTTATATATAATATTTATATGTCAAATATTTATTTTATCCACCTATGTTGTGGGTATGGTGATTTCTAATATTATAAAATCAAATAATTATTTCAAATATCATTATTATTTTTATATGTAAAATATTTCAAATATCATTTTTTTCCATCTACATTGTGGGTATGATATTTCAAATATTTTTATATGTGAAATATTTCAAATACACATACAAAAATATATAATGCTAAAATTTATCACACTCATGATATGGATTGAAAAATAAATATTACACATATAAGAATTATATTTACTAAAAATAATGATATTTGGTAATAATTATTTTATTTTATAAATAAAAGAGTTATTAATTAAAAATAAAAAACTTAGAAAATAATATATTTATTAATTAAAAACATTAATTAAAAATTAACAAAAAAGCTTGAAACAATATGAAATAAAAAATACAAATGTCCTTAAAAGAGGAATTGAATTTGAGATTCAAAAATAAAATCATTATTATTTAATCATCTAACCAAAGAAGTTAATATGTTAAAATAGTAATTAAAATAAAAGCAAAGCTTGAAACATTATGGAATAAAAATACAAATATGAGTAGTAGAGAAATCGGGACTGAAAGATAAAATCACTAACATTTAACCATCTGACTAATGTATTAAAAGAGTCACCATTTTCCTAAATATCGAAAAAAATGAAACATTTCCCTAAATATTTTTTAAAATAAACACTTTCTCCAAATTTGCTCTAAATTATTTAACAAAAGTAAACTTGTTTAATTTTTTTAAGAAAGAATCGATTAGGCCATAATGTGTCATGTCAAGCTTAAAATTGGGGCGTGGATGGTTCATTTGATTTTAGGCATTACCCTACCATTCTCGGCCAAACAAGTATGGCCCAAAACCTCTTCATGATTCATTTCCTCTAACAAAACTGTCAATCAGAAATGGAAACCCAGAAACACAATTATGGGACACCCCCCCCCCCAACACACTTCAATTCCAATGTTGCAATTGTCTCATTTGAAAATCCCAACTTAGTGCTTAGTATTCTATCCATTGTTGATATAGGATTCTTTTAAAATCTTTTCAAAAAGAAATAAAAAAATTTTAATACATTTAAAAATTTTAATTATTTCGATATTTTGGTATACTCTTAAAGTTGAAGTACAATTTTAAATTTTGAAGATTATCTTAAAAAAAAACTACAAATGTTAAATATAAACTATAAAACTGACATAAAAATAAAAAAAATAATTAAAAGGAACTATGATTGTCTTTTTACTCTAATATTTCACTTAGAATGGACAAAATAATACTTGATAGTCAAAATATTAAATAAAATATATAAAAAAATTCCATTTTTTTCTTTGCCTTGTTTTTATAGTGCATAAATATAAATAAATAAAGCGTAAATTACACTATTAATCATTAAATTAGGTAAATTTTTGTTTTGTTTACTTAACTAAAAAGTTATAATTTAATCACTAAATTGTTCGAAAGTTTTTATTTAAGTTACTAAACTATTCGAAAGCTTTTATTAAAAGTCACTAAGCTATTAAGTTTTTTTTTTTGAAGTTCTACCAACGAGCTCTAAGTGATGATTCGACGATTGGTACGGTGGATCAGTACCCATCAACGTGTAATAGAGTATACCTTAGATCCAAGTAAATCTAATGATTAGTGTCAAAAATCGGAAAAAAAAAAGTTATTTGAATTTTAGTTCGCAAATTCGTAACGTATAAAGTCATTTCATAAAAAAAAACTGAATTGTAGAAGAGAAAGGAAAAAAGAGCTTTCGATTGGTGCAAGCAATGTGAATAGAGAAAGCCGATATAGCATCAATTTTAACAACCTAGAAACTTAAATGAAAACTTTTGAATAATTCAGTGACCAAATTGTAACTTTTTTAAATTAAGTGACTAAAACAGAAACTTACCCGTAGTTTAGTGACTAATGGTGAAATTTACCCAAAACTAAATGATACAATAGTGACAAAAAATACAATGTATAAGTATAATTCTTAAATATATATTTATATATTAACAACATATAAGCTTTTTTAACACTATTATATTTTTAAAAACCTAGTTTTATCACATACACAGATTTGTTATATTTAATAATTAATATATATTAAAGTAATTCATATATTTTAAATTTAATGGATTTACAAATAATATAAATATAAGTAAAAAATTAGAAAAATATTGGCAAATAATACATTCAAATATATATAACTAGTTTCCTTTCGCAATCCACAAGTTTATTGTGTGCACTGCTTAATTTTTTTTAATTTTAATATATATAAAATTTTCTGTTAATATTTTAATAAAAAATAAATATATTTTTTTATGATTGTACTTATTTATAAAATCAGATTTCGAAACATAACATTAATATATTTATTCTTCTTTGATAATTATTTTCAACTCATTTATAATTACTTAAATATTTTATTTGACTTTTGATTAAAAGGTAACTTTTTAGAACAAATAAAAAATGATAGGATCTATTTTTATAATTTTTTTTATTTTTAAAAACAACCCCTACATAATTTATTAATTAAATTTAAGATTTGATTTTAATTATTATTTAATTTTTGGTTTGATTTTATACTTAAGTAACATTTTTTGTTGTTGATATCTTCACCTACATAATTTTAATTAATAATAAAATTAATTATTTTAAATTTATAAATAATATATATCTTTGAAATAATATTATTTTAAATTTTCAAATATTTACTAGTTGTATAAAATTAAATTTTGATAGATTAATGTTATTTTTAATTGTTAAAATTTTATAAATTTTATAAAACTCATGCGAGTCTGTAATTTAAGTATTTTAAATATTTAAATTTATAAATTACTTATATGATTAAAATAATATATTATAATTTAAAATTTTATATTATATTTTTAAAATAATAAAAAATTGAAGTAAATAACACAATTGTAATGTGTCATCACAATAGGTATGTCATGTATAAATAAATTAAGCATCCATCTCACTTACAACCAAAGAACTTGTAATATAAAATATATATACATGATATTAAAATAATTTTTAAATAGTTAATTTATACATATATGCTGAAAAAGAAAAACAATTGAGAAAGTAGGTTGAAATTTTTAAATTTTTTAAAGGGCGCGTTTTCGTTGATGTGGCAGTGAAAGCGCACCTTGTAGGATGTTTTTTTCTTAGCACCAAATTGTATAATTTATTTTACATCTTAAATGTACACTTATTTACAATATACAAAACAAATCTATAAAATTGATTTGCTTTGTAACATATCATATTGTGAATTTAAAATTTACAATTATTTCTGTTTCATTTTCATTTAAGTTTTTTCCGTCGATTTGCTAAATACAATATTTTGACAAAGCAAAGAATTGCTCAGAAGCTTCCCAATTTCGAATTACAACTTTAGCTTACATATTGTAATATATCTTACTTGAAGAAGTAATAATAACTTACACTTTACAGAAAAATTAATGAATAAACAAATAAGTTAGTGTTTTAATTAGTTATTCTCCTTGATGCTCCCGGGTTGTGTGGACATGTTGGCTTCATATGCCCTGGGTTCTTACAATATGTGCATAACCTCGATGTGTCTCCCTGCTCCCAAATATCCATATTTCCTTGTATCCGAGTTCAGTTCGGCTGACCTTTCAGCTTGCGTCGCGCGTTCTTATCTGGTACCAACTTAAAACGAGTGTGCCAGGTAGGCGGCCACATGCTTTCACCAAGGACAGGTGAGAATTCAAATTTCCAAACGTTATATGCACGTTCAAGTCTGTAAACTTTGTCAACATAGGTCATGCAATCTATACATTCCAAGGCACATGTCGCAATTACATGTGCGCATGGATAACGAAGTGCTTGAAATCTCTCAAGTCACAAGTCATTTGTTTGAGGTCTATGCGGTACACTCCACCGATAAATCCACAATCGAGTCTATGGGGCTGCTTAACCTAGAATACTAGATTTTGTTGCGAGTGACACACTAAAGTCTTTGATTTCGCGATTTCTACATTTTCCCTAATAACTTTCAGCACCAACTTGCACCAACCATCACCGCCCTTTAGTTGTCCCGTATATGTCTCAACCCGTTTTGGAAACAAGGCTGCTAATCGAAAATATGTTTTCTTGACCACCGAGGTTACTGAAAAATGACGCGTCCCCTTCAGTACAAAATTAATGCATTCTGCTAGGTTCAAGGTCACGTGCCCATATCTTAGTCCTCTGTCATATGGTTGCATCCATTGCTCATTCAGTATCCCATTGAGGTACTGCACACCTAGTTGGTTTACAACCCGTAATCTCTCCAACCTTTCATGGAATCGATGTTGGACGAACTCGTACCCTATCGATGACAATCAACAATGCATTCAAGAAAAGTGACCTAAAATGCATATGTCAAATTGTTTTATAGGAAACCAATTCTATGCACAACGTACCCATGTTAATAACATGTCGCCGATTCGCATCCTTATGGTATCAACCCATGTAGTTAGACATTACGTGACGCAAACAATATCTATGGTATGCACGATCCCTAAAGCTTGAACGTCAATCGAATGCAGCTTGTATTTCGGTGCCCCTATAAAAAATGATGCACACATCAAGCTGCGGCACAACATGCCTTCTCAGGCCAGTTAAGAAGAAATCTTAGTCATCACCGGATTCTTTCAGAGTTATTGCAAAAGCTATTGGCAGGATTCTTCAGTTACCATCATGTGCAACAATTATTAACAACTTATATTTGTATCTCTCGTATAGGAATATGCCGTCAATTAGGACAAGTGGCTTACAACATGGGAATGTAGTTACGCATTTCTTGAAAGTCTAGAAAAAATGGTGGAAAACTCTTTTTCCAGGGACCAAGCGATCGCCATAATACGTAGGCTCCGTTTGCAACTTGATTATGAAACCTGGTATGTACCGTTCCAGTACCTAACACCATTGCCACAATTTATTGTAGGATTTCTCCCACCCATTGTGCACCTTCTACAACGCCTTCTACTTTGCCAACCATGCCTTGTGGTAAGACACGGTGTAATCGAACTCGCTGCGGATGTGTGCGATCAAAATAGAGACCTAAATTCTAGAACTCCCTTTGACCATGAGTAATATAAAGTTCGATATCATATCTGAATCCAATTTTGGATGATCGTTCAACATGCCTAAAACAATAAATTGGGTTACCATACGTAGTAGAATGTCGAAAAAAATGTCAAAATTCAAGTTGATGTTGTTAACCATGATACATGACTACTACAACACATGTATGTGGCGCGGTAAACTTCTTTTTTTATTCTAGAATGATGACTTATTCTTCATAGATGCTATGATTTTCTATGGACATCTTGTTCCACACATTACACACGTCACCTCATATTTTTTGGATTAGGAGCATGTAACAATGAAGTTGACGCCAAGTTATATTCTAGACTGCTTGATAGTAGCTACAAAAGCATATTAGGAGTCAAACTCCATCCCAACCTCTAAATGGCCAAAATTGTTGACGAAAATGCATGCCCTGGTCTTTTATGAGGGAGGTCTAGGAATTCTAAACCTCCTAGACCTCCATCGACAGCAAGATCAAGATTTCGCATGTGTAGTGGGGGTTGGTATGTCGTGAAACCAGGGTCATCCCATCGAACAATGTCCGCAGCTTCACTGCTAGATCTATCATCTTTTAGTTTAGTAGGAATGGGATTCGATTCTAAAATTACCATAATTTCTGTACCATCGGGCCTCGCCTCCTCTATTGGGTCATTATCTATTTTTTCGTTCTCTTCTACCTCTTCGTTATCAATCCCAGTTGAAAATCCAGAGTTGGATGTGCCCTTGCTGATCGAGGTTTTCGGGAGTAGATCATCCATTCTTGTATATCTAGTGTCAACCAAAAAATCACTTCTATTTAACCCACCCCAATAACTTGATGTCTTGCTCGTCTGAGTGTTATTGGTGTTGAACATCGATGTGTCGAAATTAAAATCAAAGGAATTGACAGAATGTCGTGCTGGTGTTTCGTAAGCCTAGTGACCAAATACCCTCAACTGTTCCCCATTCCAGTAATCGAGGGGCAAAACTGATGAATGTCTCGCCATTGATGATGATTTCGGCAGGTCTTGGTATGATTTTTGCAGCAACGATATGAATCCACTGTACAACCGTGTGGTGGAACTTTTAACTTTTTGATCAAACGTAGGATTTGGTAGACATGTTGTAACCAAGCTCAGGCCACATTAGTCCTCCTTGACGAAGTCGCTATACAACTCCAACACAGCATTCCTACTAAAGTAATGGGATTCGATCACCTGCTTCAGATTATTGTCCCTATTGATCTAAAAAACGACATAACTAAAAGGTTCTAATGACAAAATATATCTACATTTGAGGCTCAAAATTCTTCTCTGAATCCCCACTTTGTGCCAAATCATTGTCCGAAGCTCTTTTAATGTTATAGTCCGGTTGAATGCCAAATCTTCATATTGTGCTGATACAAAAAGGGGTCAATTTTAGTTTCACAAATTTGAACGTTGTAATGGATAAAAACTTTGGCTCACCTCCTCATCTTCAATGAATAACATGTTCCACATGTTTAAAACTGAGAAAATAGTGAAAAAAAATAGTACTCATCACTAAAACCCTAAACTTACACGTAAATTAATGAATTACCTTTGCTTCAACAACAACGTAAAGACAAAATTCAAGTTTTTATGACAATTTCGATTACTGCTAGTGCCAAATATCCTTCAGATCAACAATTTGCTTCGGAGGTCAGTATGGAAAATCAAAGTCTTGTAATGAGTTCCTTCTATAGAGCTCTTTTGTAGGGGAAAAAATACTCACCCGTAGAGGCATGATAGAGAAAAATGGATTTTCTTTTAATTCTGGGTTGTAAAGGCTCAGAGGGAGGAGCAATCGAGTTGGCTGAAGGGTTGAAATTTTCAGAAAGAAAATGCTCTTTACGGGAGGCATTTTCATCTAATATAGCAATGAAAATGCTTCCTATAGGAAATGTTTTCAACTGGCATGTGTTAAGAAAACTCTCCTTGTAGAGAGCGCTTTCACTAACATGTCAAATGAAAACACTTCCTACAGGAAGCATTTTCTTTCTGGCCATTTCAACCCTCCAGCCAACTCGATTGCTACTCCCTCTAAGCTCTTGCAACTCGAGATATAAATGCACATTCCCATCCCCTAATTTAGTATCCTAAATTGTTTTTTTCTTATTTTTCCTTGTGTGTTGAAATTTTTGAGTTTAAAGATTTATTTCTCCTGCGCTTTGAAAGAGACATAGTTGTAGTTTTAAGTTGTGTTTGGGTTCACAGTGATGTCATAGAGCTCAGTAACCTACAAATGTCACCTATCGTGTAAGTATGGCGTCATCTCCCAAGAAACTGAGATCACGTTGCAACTCAAGGTCCCAATTGGTGGTGTTTATATGGTCTTGGGTTGAAGTGTAACTAGGGCTTCAATTTTACAAAGGTTATGCTGTCAAAGGATGGAGCATAACCGGGGTCATTGTTGACGATGGTTATGCGAGCACGATAACGAGTTTTTCTCGTTAGAGGAGCATGCTTTATAAAATCCATACACAAGTTTGAGGAAGAAAATCACAGAGGCCTTCCAATATAATCAAGTAATTCACTTTATCCATCTCCACCAAAGGCAATGACCTTGTTACTAAAACCTGTTACACCTTAAATTCTATCATAGGTTATAGTAATGAGGTCACCGCCTTTGGTGGAGATGGGTAAAATGAATTACTTGATTATATTGAAATGCCACTATATTTTTCTTCCTCATACTTGCGTATAAGTTTTATAAAGCATCCTCTTCTGATGAGAAAAACTCCTTATCTTGCCCGTATAACCACTGTAAACTACGACCCCAGTTATACTCTACCCTTTGACAACATAAACTTTATAAACTTGAAGCCCTAGTTACACTTCAACCCCAGACCGTATAATCACCATCAACTGGGACCTTCAGTTGCAATGCGATCCGGCTTCTCGAGTGATGGCTCCATACTCACATGGCAGATGAAATTTGTAGGTCACTCAGCTCCACAGCACCACCGTAAATTCAAACATTCCTTAAAACTATAACCATGTTTATCTCAAATACGGATAAAAATAAATCTACAAACTTCTATTTTCCAACTGTAAGAAAAAAAGAAAAAAAAATTAGCTAAGTGAAAAAGCGTCCTACAGGATGTGTTTTCTGATGTGGCAATGAAAATGCGCCCTGTATTGTGTATTATTTTATACTTAGATTGTTTTAAACTTATGTGATTTAGTCCATGTTTTTAATTTAATTTAATTTTGTTTGTGTATTTAGTTTATTTTTTATATGATTTTAATTACTTATTAATGCCATTGTATGAAAATTCGGTTTGTTGTATAATTTAGTTAATTTGATCATATTTTGCATGATAGATTTTACTTTTGTTTTGGGTAGAATTTTACATGATTTATTTATGTCCCAATGTTAGTTTATTTGATTAAAATCTATTTACAATCTCTTTATTTGAAACAATTGTAATTAAAAAAAATTGTGTTTAAAACAAACCGTATATAAATTTAAAATATAATTTTTAATTATTGTATATGAAGTTAGGGTTTAAATAAATGGTTTAAGATACTAATACAAAAAGTTTACTTGTTAAATACGGAAATTAAAATAAAAATTAAATAAAAACTATTTCAAATAAATAAAATAAGTTTTATAAAATTTAAATTTAAATTTAAATTTAAAAATGAATAACATTTAATTAGATATTAAATAGTTTTTATTTCTAAATTTGTGCTCACCCGGTGCGGATTTAAAGAAAATTAGCTCTATTTAATTAAAAAAAATTGGTTTTGGATATCAGCACTATTACTAGTGCAAGAGGAAGTGAGTTTGAGTCTACTGAATCACATTATCCTCCTCTTTAAGAATTGGAGAGGAGCTATGAGTAATTCTAAGCATTGTATCAAAAAGAGGAGATATAATGTTTATAATTAGATTAATGTTTAAAAGAATTTGTTTTTCGACACTGACTTAGTCTTTCTTAACGTGTCCAACCATTGTTTAATAGCAAATCTTAACATAAACCATGAGATGTAATTAAGCTTTGATTACCAAAATTGATGTAGTTTAGGAGGAAATAGAGTAAATAAATGAATTAGGGTTGGACAAATGAATAAAAAAAGAAGATAGAACTCTAAAAAAACCTCTAGTTTTTCCATTAAATCAAAGAAAATAATCAGAATTGTTTAAATGCATTAAATAGATGTCTATAACCCTTTTAAACATATTAAAGTAATGAGATAAAACTATTTACTTCATTTATAATCAGGAGATTATTAAATGGAATAATTAAGAAAACATAATTCATTGAATGTAATACATTTACTAATTGAATGTAAAGGAGCTTATAAATAGCACATTGTAAGTGAAAATTAAACAATAAAAAATTCTCTCGTATTTTTCATCCACTTTTTACTTATTATTCTTGTTTTATTAATTTTTCTATAACACGTTATCAGCACGAGCTTCTACGAGTTCATAGTGAAGTTCACATCATTTCGACTTTATATAATTTGTCCGTATAACTCCCGTTAAACTATATACGGTATATGTATTTTCATAATTCTTTTATTTTATTTTCTAGATGAAATATTTGTTTTGGGTAACATTTGCACATTTATTTTTACAACTAAAATCTAATAATGATAATTATATATACATGTATTTTTATTAAAATAAATTTCAATTAATATATTTTGTGTTTAGTTATTATTATGGCTATTCTTCTCTATGCCAATATTTGATATACAGATTATTATTTAGCAAATTTGGTATATATAATTGAATTATTTTGCGATTAAGAATGCTTATTATTTTGATTCAAGTGATTATAATGTCAAATCTTGCCAAACTTGAATTTGTGGCCTCAGACATCTCAGGCAAGAATTATTTGTCATGGGTGTTAGATGCTGAAATTCACCTAGATGCTAAGGTCTAGCAAATACAATATTAGCAGATACAGAAGCATCTAATCAAGACAAGGCAAAAGCAATGATTTTCATCCCTCATCATCTACATGAAGGATTAAAAGTGGAATATCTCACTATGAAAGACCCTCTTGAGTTGTGGAAAAATTTGAAAGAACAATTTGACCCTCAAAAAACGGTGATACTCCCTAAACCTTGTTATGATTGGATGTTCTTACAGTTACAAGATTTTAAGACTGTAAGTGAATACAATTTAGAACTTTTCACAATTAGTTCTCAACTAAAATTATGTGGAGAAAATATAACAGATGAGGACTTGTTAGAGAAAACATTTTCAAGCTTTCATGCTACTAATGTGCTCCTGCAACAGCAATATTGTGAAAAAGGTTTTAAAAGGTATTCTGAATTGATTTTATGCCTTCTGGTGACTGAACAAAATAATGAGCTGTTGATAAAAATCATGGAATTCGTCCCACTGGTTCTGCAACATTCCCTGAAGTGAATGTAGCAGTACACAATAATTATGAAAATAGAAAATATAGAGGTCGCGGTCGTGGTCGTGGACATAGTGGGGGACATGGTCGAGGATGTCTTAGTAATCGTTATCATGGTGGCCATAACAATGATACTTCTAACCACCAAAAAAAGAATAACAACGAAAGATAAGAAAGAAGTGGTCAAAATAATTTGCAATGTTTCTCATATTATATTTTGTTTGTTTTTATGAAGAATATGAATATTCAACAAAATTTTGATGGACCCAAAATCAATGGAGACATGTGTCTTGTAGGTAGTGGTACAACACATACAATACTCAAAGATAAAAAAATATTTTTCTCATTTGACAATGAGTAATACCCATGTTAATACAATATCGGGTAGTTCAAAACTTATTTAAAACTCTGGAAGAGCTATTATATTATTACCTAAAGGTACAAAATTTGTCATTGATGATGCTTTATTCGTCATATTATATTATTATTACCTAAAGGTACAAAATTTTTCATATTATATTATTACCTAAAGGTACAAAATTTGTCTTAAAGAAATTTATTGAGTTTTAAAGATATTCGTCTTAATGGATATCATATTAATACTATGAATGAGAAAAATATTCAATATCTATATATTACAAATGTTGAATGTGGAAAGAAATATGTTTTGGAAAGGCTACATGCTTTTTCATCAGGTTTATATTATACACATATTAGTGCAATTGAGTCACATGTCACTACAAACCAGAAGTTTGTAGAACCACATATTTTTACTATTTGGCATGACCAATTAGGTCATCCCGGATCTATTATGATGCGAAGAATCATCGAGAATTCAATTGGACACCCATTAAAGAACCAAAAGATTCTTGAATTCAAGGATTTATCTTGTGTTGCTTGTTCTCAAGGAAAATTGATTATTAGACCATCACCAGCTAAAATTGGGATTGAATCTCCTGCATTTCTGGAACATATTCAAGGTGATATATGTGGACCCATTCATCCACCATGTGGACCATTTAGATATTTTATGGTATTAATAGATGCATCTAGTAGGTGGTCACATGTGTGTTTATTATCGACTCGCAACCTTGCATTTGTGAGACTACTTGCTCAAATACTTCGATTAAGAGCACAATTTCCAGATTATGCAATCAAAACTATTCGTCTTGATAATGCTGGTGAGTTTACATCCCAAGCTTTTAATGATTATTGTATGTCAATTGGAATAAAAGTTGAACATCCTGTAGCTCATGTTTACACACAAAACGGTTTAGCTGAATCGTTTATCAAACGCCTCCAACTAATAGCTCGGCCATTGCTTATAAGAACAAAACTCCCTGTTACAACTTGGGGATATGCTATTTTGCATGCAGCAGCACTTACGCGCTTAAGGCCAACAAGTTATAATAAGTACTCCCCATTTAAATTGGCTTTTGGTTAGGAGCCAAATATTTCTCATTTTAGAATTTTTGGATGTGCAGTATATGTTCAAATTGCTCCACCATAACGCACAAAGATGTGTCATCAAAGTAGGTTGGGAATATATGCTGGTTATGAATCTCCTTCTATAATTAAATATGTTGAACCATTAACTGGAGGTTTATTTACTGCACGATTTATTTATTATCATTTAGATGAAACAACATTCCCAACATTAGGGGGAGAAAAAATACACTGGTAAAAGAAATTACATGGAATGGATCATTATTATCTCAATTAGATCCTCGCACAAGTTAATGTGAATAAGAAGTTCAAAGGGTCATACATTTGCAAAACATCGCCAATCAACTGCCAGATTCATTTACTGACCTAAAGAGAATTACAAAATCTCACATACTAGCTGAAAATGCTCCAATATGACTTGATATCCCAATAGGGCAAATTGTTAGTGCAAAAGAAAGTAATCTACGCCTGAAGCGTGGAAGGCCAATCGATTCCAAAGATAAAAATCTTTATAAAAGGAAAAGAGCAATTATTCAAGATGATAATATTGTGGAGGCAAGTGCCCAAGAAGAGGCCAAGGATATAACTAATCAAAAAACCCTAGAAGAGGTTCAAGTACCTGAAAATGGTGATAACAAAGAAATCTCAATAAGTTATGTTACTTCAAGAAAAAGATGGAACCGAAAAAATATAGTTGTCGACAACAATTTTGCTTGTAATGTTGCTATTGAAATAGGAAAAGAAAATAGGATCCTAAGCCTAAATCTATTGAGGAATGTAGAAATAGAAAAGATTGGCCAAAATGGAAAGAAGTAATTCAAGCAGAATTAAATTAACTTTCTAAACTTGAGGTTTTTAGACATATAGTCCAAACATTTAAATATGTAAAGCCATTAGGATATAAATGGATATTTCTGCTAAAATGAAATGAGAAAAATGAAGTCGTAACATATAAAGCACGACTTGTAGCACAAGGATTTTCACAAAGGCCCAGCATTGATTATGAAATGACATATTCTCCTATGGTGAATGCAATCACGTTTAGATACCTTATTAATCTGGCAGTACGTGAAAAACTTGACATGCGTTTAATGGATGTTGTTAAAGCCTATTTGTATGGTACACTTGATAGTGAAATTTATATGAAATCCCAGAAGGATTTAAAATCCATGAAGGATATAGAGTTTCCCAGGATGATTATCTTCTTCGAACAACTTGACAATAACAACGCACTTTTCAATCCACCTACCATTGAGAAACTTGGAGATTCTATCATCGTTCCTGAAGACTCGAGTGTCGTAGCTACAAAAGCTAAGTTTGAAAAGGATAATAAAATGGTAAGAGGTCATATGTTAAGCCATATGGCTAACAATATTTTCGACCTGTTTGTCAAAAATAAGTTAGCTAAATCCATCTAAGATACTTTAAAGAAGAAACATGGAGCTAATGATACTGGGGTTAAGAAATATGTTGTTGGAGAGTGGCTCAAATTCCAAATAACCGATGATAAGTCGATTATGGATTAAATACATATCTACGAAAAGCTGGTCTCCAACATCTTAGCGAAAGGGATGGAGATGTATGAAATTCTACAAGCAAACGTCTTGATTGAAAAACTTTCAAAATCCTGGTCTGACTACCGTAATCCCCTAAAGCATAAGAAGCGGGACATTCCTTTGGAAGAACTAATTAGCCATATGAAGATTGAGGAAGTCAAACGTCTTAAAGATAAAGCTTTAGTAACCTCAACTCAATTTCCTTTAAAAGCTAACATTGTCAAATCTGGTTCTGGTCCTAAGTTTAATAGGATTAAAGATGCTGGGAGTTTAAAGAAATAGTAAAACTCCAGAACAAAAAGCCTGTCAACTTCAAAAAACTAGTGAAGAATAATAAAAAAACCAACCCCCCTGTGAAATGCTACGTATGTGGCAAAGGTGGACACAAAGCATACCAATGCTACCAAGGTTCTAACCACCAGAATCAAAACAAACCACAAACGTATGGTTGAACATCCAGATGAGGTTATAGTCATTGTAGTTTCTGAAATGAACCTGGTCAAGAACAATGTCGAATGGATTGTAGATACAGATGCCTCTAAACATTTCTGCTCCAAAAAAGAAATGTTCACCAAATTTGAAAATGTAACATGTTGGAAAATTAGGTTTTGAAAACATAGTGAAAAATATGTTTTAGGGGAAAATAGAGTTTTAATTTTTTTTCCAAAAACAAGAACATGATTGTGATATCTAAACTAACAAACATTTAATCAAAATTGTATCTTTTCGACTCATCTAGGATGATGAACGCTTTGACCTAGTAATCTTCTCTGCTATCCTCAAGCTCATGTCAGTTGAGTGTGGCTTCGCTTCGAATCAGAAAAATTTCCACCAAATTATCAATGGGAAATTTCATAATTTCTCTAAACTTCTGAGTTAAGTTGTAAATAATAAAAATATTTCTAGAAATCTTCTGAATTAATTTCTTCATAGAATTTTCTCTCTACAACTTTCTCTTGAATTCAAGTGTGTGTAAAATAATGACTTATGGCTCTCTTTATATAGGGAGAGTTTAAAGAGTTCAATTATTATTAAACTTAATCACTTTAATATTAAAATAATATAATACTTATCAAGATAAATATTAGAATAAGTTTAATATTAAATATATTAAATTAATAGAATATGTATCTATAAGATAAATATTAAATTTAATTTAATATTAAGATAATCACTTTAATATTAAATTAATAAAATACTATCAAGATAAGTCTTAAATTTAATTTAATCTTAAACATATTAAAATAATATTTTTTTTGGAATTGAAATCAAACAGATAGAGTCCCAATAGGAATGTGATTACTCCACTCTTCAGTCACAGAAGGACCACCTGCTAGCCATCGAAATGTTGTCGTCACAGCTGCCAGCACCGTCGTGTCCAACTGTGCCATCACAAGTGCAACACCCTCACGGCACCTCGAGCTGATTCGGTTGTTGTCGGTTCAGTCTAGGTTAGTGACGGCCTGACCAGTCCAATCCTGCCACCGGTTCGACTGTCTGTCTGGTTTCACATATCAGACTCAATTCGATCAATTTTTAGGTCTCGATCTCGATTTTGGGTTATTGGGCCCAATTTTTGATCTCAAGTCTAATTTTCAAGTTCAATTACCTATTGGGTCAATTGTCTAACTTGAAATTTAATTTCTAAAAATATCATATTAATTTCAATTAATTTGATTAATTTAATTTTACTTGATCAAAATTTATTTTTCCAAAAATCACTTAGATTTTCAAAATTAATTTTTCAAGAAATTTCTTTAATCAAATTCTCTAGTTGAACAATTCTCACGGCTGCCTAATTTAATTTCACATCGAATAAATCGACTCAATTAAATTATTTCCAAAGTCATAAAATTTTCTTCTAACCCAAATGCAATCCGATCGAGCTTTTGTTGAGCTAGTGGAGGGACTAATCAGACATATATAATTAGTCTTTAGTAATTACAATTATCTCTAGAAGCATCGTTCCAATAATTTGCAATTACTTAATCATAGAGTCAGTCCACAAGAAGTAACATGATTGAAAATTTCTTATTGTGTACTCTTTACGAAACGAGTTCAACTAACTACTTTGTCTAATGACCTCATAATATGTGTGTTACCCTCATATGATATCTTTGATTCCTTTGAGTTAAATCCATTCACTCAATACAATCATATTTTATCTCATTGCCACTCTTGTGTCTAATTAATGATTAATATAATCACTGTCAACAAATGACTGTGATAAATTACTCATTCGAGAACAAGCAACCCGTGGTCATATTCCATATTTATCAATTCACACAATACCAATGTGAGGATATCGTTAACTCTTTTATCGAGCTATAAATTCTATCGTTGCTAGTAAAGCCATGTCATACACAAGTCATGTACCCAACATACTGACTATGGGCTCAATCACCTTTAAAGCACATGAGTTGCATACGTATAGTCAGTGACTAACTTAGGATTTAGGTAAATTACACCATGAATGTCACAAATGAATTAATTCACAAACAGATTCATAATTAATTCATCTTGGGTCTAGTCCAATGTATCATTATTCCAATAAATACATCTATGTCTCTACCCTTGGAGTCAACTGCTCCAATAGCCAAGACTAGTCATCTCCCCAATTGGAATTATAGACGACATAATAATCCTTCTAAGTATTTGAATCAAATGCTCACTTGGATTCTTTTACGGGAGTACAGACTCGTTCAGATTATCTACTAAAGTAATTTGTCTTTCTCGCAATGTAAACATTCTTACAGTGCCACTTATCATCAGTTTAAACTTAGACAACCAATGAGCTAATATTTGATTGTCTTAATTTTGTTATGTATGTAAATATAAAAGATAAAAACACAAAAGATATACAGTGAAATGTGAAATTAACTATTTATTTATCATTCAAATACATAGAAATTAATTACATGTTTACTAAAATATGGACATATTTCCCAACATAGCTGAAGGTGAACAAGTCTACATGGGTAATCTAGCACTTCGGATGTACTCAGTAAAGGAAAGATTTTACTCAAACTTATATCTGGTAAAATGTTGGCATTGATTAATGTCTTTTATGTACCTGTCATGCATAAAAAATTGATTAGTGGTGGATTACTAAATAAGACAAGTGTTAAACTAGTATTTGGATTCGATAAACTTATACTTTCCCAAAATGCAGATTATGTAGGGAATGGTTATTTGAGTGGAGGTTTATTTGTGATTGAGACTATGTTTAATAATAATAAAACCATCATTTATGCTTATATTGTTAAATCATTTTACATGTGGCATGCTAGATTAGGACATGTGAATATTCATTCTTCGAAAAAAAAACTTATAAAAATGAATCTACTTCCTAATCTAGATGATAGTAGCTTTAATAAATGTGAAATTTGTGTTGAAGCCGAGCATGTTAAGCATTCCTTAAAGACTATTTTTTGATAAGAAGACTGAACTTTTAGAGTTAGTTTATACAGATTTAGCAGATTTTAAAAACACAGAAAGTAAAAATAGAAACGCTACTATAGATGACTATTCTAGGCATACAAAAGTTTATCTTCTAAGAACAAAAGATGAAGCTGATCGAACCTTTCTCCTTTATAAAGTTGAAGTAGAAAACTAGTTTGATAGGAGAATAAAGTGTCTTAGATCTGATAGAGGTGGCAAGTATGACACTAACTTTCTTAAATTGTTTTGTGAGAAAGACAAAATTATACGTGAGTTTTTCGCTCCCTATTTTCCACAACAAAATGGCATAGATGAAAGGAAAAACAGAAGTCTAAAAGAAATGATGAATGTTTTACTACTTAATGTTGGCTTACCTGACCACATGTGGGGGGAGGTCGTACTTTCTACAAACTACATTCTTAATATAGTGCCTCATAAAAAATTAGACTGTACCCCATACGAATTGTGAAAAGGTTATACCCCTAATCTACAATACGTGAAAGTGTAGGGTGCTTATCAATAGTAGGCTTGGCTGCTTTTAAACAGAACACTATCGGATCTAAAATTGTTTATGTTGTTTTTGTTGGTTATGCTCTAAATAGTGTTGCATATGGATTCATGTCTTTGCATGATTATTCCATATGTGAATCTAGAGATGTTGTTTTCTTTAAAAAAAATTTCCCTTTAAAGAAATCTGGCATAAATCATGATATACAATTAGATGAGCATGTTACCTTTTCTAGTACATAGAATAGAGATATTCTAAATGATGATGTGGTACCTAGGAGAAGTAAAAGACAAAGGACTGCCACTAATTTCGGACTTGATTTTATTACTTCTTTTGTAATTGAGATTAATGATTTAAACTTAATACGTGATTCTATTACTCATGCATTTTTTATGGATTAGGATTCAAAAACTATAATGAAGCCATAAATCCAATAGGTGCTAGTTTTTGGGGAGATGTTATTAATGAGCTTGAATCTATTATGTCTAATCACACTTAGGAATTAGTAAACTTTCCTAGAAGTTTTAGACCTATTAGTAATAAATGGTTATTTAGAAAGAAACTTAGACCATATGGGTCAATAAAAAAGTATAAGGCAAGACTAGTGGTTAAAGGGTTTACTGAGAAATTTGAAGTAGATTATTTTGATACATACTCTACTGTGACTAAAATCTCAACCATTCGTGTTTTGTTTGCTTTAGCTTCCATTCAAAAAAATTTTGTACATTAGATGGATGTGAAAACAACTTTCTTGAATGGTGATTCGAGTGAGGATATCTACATAGAGTAACCTCCAGGATCGAATGCACCTAGTATGGAAGATAAAGTTTACAGACTCAAAAAAATTTTGTATTGTCTCAAACAAGCTCCAAAACAATTGTATGAGAAATTTCATAAGACTATTCTCAGTTTCAGTTTTATTAATAATGGTGCAAATACATGTGTGTATTTTAAGACGTTTGGTTTTGATTATGTCATCATAAGTCCGTATATAAATGAAATGTTTATTTTCAGTTCTAGTATAGAAGTTATTGATAAAACCAAGAAATTCTTATCTACCATATTTGAAATGACTGACTTGGGAGGGGTGGATGTAATCTTAGGATTTAAGGCTACAAAATCAGAAAAACTGATGCGATCGTTCAAAGCACCAAAAATATCCTATCCCTAATAAATAATGAAAAAGAATAGTAAAATGAAAGTAGGGTCAAATCCTCAGGGACTGCATTTGCACAATATCTTATTCCGTGAAATCCCAGGCAGAATCTTGCCCAAGAAAACCTGCGTTCCTGGAAAAAAAATAAGACAATAACAGAATTAAAGGTCTAGATTTGGAAACGAAAAATAAAATAAAAACATAATTAAGAATATTGAATCGAAGATTCGAGAAATTAAAAATAGATTTGAGAGAAGGAAATTCTTATGGGAGGTTCCAGCCTCCAGTTGTCTCGTTCCGCCTTGGGTTCAATCCTCGGCTTTTAGATGATCCTTCCCAAACCGAATAAGACAGCTATAGTGGAAAAGGACGCCTACGACCACCAGCTCCAAGGATTTCGACTTAAGATTTAGTGAAACTTGACTCTAGCTAACAATCGCTTCTGTGGGACCGTCTTATGCTAGACCAACGCTTCTTAATGGCGAATCCCACGCCATTTTATCTCTTGGGCATGCTAACCTCTGACGCAGTAAGCTAACAAACCGACTGTGTAACCTTCCCAAAACATACAAAGAGACCGCCTTTGCATACGTTGAAAAGCTTACTTCTTAAGGGACATTGAGAGAAGCGTCAGCCCTATAGTGTAGAGAAATGATGAATACTCGGGGAGGAGGCTAAGTACGAACTCTAAGCCTCAATAACCCTTTTTGGGGAATATCGACAACCTTCGGCTAGATGGGTTTAGTGGCTCATGGTTGTGGTGGAAAAGAAAATAAATAAAATAAAAATAGAGATTTTATTGAAAGAAAATATGAGAAGAACAAAAGCTTAGACTTTTGGGGAGAGAGTGTTTACAGAAAAAGATGGATCCTTTTGAGTCACTTCACCCCTATTTATAGTGCTAGGAAAGATAGTCTAATCCTACTTAAACTCCCAAAAGATAAATACATTTAATTGAAGATAAATAAAGATAAATTAAATAAAATCCTAAAATTAAATAATCCTTAATAATTATCTTAATATTAATTATCCTAATATAATTAAAATATAGTCTGATAGAATAAAATCTCTTCTTTTTGCATTTCAACCCTTGTTTCCTCCATGCTTGCACTTTTGGCACCAACTTTTTCTTGTGTCGCACATTGGCCCATTTTATCTCTAAATTCACGCTTTAGCCCTTAATTTTGCTTTTGCCTCAAATTTAGTCCCTATGAGGTAAAAGATCATAAATAGCTCAAATTAGCGGGATCATACTCAGAATAAATACATAATTAATACATAAAAATATGTTATTCTAGAGTGTTATCAAATTCCCTCTACTTAGCCCATGCTTGCCCTCAAGTATGGTTCCTATCTACTGTGAAAGTTAGATTCTGCCATAAAAGAAATACCACTCCAAAGTTTTATAAAAATCAGTCAAAAATGCATATCAAAAATAAAGAGAACCTTAAGCTTGCTTTAAGTAAAATAGAAAAGGTTTTCCAATTAATACACACAAAATTAGAATCGACTTGAATTATTTAATGAAAATTAGGTAAATTACCAAACCTACCAAGACACCCTATTTGTTTCCTCTTTAGTCCCCAAATTATATATTCTTTTTTTTTTTCTTTTTTATTTATTTTGATTTTGATTTATTTATTATTTATATTTTTTATGCTTTAGAAATATACTGAACCTTTTGACGCGAAGAGAGATGACAGCCAAGAACCTCACCCCAGTTACTCAGCCCAGCAGACTCCTAATTTATTATAATTTTTTCTTAAGAACACATCGAACCTTTTGACGCGAAAAGAGATGACAGCCAAGCACCTCACCCTGATTACTCAGCCCAACATGTTCTTAAAATTTAATTCCGGTTAGCGGAGTTTTACCTAAAACGTCACACAACCTTTTGAAGCGAAATAGGCTGACAACCCAAGCACGCTATCCCGGTTACTCAGTCAGTCACGTTTTTAAGCTGCACTCATAACCACGGAAACATTAAACAACATTTTAATAATAACTTTTTTTATGAGGATGTTAGAGAGAAAAAAAATCAAGTGTCAAAAATAAGTTTCAGTAATTACCTTAATAGTCATGAACATATTTTAGCATGCAAACATATTAAGTGTCCACTTTGTATTAAACTTGATTAATTTTACGAAAAGCAAGATAAAGTTAACTCTATGAATCACAATTATTTTTAGCCTAATAAGAATAAAACAGTGGAGATGACATCAATTATGGAAAATTCGTAATTTCCTCAGAAAACAAGAATCATGCTTGTAGGTCAAACAGTAGGCAATTCTTGGTAAAAATTTTGGGCATGAAAAAAGGTAGGAGATTCTAAAAAAATAAATAAATATAGACAAAATGGAGCCTCAAGCAGCAACACCAGCCAAAAATAATCACAGCAACAGCAACAACAACAACAACCAAAATCACAGCAGAAAATGACAGTAATAACGAAGAGTACCTCCCCCTACTGAAAGCACATTGTCCTTAATGTGGACGAAAAGAAATAAATAGGTAGAAAAGTTTAGAAAAACTCCTCGTGTTGTTACTGTCGATCGCATATGATAGCTGAGGTGCGAAGAAACGACGCCGTCGTGGGTTCATGGTGAAGGAGGGCTCAGCGGTGATGTGACTACGGGTCCGAACCAGGGTGGTGGCGATCGATGGTGAGGGAGAATAGTGGAGGAAAAAGTGGCGGTTATGGTGGTTTTGTGGGAAAATGAAAAAAATGTTTTAAAATTTTAGGGTTAGAGGGTTAATTAGTGCTGAGGGTGGTGCTTGGGTGCAGGGATAAGGGTGGTTAGCTGTAGGAATAGGGTAGTTTGGCTACAGGCATTCTGGGCTGGAATAGAGGCTGTTTGGTACCATGGATAGGGCTGTTTGGTTCTATTTTTCTAACTTTTTCCTTTTTCTTCGCATTTTCGCTCTGTTTTATCTAAGCAAAAGAAGAGAAATTTATTAATATCTAAATAATTAATAAATAATAAAATAAAATAAAGTAATAAATAAAGTAAAGAAAATAATAAATAAATAAATAAATAAATATAAAAATTGGGTTGCCTCCCAACAAGCGCTTATTTAACGTCGTTAGCTCAACGCCGTTATTGGTTCTATAGTGGTTCCAAATGGATTTTCTCAACCGTGTGGGCTTGAAAATTTTCATAAAATAGCTTCAACCGTTGGCCATTGACTACGAACTACTTTCCAGATTCTTCACTCTCTATTTCAATCGCTCCATGTGTGAACACTTCAATAACAATAAAAGGTCCTTGCCATCGTGATCGAAGCTTACCTGAGAATAACTTTAACGCGGAGTTATAGAGTAAAAAAATTTGTCCTACCAAAAAATGCTTCTAAGCTATTCTTTTATTCTGAAACAACTTTGTCTTATCTTTATAAATACGAGCATTCTCGTAGGCATCATTGCGAATTTCTTCTAACTCTTGGATGTCTAATTTCCTTGCCTTTTCCTGTGAGTCTTAACTCCAACTCTGGTGCCTGTATAACAAAAGGTAACAGTTTAGTATTTGGAGATAATAACTCATTAACAAATTCAAATTTATCAAGTTCATAATTATCTCCATAAATTGACTTAAAATTCTCTTCCACTAAAGAGTCAATTATGTCGATACGATTTACGCTTAAGATTTCTCTTGGATGGCTAATGGCGTTGTAGACATTAAACTTTACGATCTCCCCATCAAACTCCATCGTGATAGTTCCACTTCGAATGTCGATTTTAGTACTAGCTGTACTAAGGAATGGTCGACCCAGTAGGAGATCTGAATATCCAAGAGTGCTATCCTCCTCCATTTTGATCACATAAAAATCTGCAGGGAAAATAAGCTTGTTAAATTTTACCAAAACATCCTCAAGGACTCCTTTTAGATACACAACAGACCTATCCGCCAATTGAATGATAACATCTGTTTTTGTCAAAAAATTCGTGTTAAGTGATTCATAACTAGAATATTGCATTACAGTTATAGAAGCCCCTAGATCACACATAGCCTTTTTAATTCCCAGATGGCATATTTTGCATGGTATTGCAAACATGCCCCTATCCTTGCATTTTGCTGGCATTTTCTGCTGTAACATTGCGGATACATTCTAACCAACATTCACCCTTTCATTACCTGTTAATTTCCGCTTGTTGGTGCAAAGCTCTTTAAGAAATTTAGCATACCGCGGTATTTGCTTGATAGCATCCAACAGCGGAATGTTAATCTCAACATTCTTAAATGTTTTGAGGATTTCCTTGTCCTCTTTACCTTTTCGACACTAGTTGAATTGTTTTGGAAATAGAGGTTGAATTTTAGGCAATAGAGGCTTCGGTTAGACCTGTTCGTCTTTTTCAGGTTTTTCCTGGGTGATTTCTTTGCCAAGATTCCTGTTAGGAATCGGTTTCAATACTTTTCCGCTTCGCAACGTCACTGCATTTGCATTTTGTCCAGGGTTTGGTTCTGTTTGTGACGACAACTTCCCTTGAGATGTCAATTTCTCGATCGATGTGGTCAACTCTCTGATGGATGCCTCGGTTTTCTGTTAGAAATCTTTCGTCTCTTTTTGGAAATTAAGAGTTTGCTGTTGAAAATCAAGAACATTAGTTGCTAACTTATTAACCATGGTTTCTAGAGAATTACCTGAACCTTACGGCTGTTGTAGAAACTGATTTTGGTATGGCTGGTTATTTCGTGGATTGGCCCCATAACTTAAGTTAGGATGGTCCCTCCACCCTGGGTTGTAGGTATTAGTGTAGGGGTCGTATCGCCTTTGTGGCGGCCCAGGGAAATTTCCCACAGCATCCATATAGGCCATGGTATCATCATACAAACTGGGACATGCATCAATTGCATGATCAGGTGTAGTACATATTTCACATAACCGGGATGTCTTCGCTTTTTCTGTAATAAGAGAGTCCATCATATTAGTAAGTCTATCAACTTTATCCTCTAAGGTTAAGTTACTTAGTTGGTGAACCCTTTTAGGGGGTTCAGTATTAGCTCGGGACTGCTAAAAATTTGCAGCCATCATGGAGATCAAGTCTCTCGCTTGTTGGGGAGTCATGTTGACCAATGCTCCTCCACTAGCGGCGTCTACCATATTCATCTCCATGGGCTTCAAACCTTCGTAAAAGTATTTGAGAGACTGCTCTGTTATACCATGTTGTAGGTAGCTTGCACACAACTTCTTAAACCGCTCCCAATAATCGAAAAGGGACTCAGTTTCTTTTTGCCTTATTCCAACAATCTCTCTTCTTAGCTCAGCTGCTCGAGACGCTGGAAAAAACCAGTTTAAAAACAAACGAGATAGATCAGCCTAAGTTGTAATAGATCTAGGGGGTAAATAAAATAACCATTCCTTAGAAGAATCT
The DNA here is from genome assembly GCF_007990345.1 of Gossypium hirsutum. Taxonomy (NCBI): domain Eukaryota; kingdom Viridiplantae; phylum Streptophyta; class Magnoliopsida; order Malvales; family Malvaceae; genus Gossypium; species Gossypium hirsutum. Next base: position 50,390,142 of record NC_053446.1, on the reverse strand, counting down.
GCTAGGGAGAAAGGGAAAGCACGTAGTTTAATCTGATCCTCAGTTACCCCCTGAGGTTTCATGATATGACAAACCATATAAAACTCTTTCAAATGCTTGTGGGGATTTTTATTTTGCAACCCACGAAAAGTTGGCAGTAACTGGATTAGACCTGACTTCAACTCAAAATCGGTATCCACAGTAGGATACGCGATGCACAATGGTGGTTCTTCTGTCAGAGCTTCGGCCAGTTGTCGAATCGTTTGAACCATTGGTTGGTGTGCTAGATTCGGGTTTTCATTAACCCTAGCGTTAAACACTTCTTCTGGTGAGTTGACTTTTACTTTTTCGCTTTCAAGTGTTCGAGTAGGGTTTTTGCTAACCCTGGACTCACCTTCGTCGTCGACTTCGATTTCTGGCGGTGGCTTACTTTGAGTTCCAACCACCGCTGACTGCTTTTTCCATAACTTTGTCTCCCTGCGATTGGCTCTAGCAGTCTTCTCAATTTCTGAATCGAACGCAAGAGTACCTAGAGCAGATCTGGTCATAAGAAACAAAAAACAAGATTAGTACATTGTCAGTCCCCGGCAATAGTGCCAAAATTTGATACGGTCGTTGAAAGCACCAAAAATATCCTATCCCTAATAAATAATGAAAAAGAATAGTAAAAGGAAAGTAGGGTTAAATCCTCAGGGACTGGATTTGCACAATGTCTTGTTCCGTGAAATCTCAGGTAGAATCTTGCCCAAGAAAACCTACGTTCTTGGAAAAAAATAAGAAAATAATAGAATTAAAGGTTTGGATCTGGAAACGAAAAATAAAATAAAAACAGAATTAAGAATATTGAATTGAAGATTCGAGAAATTAAAAATAGAGTTGAGAGAAAGAAAATTCTTATGGGAGGTTCCAGCCTCTAGTTGTCTCATTCCACCTTGGGTTCAATCCTCGGCTTTTAGATGATCCTTCCCAAACCGAATAAGATAGCTATAGTGGAAAAGGACGCCTACGACCACCAGCTCCAAGGATTTAGACTTATGATTTAGTGGAACCTGACTCTAGCCAACAATCGCTTCTATAAGATTGTCTTATTCTAGATCAATGCTTCTCTATGGCGAATCCCACGCCATTTTGTATCTTGGGCTCGCTAACCTCTGACGCAGTAAGCTAATGAACCGATTGTACAACCTTTCCAAAACATACAAAGCGACCACCTTTGCATACGTTGAAAAGCTTACTTCCTAAGGGACATGCACGGAAGTGTCAGCCCCATAGTACGAAAAAATGATAAATACTCGGGGAGGAGGCTAAGTACGGACTCTAAGCCTCAATAACCCTTTTTGGGGAATATCGACAACCTTCAGCTAGATGGGTTTAGTGGCTCATGGTTGTTGTGGAAAAGAAAATAAATAAAATAGAGATTTTATTGAAAGGAAATATGAGAAGAACAAAAGCCTAGACTTTTGGGGAGAGAGTGTTTACAGAAAAAGATGGATCTTTTTGAGTCACTTCACCCTCTATTTATAGTGCTAGGGGAGATAGTCTAATCCTACTTAAACTCCCAAAAGAATAATACATTTAATTGAAGATAAATAAAGATAAATAAAATAAAATCCTAAAATAAAATAATCCTTAATAATTATCTTAATATTAATTATCCTAATATAATTAAAATAGAATCTGATAGAATAAAATCTCTTCTTTTTGCATTTCAACCCTTGTTTCCTCCATGCTTGCACTTTTGGCACCAACTTTTCCTTGTGTCGTACATTGACCCATTTATCTCTAAATTCACACTTTTGGCCCTTAATTTTGCTTTTGCCTCAAATTTAGTCCCTATGAGATAAAAGATCTTAAATAGCTCAAATTAGTAGGATCATACTCAAAATAAATACATAATTAATACATAAAAATACGTTATTCTAGAGTGTTATTCAAAAGGATTCGCAGTAAATTAATCTCACTATATAGAGAAAAAGTTAAAAAGTTTTAACAACTTTGATGTAATTCCCGTGAGAACTCCTTATGATTCTAGCATACAACTATTGAATAATAGAGGAAATAATGTTTATCAATTAGAGTATGTTAAGATTATTGGAAATCTTTTGTTCTTGATGAACTACACTCGGTCGAACATTACTTGTGTAGTTAATAGACTAAGTAGATATACTCATAATCCTAGCAACGAGCATTAAAATGTTTTTAAGCGTTTGCTTAAATACTTTAAAGGTACAATAGCTTGGGAGTTGGAATTTGTTAGGTACCCTACAGTTCTTGGGGGTTATTGTGACGCGAACTGGGTAGCTGATAATGATCATGTGAGCTCAACAAGTGGTATGTATTTACTTTGGGTGGAGTAACCATTTCATGAAAGTCTACTAAATAGACCTGTATTGCTCACTCCACGATGAAGTCAGAGTTTATAGCTCTTAACTTAGCCAGGCAAGAGGACGAGTGGTTTAGGAATCTACTTGTAGAGATTCCTTTATGAAGAAAACCAGTACCTCTCGTATCTCTATTATGTGACTCACAAGCCACAATTTGTGTTGCTAAAAGCCAAGCTTGCAATGATAAGAAGAGGCATATTTGAATAAGACATGAACCTGTGAGACATTTAATAAAGAATGGAGTACTTGCGTTGGAGTACATGAGGTCTAAAAAAAACCTAGCTGATCCACTAATCAAAAGGTTATGTCGGAAAATAGTTCTTGATTCATCGAGGGGGATGGGTCTTTTTAAGCCCAATGGTTAAGGAATTCATGGTGGATACCCAACTTAGTTCTCTAAGATCGATGTGGTCAAACGAAATCATGGAAAAACTTATAGTGTACATTTTACCTATCCTTATGGCGAACAATATGCATGCATAAGGTTGAGTTATTACTCTTAATGAATTCATAGCCTAGAGTTTGGTGGTCCTATTGAGACGGACTTGATGAAGTCACCAACTTGAAAGGTTGATTTTATTACTCTTAATGAGTTCATATCCCAAATTTTGGGTGGTCTATTGACGGACTTGATGAATTCATCGAATCTAAATTTGAGAGGATGAGCTTAATAAACCTCTTAATGATTTTATAGTCCTGATTTGAGTGGTCTATATTGAGATAGACTTTATGAAATCACTTACGTAAGTGTAAAGGACTAGCCACCTTCTATAAAAAAAACATTTGGGCAGTTTTTCTAGAGTACTTACCACCATCCAGAGGTGCATTGGCTGAAACTTGTTGATTTATCGCAGAACAACAATTAGATATGAGATTAGTTCTGTGTCATGAGTGAACTTCTATCTTAACAAGTTCAAGACTCGTTTACTTGTTAAAGATAAAAAAACACTTATTGCACTATGTACTAGTTCAAATCCACAAGATACTAGTACTTAAACGACTGATTTCGTTGTTGCTCTTCTCATGTTTTAACTGGAAAAACCTCTACTCTTTCTCGTGTTTAGCAATTTTTTTCAAATTACTTTGCATTAGTAGGAGATTGTTGGTAATGCAAAAGATTATTGGTAAGTGGGTATATCTCACATTGGTTAAATATAGGTTATTAAGAGGGTTTATATATAGTCTTACTTTTTAATCTCGTTGAGTAATTGGGTCGCCGCCCGCTCAGCCCGTGTCTGTGTTAACACGTGTCTTCAACACGTACCGCGTGTATTTCTTTTTGGATAAAACTCTTATATTATTTTTCAGAAAATAATTTATTTAAAAAAAGTTCTACTTTTTTTTCGATTTTTTGACTGTTACGAAAATCTAGAACAATTTTACTGTTGTGCAGAAATGGTGGGTCAGTTTTGTAACTAATCCAACAGTTTTTTAATCTTTTTCCCTTACATATTTATTAAATTACCCTTATGTTACTAGTATAAATAGAGAATTATTTTCTCATGTTTACACAAAGCAAAACACAACAATCAGAAAACTCTTTTCTCCTCCTCGCCTCTTTTTTCATTCCTTTTTAAAATTCTATCATTTTTTCCTAAATTACATTAGAGAAAATTCTATCTAGGAGTTTAGGTTTTAAGCGGGACTAACTATGACCCCTCCAAACTTTCTTGGGAATTGATCCTAGTGTGATTTTCCTGAAAAGAGTAATATCAATTATGTTTCACATCCATTATTCGGGCGTACCAATATTGAAGCACTGTGTTAACGTTGGGGGACAACTTCCACTACACAATTACACAGATCAGGGTGAATTCGTTTTTAATGCAGTGGTTCTTCCACGACACAATAAATTTTGATTTCTTAATTCTTAGTTTATTTTTCTAGTCAGTACTAACAAATTTGTTTTGCAGTAGGATATTTCCAACAAATATATATATTAATTTTAAACTTTAAGTTATATTTTTAAGTGAACCCTAAATAAAATGTTATTTAATTTAAATTTTCTATGAAATTTTTATTTTAATTTTATATAAAAAAATTTAACTATTATCCTTGAATAATTAAATTATAATGATAATTTTTATTTTAAAATCTAATGATAATAAATTTAAATAATTAGAACTTATAAATTTAAATAATTAAATTGGGATATATAAAAAATAATAATTAGTCATTTTGTAAACTTTAAAAAATAACGATTAAAAACATTAGAAAGAGGCCATTTATACCATGTATAAATAAAAATTTTATATTAATAACACTTAACTTTTAGATTCTTCATATACATATATTTTCTAAAATCTTTTAAATACGTAAAAATTATGTCAAATATATACTCCCGTTCACACTCAAATCCAAGTAATTATTGAACACAAACACCCATATTAAACAAAAAATAGTTAATTGAATATTTGATTAAAGAAACTAAATAAACCTATCATTAGTCCTCATACCAAAATCAACCCAGAAAGATAAGAGTAAAATCTCAACATAAAACTAATGAAGCACAGTGATATCAGGTTGCAATTTTATATTTAAAATACCTCTTCAATCATTGATGGGTCCTAATACCCATCGTCTCATTCTCTATGAAGCCGCAATATAAACTGATCAATTTCACCACCTTCTTCTTTTCCTTTATTCCCATGAAAACCCACAACATATTTAGAATCTTCGAGCAAATCTCTGATGACACCTAGACGCCAACTGTTCTCCCAGTACACGTCGACGGAGTCTCTGATTTTGAAGCGAGGATTGATCTCAAATTGCAACGACAGTCGCACATGCGTCAAGTCCACACATTTAGGATAAAATCCTATTAGTAACGTTATTAATACTATTTGAATCCAAATCACATTAGAGTGGTGAATACCTTAATCAATAAGATAACACACAAAGTTCATTTTAACTCAATCTTTAATTGAATATGTAAAATCAAGAATTCAAACAAAATTTAAATCTAAATCTATCAATATCAATGTTGATTTTATGAAATTATATTAGGCAAAGTTGAATAATTTCAAAAATAATATTTATTATGTAAAATAAAAAATTTTAATTTTTGAAATCAAAATATTTATTGGTGATTTTAGTTTTATTTATTTAAATTTTTAAAGAACGAATGCTTATATGTGCAAAATTTTCAAATAATCACTCATAACAAAGTCGATTTTATCAATATTTTAAACTAATATTTAAAATCCACATTAGTAAAAGAATTCCACATATTAATAAATTAGATAATATATTTGATAACAAAAAAAGATTAATCCACATCAGCTATGAGCCTAATAAATATAAATGATATATGATATTAAATGGTAATACATATTGTAACACCTCATAACCGACCTAGACGTTAGGACCAAGCTTAGAGGTTACATCAAAACGTTTAAGGGAAAAATCAATCTTTAAGTATTTTAAAATTTGTCATACATAAAACATTTAACCAACCAAACCAACATGGAAATCCAAGCTTACAAACCATAGTCCGAAATAAAACATACATTAGTTTAAATTTAAACAAACAATAAAATAATTAGAAAAGAGAAAGACGACCGAGCTCTTGACACGCCGAGCCTCCTAAGTCTGTGGGTTACTTACAATTCAGTCAAAAATAGAATGAGTGTATAATTCAATGTGTGTAACTGATATATAAGCAAGACAGCAATATAGATATAACAGTTATTGCCCAATTTCAGATACAGAATTAGAAATAGATTCTACACAGTATTATCGTAACAGTTCAAATAAGATGCAAAATAAATTAGATACAAATGCAATAGATCAAAATCAGATGCAGTTTCATACCCCCATCCGCTACACACCATCTCTGACCATCTCGACACACCATATAAGGTATCAAGTACCCATCCAGCGCTACACACCAATTAGTGTCGGTATGACACATTTCAGAATAATTACAGACTAGCTGTCAAATTAGTATGCGATAAATCGCCAGAATCAGATGCAGAATTATGGCTTAGCCACTCAATTCGGTAGATTATTAAACTGCCAGCACTTCCTTCTTTATACCATTCCCACCTAATGCAGATGTGGGTTATAGATATCAAATATCAATGATGTACATACAGTTATCCAAGTACAGTTTATAATAAAACAATACAGATTATTATCATTTAACAGTTATCGCATCAATTACACGTACAGATAATCAATTATTCAACCTCAGAATATTGGATATCAAGTTATATAGTCTAATTCAGATCATGCGGGCCCTACGAAAGGCCTATGTTCAATTTGAACCAACGCTTAAGACTCTAGGGAAAATTTTAATATTTTGGTCCACACGCCTGCGTGGATTCACACAGCCTAGCACAAGGCTGTGTGGCTCAAAACAGTTAGTTACATGGTTTGGCACACGGCCAAGCACATGCTCGTGTGACTCACAACCCTTCACATGGCTTGAACACACGCCCGTATTCTTGGCCCGTGTGACCCTAAATCCAAAATAGAGAGTTACACAGCCTAGACACATGCCCGTGTCCCTAGCCTGTATGACCCAAAATACAAATGGTGAGTTACATGGCCTGGACACACACCCGTGTCCTTAGCCCATGTGCCTCTAATTTAAAAATAGTGAGTTACACGACCTACTACAAGGCCTGACACACGGTTGTGTGGCGTCGACAGCCATGTTTTCTTGCGTTCGAAAATCGCAGAAAATCAGGTTTTCAATACACACCTGATGTAGTTTCAACGTAGAAGCAACGAGAATGACTCCAGAACTTAATAATGCACAACTAAAGACCAATTCAACAGTTAATTCGTAACAAACACTAAGATTAGTGTACAACCTAAACTTATGTCAAAAGCTTCGACAAAAACCCCGATTCGAGAAAATCACACGTTAACTCATACGTAGCAATGAATTACGGAACTAACATGTTGGAGAAATGTCTCCTGTAAGATCTTCACCTAGAAGGAAAACCAATTGAACATTTAAACAGAGAATTCGAGCAGAAAACCATTTCGACAAAAATTAACCGAAAATAAGCAAAACATGCAGAAACGGAAAGATATTACAACCGAACTTACACAAAAACCTTCCAATTGACGCAACAAACAAACTAGGGCCCTCAATTACAACCGACAACAAGATTACAACAACAATCAAACAAAAGAAGAAAACAAGAAAAAGAAAGGAAAAGAAAAAAGAGAGAAAAGAGAGAAAACATCAAACTTTTTAACTAAATAAAATAATAAATAAAAAACTAAAATGATTTACTCAAAAGCGTAAAAATATTTCTTCATTTCATGCATTAAGACTCGAATATAAGACCAGAAAATATACAAAAGTTTAACTATCGAACCAACAGACTCACTCTTGATATAAATTTATACAGAAATAAACTTAAGTCAAACGTTTAAGGATAAGGGTCAAATCAAACAAAATAACAAAATTCCCAAAAATGAGATTTAAACTCCTAACCTTTAACACACAAGCAAAGCACTTAGCCACAAATGGAATGACTTAATTATATCAAAATTTAACAAATAATACTCAAAAACTTTTAAGGCGTTACACATATAATTATCAACTAATCACAGTGTATTAAAAAAATCCACCTACATACTTTTTTTTTCTCTAAAATATATAAGGTTAATTACATTAGAAGACTCTAAATTATAGTCCAAACGTAGTCCATGCTTTAAACTATTCTATTTTAGTCTTCACTATTATATCAATTAGATTCTTTTTATCAGCTCAACCATTAGCTTAAACATTAAATATTTGTTCTTTTTTAAATATAAATAAAATAAATAGATAAAATTTTTAACATATCTATATGGGAAAAATACTCTACGAAGTACATAAGCGAAGTTAGAAAAGTTTATTAGGAGAGTAGAAGTAAACTATAAATATTGAGAGCCAAAATGCAATTTTATCATTATATTAATTTATATTCTTACAATTTTTTTTAAAAAAATTCAAAGTAATCCTACCAATTTGAGAGAGGCAAGGCCATTGCTTACCGCCCTCTAGCTCCACCACCGAAGGAGTTGCAAGAGGCTTAGCTCTCTCAAAAATAATAAATTTATTGTATTGTCCATTTAAAAATTATATGATTATAAATTAATCTAATAATAAATTTGTATTTGACTTCGCCCAAAAAATTATAATTTAATTTTAACCCCCAAACTGTGGCTATATTTATCTCGATAATGTGTTTAAAAAGGTCCTCCTTAATTTAAATGAAACTATGTTTTAATGGCATATGGATATGTTTTTTTTTTCAATAGAAGATTTATGAGAGGACTATTGATGTAATATAATATTTTAAAATTTGATTAAAACATTTTAAAATTTAAAATTGGGTAATTTTGGATGCATGGTGCAATAAAGCCAAATATATATAAATAAATATTATTTCTCCCTCTAAAATATGTTGCGAATTAATAAGGAGAGGCAGGTGGCAGCGGCATAACGCTGTACAGCAAACACCAGTTTTTTTTTAATATTAAAAGGAAAGGTAAAAAATGATGGGATCGTAACTAGGGGTGAGCATTCGATCGAATCGAATCGAAAATTTTCGAGTTAATTGAGTTTTCGAATCTCATTTTATCATCCTAACTTTATTTAAAGTTTTTTCGAATCGAGTAGAGTGAGATGGAATTCGAATCGAATCGAATCGAATTAAATACATTTGTTCGAGTTAAATTTTAAAAAATAATTTTGGGTCCTTGTAACCACTGTCACCCATCATAATAAAATTTGTCCACCTTAATCAAATTTTTTATTAACTTTCATCACCTCATAATTTATTTATTAATTTTTTATATACTGGCTAGCTTCTTTACTTGCTTAGTTGTTTCAGTTATCTTCAGATTCTTGTCACTATGTATTTTAGAATTAAAAAATATATTAAATGTAAAAATATGATTTTTTAATAAAAGTTATTTTAAAAATAAAATGTGAAATTGATACCAATATAAAATTTTAACACGAATATTTTATGGCATAATTAATAATTCAATTTTAATATAAATATTCAATATGACTAAACAATAATATAAATAATATAAAAAGTGAAATTTAATTTAATAATATAAATAGTAGATATAAATAAAATTATTACTATTTATGTTTAGTGATTTTTTTTTTGGATAATTTTGATTTTTTATTTGAGAGTAAAGGTTGAGAAGTAAAAGTTTAAGGGGAAAATAAAAAGTTTTGGGGAATAAAAGTTTGAGGGAAAATAAATATGGGGTAAAATTTTGGAGGGAAAATATTAAAAAAAATTGAGGGGGGAGGGTTTGGGGTAGATGAGAGGTGGGATGGGAAGGGAATAAAAGTTTTAGGGAAAAAATGGGAGGAAGTAAAAATTTTGGAGGAAATAAAAGGTTTTGAGCGTTTTTGGGAGTAAAATTTTGAGAAAAAGTAAATGAAAGAGTAAAATTTTGGTGGGAAATGAATTTTGGGTAGATTGGGGTGTAGGGAGGGGAGGGGAGTAAAAGTTTTGGGGGGAAAATGGGAAGGAGTAAAAGTTTTGAGGGAAAAGTAAAAAGATTTTGGAGTTTGGGGTAAAAATGTAAAATATTATAGTTTGATATTCGAATTATTCGAGTTATTCAAATTCGAAAACTCAACTCGATTCGAACTCGAAATTTGAAAAAAAAATCGAGTTGATTAGAATAACTCGATTAACTCAATTCATTTAACTCGAAATTCAAATTTTTTTTCGATTTTTTCGAGTCGAATCGAATTTTACTCATTCCTAATCGTAGCACAGAGAAAGCTAGATTAGTACACCTTTGATAGTGACACGTCACCATACAACTAATACTGCCCATTTGGCATACTAGTCAAGTCTGCCCATCGTTACCCCCATAACACCGCTTTGACGCTGGTTAAATTTAAAGGTTGCATTATACTTTAAGTTTTTATATTATTCATATATTTAACATTTATATTTTTATTTTGAGAAATTTAGTCTCTTTATTTTTTGAGTTTAAAAATATAGGTTTATTTATTAACACGGTTAAAATTTATTTGTTAAAATTTTTGGTGTAACAATTTAAAATTAAAAAAAATATTTACTTGGTATGTATATAATAAAATGACATTGTAATAGACTTGATTTTAATAGAGAATTTTTATATCATTAACAATTCTTAAAAATTAACATTAACATTTTAATTGGAATAAAGTAATTAGACTAACTAATAACATTATAAGAGTTGAGGTATCAAATTATTTCAAAACTAAAGTATAGAGATTTAATTTCGAATTTAAGCAAAGTATATGGATCAAAACTGAAAATTAACTATTCTTATGTAATCTAAAAAAATAAAAGGATTAAAATGAAATCTAGCGATTATATTATTTTGTCAGAAAAAAGGAAATGGAATTGGAATTGGATAGGAAGGCTTAGGACTTCCTTTTATATATAATAGCGTAGATTAGATTAGTAAAAATTATATAAAACTATTTTTAAGTAATATTGAAATTTAGGAAGCCATGCGTGGGTATCTTTTAAAATTTATTTTGATTAAGTAAACAATAATATTTTTATAGTAATATTTGTTATTTTGTAAAAATCAAATTTCAATCCATTAAAATTTTTAACATGTAACTTATATACTTCACTCATTTTTTTAATATGATACATATTTATGTATTCAAAAGCGCATTTTTAAAGTTAGAATGTTTCCAATAGAATCAATTATTACAAGCACTAAATAAATCTATTCTAACTAATCGAAATAAATTCAGAGAAAAAATTATCAAAATAAATCTCGAGAAAAAAAAAACTTAACTCTAACTAACTAATCATAATAAATTGGGATAAATTTCAAAATTATATATGAACTTTAATTTTATGTAAAATTATATACATGAACTTTAATTTAATGCAATTATACACGTAAAACTCTAATTGTGGTTCAAATGTATACTTTAAACTTTAATTTTGATTTAATCATACACATTTAAATAAATAAATACATCAATTTATTTTTATATTAGATAAATATAATTATTTATATATGCAATATATTAATATAAAATGATGTTATATCAATAATTGTGTTAATAATTTATAATAATTGGATCAAATTAAAATTTTATGTATAAAATTGTACAAAATTAAAGTTCATGTATATAGTTGCACATTAAACCATAGTTAATGTACAATTTTAGGATTTATCCCTAATAAATTTGGAGGAGAACCTACACATTTAATAGAATGGACTTAAACTGAAATCGCAAAACTCTTAGGACTTTAACTGTATCATTGAGCTAAAACCTGTTGCCAAAATTGCATTAAATATAAATCATATTTGGTTATTTTCTCTTTCTTTTTTGATGATTATTTTTTTCCTTTAGGTTTTTTTCAGAGCCTCAATCTCTCACTTGTTTAACTTTCTTATTTAAAGGCAATGACAGCCTCCAAGATGGCTATCACCCACCTTTTTCTCTCTCTCACCAACCCTCTCTTTCTTTTTTCTCCTCATTCATTCTATGTGTCTTCTCTCTTTTTAATTGATAATTCTATTTTGTGAGTATCTTTGTTATCTTTAGAAGTTGTGATGGATAGATGATGGTGCTTATCGTCAATGAAACTCCACCTATCACCAACAATTTCTCTTGGAAAGTAGTTTAATAAGTATTCATTTTTAAAAGTTTTTATCTGCTCTTGTAGTACATTTTTTAGTCTTTCTTTTGTTAGTGTTTTTTAAATAATTTTACAAGTCAATTTGAACCCGTATTGTCTAAAGTTAAGATGTTTATGTCTATCAGTTTTGGTATATCTATAAACAAAAGTAAAAAAAAAAAAGTTGTTTCAATTGTAAGATTAAATATTGTAACAATAACGAATTAGTGTGGGTTTTTTAAGCATGTTTGATCACCCAATATAAAAACCAAATGGTAGAATTTTTCAATGAAAATGTAAGGAAAACGATAAGTAGATAAGTAGCTACTTATCTCTTAATATAATTTTTTTTCAATTGTTTCTTATTTAATTTATTTATTTTAACATCATTCTCTAAAGACTTTGCATTTAAAATTTTAAAAATTATATTTATCAAATAATTTAATCATATTCCGTACTTAGTTTTAATAAATATACCAAACATATTTTATAACTTAAATTCAGTACTTAACTTTTAAACATTTAATTTTCAGTACTTAATAATTCAGTTTATCAAAGAACACTTAATATAAAATTTTCAATAAAAAATATTGAATAGAAGAATCCTTTAATGTTGAACATGTTAAGTTGATTAAAAATTATATTGGAAATAAGTGATTTTTTAATGAACAAAAATATAAATGTTTTTTTAAAAGTAAAATATTGAAAGGATTATATTTAACTTTTATCCAAAACTATCCAAAATAATATAAAATTTAATATTCATATAAAATTAAAACTATCAACAAGTGGTTAGGTGTAATGGTAAGGCATATTGCACTCCCAAAAAAAGGACTCAGGTTTGAGCCTTGAAGACCCCGTTATTGAGAGAGGTAGCCACGAACCTTGAACATGAATTATAAAACGGATACGAAGAATATAAAAAATTACAAAATAAATAATTTCCAAAAACCAAAATCTACTTCCATAAATTTTATTTATATACCAAATGATATAAAATTGATTTTTATAAAATTCAGTACTAAAATTTAACATTTAAATTTTCGATAGTTAATTTTTCCGTTTATTAAATAAAACTTAAGTTTTGATTTGTATCCAAATAAGCTTTGTAATGTTTAGTTTATATCTTAATAAAGTTGTAATAAAATTTATTCTTTTCATTTGAGTTAAAAGTTCATTTAGATTATAAGTAAAAAAAAAAAAGAAGAGCTTATTTAGATTATTTTTAGAATAAAAATTTATTCAGATACACATAAAAGAATGATGTTATTTGATAAATTAAAAAAATTAAGTGTTGAACTTTCAATACTAAATTAAATGAATGATGTTATTTGATAAATTTAAAAAAGTTTAAGACTGAATTTTTATAAGTAGTGAAGTTATATTAAAAAGTTGATTGGTATATATTAATAAAAGTAACTATTGAATGTAGTTATATTGTTAAAATTAATCTTATTAATATTATTATATATTATATTTTTTTTCATAAAAATAAAATATAATAATTTGGATATTAATTAAAAAATGAATAGAATTATCAAATACATTTAAAAAATGAAGTGTTAAGAATTTCCATGATTTTATTATAAAGAAAAAAAACGAGTGTCTCTTTGGTAGAATAAAACTATAAAGCTTATTTAAGAAGAGGAAACCGATAATGAAATTCATGTTATAATATTTTAGCATTTTCATTAAAGGAAGGGATAACGTTTTGATTAATGTTTTGTCGTCGAAAATGAAAAATGCATTTCATTCTCAACTGGCTACTCTCATTACCATTTTTATTAATTATATATGTAGCTGCATGATGATAATCTTTAATACAATAATTAATTATTAGTTCGCCAATAAAAATACTTGAAAGTGCTTGACGTGTATGTATTGTACTATTTCTCATTAATCAATCATGCAAAACTTAGGATAATGTAAATTAATGATTTGATAAGCATACGAAAATGATATTAAAGAGTAAGCTGTGATTATTTGTATTATTATTATTATTATTATTATTATTATTATTATTATTATAGTTTTCTTGTTGGCAATTGCGCTTGTAAATGTTGATAAATGTGTTGCTTTTTCATAGGTTTAGGGAAATTGGAATTCACTCCAAAACTATTTATGTGATGTTATCTTGCTAATGGTGCAAAATTAATTTTAAAATTGATTTTTTTAATATATATGGGTTTTTAGAGTATTTTAAAAAAAATTAATATATAAAAACTTTTTTCAATAAAGAATTAACAACACTAAGCAATTCTAATTAATTAAGCCATCATATGTAATTTATTCATAAATTTAAAAACAATGAAATCGTAATTAAAATTAAACCATGGGAGATTGGAAAACTCCACACACACATATCATTGTCTCTATGCATTTTTTTTCTTCTGATTTGTTCCAATCCCAAAAATAATGAAAAATCACGTCATTTGATGGTTCATAAAATAAATACTTGAAAGCTATATATTTATAGTCTCGCTTTCTTAGTTTTAGGGTTTATTTCATTTTCAACGCAGGTAGGCTGCTGGTAATACTTGGATATATAGATAAATTATGTTTCTTTAGTGGGGCTTAATCTTTGTCTTTCTTTTAAAAATATAATATAAGTTCAAACTCACACACTCACATATTATTTAATATCGAATATGGATGAACTCACTTTAATCAATAAATTTATTATTAAAATTCTAAATTTAAACTTATCGAATATTCCGTTTAAATATGAATGTGTTACAAAACAATAATAAGAACCAAAGAATAAAGTGCTGTGATGAATCTAAATGGTGTCAAGGTTGTAGTATTGACCAACTTTGGAGAGGATTGGATTCCAATACATTGGTGTAAAACAATTAATTGAAGGGAGGTTTGGCATTAAAGCAAACACACTGGTTCGTACACCACGTCTTTGTATAGGGTTTTCAAATAGCTGCCAAAGCCTTAACTAAGACCACGTACCCCCAAAAATCAGAAGCATGAATCGAGACAAAAGGAAGGGCAGAGATCAGCCAAGTAAAAGTACATTCGTCGGCTCTTATTTGAATAACATATGCTTTTTTATTTATTGTGATTTATTCTCACTATTTGTTTTACCACCCTATGTGACTCTAAAACAAATCATAATTGTAGTTAGTTCATTTTTGGAATTCTAATTTGAGTCAATTTTTTCTAATTTTAAAATATTTTAATTGAACCCTCAAATTAAAATGTCCTTTCAACTAAGTCATTTGACATGAGTTTTTTTTTAAACACATCTGAATTAATAAATATCTATTTAAATGTGAAATACAAGTTAATATTTAACAACCGAATTAATAACTAGATTGATGGAAAGACTTAATTTTAACTATAATGTAACTTGGGGTTCAATAAAAAGATTTTGAAGTTGATAGAGTAAATTAAAATTTAATAGTGAAAGTACCCGCAAAGTCCCTCTATTATAGGAATTGAATAAAATAAGGCTTAGTGTCTCTATCATATTAAATTAATCAATTTAATCATGTATTAGTAAAACAAATCAAATTGTAATAAAGTTAATATTTATTGTCAAAATGAAGAAAGGGGCAGAAGGTAGGGGTCCTAGTTTCTATTTTAGCCCCTTCAAAATTTATGAAGGTATAACTTAATAATAGTAAAATTATAATTTAGCCCTCTAAAATAATAAAATTATATTTTAACTATCATATTTAATTTAATTTCTCCTTCTCCAAAAGAATCCTACTTTCACCTGTTTATTATATAAAAATAATTATTTTTCATTAACATTTCAACTGGATGTCTACAACAGAGGATGGTGCACCCAAAATTAACTCATACTGTGCAATGGAATTAAGTAAAATAAAGAAAAGGTTAAAAATATGGATAATGAGAAAGAAAGAAAAGAAAAGAAAATTGAAATGGAAGGGATAATAAGTGGGATGCGTGGCAGTTAAAGAATTAGCAGTACAAAGTCAAATCCTTGGCTACACAAATCGTCCTTTCTTACTGCTACTGCTGTATCAACCCCCTCCTCTTCCCTCTGCTCTTTATAACTCCCTTCTTTCGATTTATATTTTCCTCTCATCCAAACAGACCCCATCACTCTCCCAAAAAGGAATGAAAAGATGGTGGGACTGAGTGTAGTTTTGGAGAATCAAAAGAGTGGTAACCGTAACATATTCAGTAAAAAAACCCCACAACTTATTAGCAAAACAACCATGTTAATCAACACCAGCAGCAAAGTTTCTTCATCTTCTTCGAGCTCTTCTAGGTTGTCTCCTCCTACCACCACTTCTCACACGGTTCCTTCCTTTCTTGAACAATGCTTCCTTTGCAAACAAAAACTTTTGCCTGGAAAAGACATCTACATGTACAAGTATGTTTTTTTTTCCTTTTCCTTTTTTGTCGACTGTTTCTTTCTGTATGATTGATTCATGGTTTTTCTTTTGTTGTTGTTGTGATTGTTGGTAGGGGGATAGGGGTTTCTGTAGCGTGGAGTGTAGGTGCAGGCAAATTTTCATGGATGAAGAAGAGAGTTTGAAGAGAGAAAATTGCTGTTTGGCTTCCATGAAAATTAAACCTTCAACACCTTCACCTTCTTCTTCTTCAGGTTCTCACCATCATCGCAAAGCTTATTGAGAAACTTATGCAGCTGCCAAGAACTGGAAAACTTTTTTTTCGTTTTGGTTAATTTCAATTGTAATTTTCCAGTGTAGGCTTGGCTAATTTTGTAATGACAGTGCCATGCGCTGTCGTTTTGCATGCTGGAATGAAGCCAAAAGAGCTTTTCCTTGTCTTTTAACTATTTTTGCCTTGAACATCTATGGGATTGGTAGAGGAGCCCATGGTTTTGCTTTATTCCCTTCTCATTTAACATTTAGGAGAACCAAAATATATATTAAAAAAAAAAAACAATAATGGAGACCATTCATGGTATTTTACAGTTTGATTCATTTTTTTTAATAAAAATACATGGATTCTATCATATTTTAAAATTACAACTACATAAATCAATTGATTTAACTATGTTTAAATTTGGCATTTTTTAATAAACAAAAAATAAAATTAGTAAAATTCCAAAGAGTCTATGATTTTATTGCAGGTTTGTTGTGTTTCAAAACGACAAAACATTTCATGGTAATTGAAAATATTGTTTTTATCAGGACTGCATTTTACTGGTATTATTGTGGAGGGAATGAAGAATTAGTAATCTATAAAGAATAAACAAATTACTTGCCATTAAGGATCATTAATTTTCTTTTTCTTTATTTCTTTCACTTGTCATTTTTTTTGGGGGGTTAGTGTTTATAATTAAATACCATTTTCACAAAAAAAAGAAGATATTTAGTAACAATATTTACAAATTTGTTTTGATGCAGGCACATCGATAATTTAACACTGGTGACAGCTATTTGTTTTCAATGAGACGAAACCATATTAAATAGGGTCAGTTTTTTTAAAAATATTATTGACGTTAATTTTAATAAATGTTCTAAAATTATTCATACAGTAAAAAAGAAATAATCTTTCTTAAAATATCAACTCGGGTGTGTGTTTGATAAAATTATTTATACAAGTCAGGCAGATGAGTTTTAGGACATACAAGCATATGCTTGGACTAGGACATACAGTTTGCTAGCTTAAGTGGAAGCCTCTCATCTCTCCATGATTAACCAGATTTGAAGAGCAAAACTGCTTTCTGATCCAAATAGAAATAAACAAAGTGGTTCGTCTCGTGGGTTACGTACGAACCTGCATTCAAACAACATTCAAAGGATTAATCCAACAAATAATTATCAGTAATTTATCTTAGGTTGTCTCCACCAATTAGGAATGTCTAGTTATAGCATATAAACCACAAAACCAGGAGCAAGCAGGCCTCGTGGTAAAAAATAATCGTATATGGTGAAGAAAGATTGCATCCATAAGAGTTTTTAAAGAAGGGAAATGCCGGTATAGATCCTACTTACTTACACCAAACGACCCAACTTCTACTCGAATTAGTATCTAATATAGTAGTGTTACATGTTCCCTAAGTATGTAATACACGATCCACTTATATAATGTGTTTCTTTAGTAATAAGCATCTAACATAGATTGGAGTTTTAAGCTTAAGACCTCGAAACCGAAAGTTCCAAGCTCAAACCTTGAATAAAGGTCCAACTTTAATGGCATGAAATATAAACCAAACAAGAACAATTGCCATTATAGCTATTTCCTGAGCGGGTTTCAAACAGGTAATTAAGCACATTGATGAACCACACTGAAAAATCATAAGGTCTAAGCTTAAGACAATCCAATCTAACATCAATGGCAGTTATGATAGCTTAACGCACGATGGAAATGATGGCTCATTTAAGCTATGACATGCTTGCTTTCAAGTCAAAACAACAGCATCACTTAAAAATAACAGATATCTTGGACTATATTTTCCATGAAAATTGAATCTAATGGAAATTTGGGTTTACCAAAATTGCGACCAACAATGCAATGCCAAGTAGGTCCATGTTTCTTGTCGAATTCTTTCTTAATGTACTCTGCTACATCTTTCTCTACATTGTTCTTCTCGAAAGCCTAGTCAAAACCCACAGAAGGAAAAACCACTCCAAGTCAGCAAATTTACAGTATTTACTAACAAATCAAGATCAAACGAAGAAAACCCAGAAACTAATTCCAATAAAAAAGCCATAAAAATTAGGAATCTTGTAAGGTAGAGAAAAAGAGCTAACGGAAATGGCTATATTGACGGCCTCTTTTTGCATTTCGTCTTTCATGTCGGCGCTTTTGATGATAACTTTCTTGGGTTCTGCAGTAAGCGCCGGAGAAGGCTTCAATTCATCGGTTTTCCGTTGTTTCACCGTCAGAGCTCCGGTGGTGCTTCTCTTTGTTGCTTCAGTACTCATCCTGTTTTTTTCTTTTTCGTGTTTCAAATTCCAGAGCCAAAAGAAGAGAAAAAGAAAAGGGAGAGACTCAGTTTCCACAAAATTCCAGTTTGCAACAATGGGGTTTTTGTTTTGGAAGAAAATGAAAAATGGAAAACTGGAAATGATTCTGTCAGGTGATACTTTGGTGAATGAATTGAAGTGTGTTCACTGTTCTTTTATCTACAAAATTATGATTTGTGTTTCAGATGCCCACTTCACTCTTCCATCCAAATTAAAATGAAAAATACTCTTTCAATTTTAATATGTTTTTTTAATTTAATTTTCAAATACCTTTAAGCAGGAATTATTTATATTTATATTTACATAATCTAGGGAAAAGTACATTACAGTTCATCTAGATTTCTTTTGTTGGGATAATACTTTAAAAACTTTCACTTAATTAATTTAATTTGGTGGAAAGGTGAGGTTGTAGTTCAAAATTAGTATAATGATAAATTTAGTCTTCAACTTTTATATATTAGCGTAATTTAATCATAATTTTAAAATAAAATTAACTCTCAATATTACAAATTATTTCAAATTGATCTTATTTTTTAAAAAATATATAAAAGTATAAAAAAATAATTCTATTTTATATAAAATAATAAATTAATCTAATATATATACCAAATAATAAAATTGCTCAAAATTTATATTAAATCATCAAAAAAGTATTTCTAAAATTTCCTCCGCCCCTATCTTGACTCCCATGAACTCTACCACCATCAACTAGTGGTTTACATGGGTCGGGCTACGTTCGGGTTGGGCCCAATCAAAATTTTAGATCTGTTTGTTAGGTCCGGATTCATCTCGAAAAATGGGTCTAAGATTTTGTCAAAGCCCGACCCAAATAAAAATATTAAAACTCGGGCTCTTCTCGGCCCATTCGTATTAAAATTTTTATATTGTTTATTATATAAATTTTTTAAAAAATATATAATACATTAAAAATACTAAAAACATTAAAATAAAAATATCATTTATGGATTTTCAGTTTTTTTTCATTAATTCCAAATAAAAATAAAAATAAAAATAAACAAAGAGCATTGAAACATGAACAAAAATGGTGAATGAAAATTAGCCCATAAACGCACATGAACCAACCTTTAAAAAATCCATCACAATTACTTCCCATCAACAAAAGAAAGATTTTAGGCAAAAATCATCCCTCGTTAATTTTCCTTTTGCTTTTTTCTTTCATTTGTTCTTTGTCCAACGAAATTAGTCAATCAACAACGATTTCAGTTTGTTTTCAACAGTATAAGAATTGTACTTCATCATACGACGTTGTCTCTTCAATTTGACATCCCCAACGTTGGTTATCTCATTAACAAAAATATCTACAGAAAAGTCAGAATCGTAAGAAAAATTTTCAAACTATAATTCTTCAACATGTATATATATTTATATTAAATATGTTTTTTTGTTATGGCTACAAAAATGGTGGATTTTCACTGTTGTGGGATTGTAAAGCTATCTATTAAAGCTCCAAAAGTGGCAGGTGCAGTTCATGGGAGCTAGGGTTTGTAAATAGGAAAAGAGAAAAGAAAAATATGTGAAAGGAGAATAAAAGAACCTTTTTATTGGATTAACTTATTATTTTATATAAAATATAATGTTTTTTATATGTTATTTGAATTTATTATTATTTTTAAAGATTTATGTATTTTTATATATTTTTTGAATTTTTTTTAGAATTAAGATCAAATTGAGATAATTTGTAATGTTGAGGGTAATTTTTAAATTATGACTATATTGACACAATATAAAAAGTTGAGTGTTAAATTTGTTTTTATACCAAATTTTGAACTACCACCTCACCCTCTCGTCAAACATTTAACGACACTTAACAGAATTGGACAAAAAAAAAACTCGATTAGTTGGGTGACCATTTTGAAAGTTTTAAAAGTTGGGAGAGCAAAAAAGAAATCTAAGCTTAGTTGGATGACCTACAATGTAGTTCAATCTATATATAAAAACACGAGTTTGAAAAAACTTTTGAACTAGCGATGATACCCTTTATTTTCCTCATATTACTAAATTCACATTTAAAAATAAAAAGTTAAAGTAAAATAGAAATTTTGATAATTATACCTTTGAAAAAAATAATTTATTAGAAGTTGAAATTGTGAGAAATACACATTTAGAAATAATTATAATTTACAATTATTAGTTAAAAAATATGGTGTTAACTTTAAAATAGAGTTATCACTTGAATAGAAATCTAATCATAAAATATAGGAAAAATGTTAAATATAATCATAATTATTAGTTAAAAAAAGTTGGCATTGTTAATTTTATTGATGTAAAATGGAGTTATTACTAAATAAAATTTTAAGTATCTTAATTATCACTTAACTAATATTAGAGTTAAATATGTTAATTAGTTATTATTTTGAATAATATCATTTTGCACTAATTACATAAAGTACAACTATATTATATGTTGAATATATTAAAAATGCTTTAACTATGATTTGAAAATTTTCTATTATAATATTTGAATTGATAAGTTAATGTATTTTAATTATATTCAATAATTCAAATAAGAAAGATTATTTTACGTTAATTATTACATTTAAAAATAGAATGCTTAAAAATTTAATTAAATATTTAACACATAAAATCACATGCAACGTATGTGACATTAGAAGCTAGTATATATAAAATACGAGTTTGGAGAAACTTTTGAATTGATGAGAATACTCTTTATGATTCATTATATTACTAAATAAAAAGATTTTTTTATTTGTTTTAAATAATAGAATGTTTTATTCAACTATATAGTTGAGTTTAATTCATCGTATTAATAATAAGTAATTATTAATAATAGACCATAAATTGTCTTACCAGTGACAAACAAAATCCGTCACTATTTCAATTTTGTGATGGAACCTATGACGGCTTTTCTGTCGCAAATCCTCCCTCACGTCGGTCACAAAATTTTATTGAACTCGTCACTAAATTTGAGATGAAATTCTGACACAATTTCTTTTACTTTTTCCATCACTATAATTTTTTAATTGAGTAACTGCCCATCACCATGTTCCATCACTAGAGTTCTATTATCGTCATTGCTATTATCACTAATTCCTATCATACTTTTAATTCTTGTCACAAAATTCCATCACAATTTTTTTGCCTCCTATAAGTTTTGTTCCTTTTTTGTCATTAGAATTTTGTCGCATTTTAAATTTTTTCACAAGATTTCTCAAAGGCTAATCTAAATTAGAAAAAAGACTAAAATGTCCAATAAGATTTAAAATTAAATAAAAGTTATTATTAAATTCAAATATGTTAGATCGCCGGCACCCCTACGGCGCAGCGAAAAATTTAAAAATCGACGACCCTAACCACGGATCCATGTGTGAGGAACAAATCGGGGTGAAAAAGGTTACGAAATTACCTAATGTTTTTCTGAGTAGACAGCAACTTCTCAACAACGTGTAGTCTGATCTATAGTCGAACCAAGCCACAATCTATTGAGACTCTGACCTTTACGTAATCCACCCAGTTGACTACGAAAGGAAGAAAATCCCCAAAACAGTTTTGAAAGTGATTTTTCTTTGACGGCTGCTAGACACTAAAACAAAGAAAAACGAGATTCTTATATATCCTTTTATTTTTAGGGTTTTAAGAATTAAATAAATATAATAATATTTTAAATCGAAAATTATAATTACATTAATTATAATATAATTTCGGTAAACCATATATTTATTTGAATTCATATGCTAACCAAATTCATGTACTCATTATGCGTACAACAACCTTGTACATAATGTGTTGGAAATTTGATTACCAAATTAAATTAATTCTATAATTAATTTAATTCAAGCGACACCCAAAAACAATACCAACTATGGTTTATTCAGTTCATTTCAACTATAGGGTGTGAGCCTGTAGGTTCCTGTAACGTTAGCAGTAATACTAGAATGATTCCAATGTTACAAACAATGAGTGGCATCTAGCAATGCATCATTTCTACCTAAGTCACAAGAGATCATGATTCGACATAACCTTTTTATGATTACCCTTTTATGCCATAATCCTTAAGTCCTTTATCTCTGGATCGGACACAAGTCATGGAATAGTCACACTTGTATAGTCCATTCCATGTTCTTTGATATCTTAAGCAGACTACGATATACAAATAAGTATGACATCTCATATCAACTTATTTGAGCATGGCCATACATTTCTAGTCTCACTTAATCAAGTGGCCTAAGATATTACTCCCATTATGTAGGAGGGACTTATTCTATATCGACCAACCATATCCCTCTACATCGATTGTGGTATATCCAACATCAGCCTTTATAGAACAACCAGTTACGGTGTACGTTTGACTGTATCAAAATATACTACTCACGATGTTGGGATTATGATGATCTCAAGTTTGAGGATCATATACATATTAATCACTATGAGTAATGTCGTGACAATTACATTATAATCCAAGAAACATACTCATAATGGGTCAGTCCAATATGTTGTTCTCTAACACACATATTCATGCACCGATTCTGACATTCCATATCAATGACAACTCTTTATCATCAATCAACTACATGTTAGTCTTAATGCATTATCGTTGTCCTATTCAACAATAATACTCGACTAATGATATTTTAAGAATAATCACATTATTCTTAGGACATTATTATAAAACAGTTTATTTATACACACAGAAAAGAAACTGAAATAATAATGGTAACGCCTTATATTAATAAACATGATAAATCAAGTATGTTTTTACAACCATCTCATGATTGATCTTTGGGCATACTCTAACAAAATATAGGTAATGTTATATGGTCAAAATTATAGGAATAATATGTTTAAATAAATAGTACACTATATTATTTATGGACATGCAAAAATAAATACTCTATGCGAAGTGTACACCAATCATCTATGAATAAAGAACAAACAAACGATTCAACACTTGCGCCATTGGAACAAATTTCATTAACTCCTCAATTCATCTAAATAACTTCTCAGTTTCTACAATAGCCATTTGGAGAGACATCTATAAATCCCTATGACAAATAAATTGAAAGCATAGAAGATGTTTGCTTATTGAAATGACAAGTTTTATCTTGATTTGTCTACATTTATAAAATATGGATATAAGTGGAATTCTATATTTGGGGTGAGAGACATATATAAAAGATGTATGAAGTAACAACACGTGCTAATCGTGAAACAATAATGAATTTAACATTATCTTGCATTATTACAATCCCTGAATAGTTATAAAAACTTGTGGATATTATTTGTAAAATTTAATTAAATGGACAATCATTCAAAAACTTAATTTCTATAGGCAATTAGGGACACCATTAGTTTATTTTGAAGATATTATTTGTAATGACTCGATTTTTAGTGGTGTAGAAAAATTTGGGTTTTAAAGTTGAAATTATTAAATCGTGTATACTAAAAGTTAGGGTTGAATAATAAGTTGGGAATAAACTTGATCGATTGTTAATTGGTATAATGATTAATTAGGAAGTGTGCTTAATATGAGAGCTTAATTAAAAGATATTAAAGTGCCTAAATGTATAAATATGTCAAGGATTTTAGAATAAAGGGTAAACTACATAGATGGTCACCCATGTAACACCCTATACCTGGTTCAGTCACTCGACCTGAGCTATAAGGCATTATGACAATAGTCTAGGAACATTTATCATAAATTTTAATCAATTAATTCATATTCAATCATTTCTATGCTTTTCAATTTTATTTTTGGCCTAATTCGAGCTTACGGAACATTTAAAACAAGCCGAGATCAATTCTTGATTAAATTGAAACTTCTACAAAATTTTGAGTAAAATGTATAAATAGGGGCCACACGATCGTGTGGTTGAGGGACATGGCTGTATGGCCAAAGCATGTACAACTCGAAAATAGGTCACACAATCGTGTCACCAGACAGTGTGCAATTCAAAATAGGGTCATATGGCCGTGTCGTCAGGTCGTGTAACAGCCTGTGACAGTGTGGGAAAATCCTGCACCAAAATTAAAGAATCACATGGCCATGTCACACGACCATGTGAGGCACACAACCGTGTGGCAGCTCGTGTTACAAGTTGTGTGTGCCCAAAATTTCCTTCAAAATCAAGCTAACACACATTCAAATGCTTAGGCTCCAAACAATGTAATAACCAATAACCAAACCTATCCAAAATGTACCTAAAAGAGTCAACACATACCAATTCACACTCAACCTAAATGCCTAACCAATATGCCCTCAATGACACCACAATTTGAAATGTAAACAACAATCAACCAATCAAACATCTAACATAAGTTAACTTTAATCAAATATGCCATTACATCCTTCAAGCTAATATCCTATCAAAACAATTCCAACCACTTCATTATGAAAACAAATCCATACAACCATGAAATCACAAACACCTTTATAAGCACATAACTTTTATTATACAACAAGTTCCACATCACATTTGGATTTTCATACCAAACCATGAACAAACACATTATTAACTAAAAACATACATTCATCACACAAGTATGGAGCATACCATTTTATAAGAAGTACTTAAAACATATACAAGATTCTCCTATTACATGCCACATATCCCAAAAGAAAACATTTCAAAATCTATTGAAAGATAGTTGGATAAAATAGTTGGATAAAACTTACCGTATAAACATAACATAACATAACATAACATAACATAACATAACATAACATAACATAACATAACATAACATTGTTAATAAATATTAATCCTGTCAACCACAATCATTCAGCAGGTGAGTTTTATATACACAAATTACACAATATATTCAACTATACAAACTTATTCAATACCAAGTCACAATATAATATTAGAAATCATGTAAACATTTAAATAATTCATTAGCAAAACATTTAACCATTTAAAATCTGCCCGATGAACGATATTAATCGATATAGATATGCGATTATCCACCCAAGACACGCCGTAATTCTCAATTAAGCCAATCCAACCAAGAACATGCCTGGGCACCAAGTGCCTAGCCCATAGGCTAACATCCTCCAAAAACATGCCTGAGCACCAAGTGCGAAGCCCGTAGGCTTTACATCTGCCCTTAGAAACACGCTAGAAATCACTATAGATATAACTCGGTAATTCACAATAAATGTTGGATTCTGGTATATCTAGTGTATATAATAAGCTAAGAATCATCATTTCATCAGAAGTTAATCTCGTACAACATGCAAAATAACCTATTGGCATGTCAATTGTATCCTATCCTATGTTCATCCGGGCTCGATACACAAAATCATGTAACACTTTACATTTCAATTACATTTCTCACATTGAATTCATTTAAGACAATTTAATTATACATACATTTTCAACAACACATAAATCATAAGTCAAAATAGTATTATAAATTATATTAAATTAAACTTTTTGAACTTACTAGGGCCAAATTGCAGAAATGGCAACATCATGGACTAGTAGCAATTTTCTTTTTTTTTCATGATTTTCTACCTATTCTTGATCTATATGATAATTTATTTCAATTATCATCCCCAAATACTTTAAAAAAATTATTTAATATATATGACTACTTATTGATATTTTACACCCTAAACTTTTACATTTATTTCAATCTAGTCCCTAATATCAAAACGAGCTTATTTCACAATCAACTCATGAACCCATATTGCCAAATTTTTAACCATATCTATTCGACCCTCAAATTCTAAAATTTTTCAAGAAAACCCTACTAAATTTCACATACTTTCAATTTAATCTTAAACTTAAAAACTATACAAAATCACTTTACAAAATAGTCTTATTTCAACATCAAGCTTTAAACTCAAACATATACATCAAGAAAACTTCAAGAACAACAATGGAAGCTTTTAAAACTTTAAAAATTTCACAAAATAGTCCCTGGACTAGCTAGATTAAGTTACAACGATCACAAAAACATAAAATTCATGAAAAACGGATTGGAAAACACATACCATGCACTAGGTTTATGCTTGGCCGAAATTTGGAAAGCTCAACAATGGTGTTTCTCTTTTATTTTCAATAGTGAAGATGAATTCAAGATGATAACATATTTTGTTATCTTTTAATTTTACATATTTATTAAATTACCATATTAACCTTGATTATTAAATTAAATTTCACTCAAAACCAAACACTTAACCGTCCACCATACATTAATCTAGTGGATTTAACAACTTAAGCCCAATGCAAATGTAGATTTAACAGATATCAGATATAGATATATAGTGATATGAATTCAGATCATGCTCATATAATACAGAACACACTTATTAGATTACATATCAATTATGCATATAAATAATAGTTTGTACAAAAATAGATCATCAGATAATGATTTTATAGTCTAATTCAGATCATATAGACCCCACAGTGGCCTACGTTCGATTCAAACGACCTTTACATCCCTAGGGAAAAATCTTAATTTTTCACCCACACGCCCGTGTGGATTCACACGGCCTAGTTGACTGGCTCGTGTGGCTCATCACAGTGCCTCACACGGTCTGGTATACGGCTGTGTGACCCAAATTAGAGAGTTACACAGTCTAGACACATGCCCGTGTCATTCGCCACTGTGAGTCACAATCAAAACAGTCCCTCACACGGCCTAAACACACGCTCATGTCTCTGGCTTGTGTGACTCTAATTTCAAAATAGTGAGTTACACGGCCTGGACACACGCCCATGTCTCTAGTCCGTATGACTTTAATTTCAAAAAATTAAGTTACACAGCTTACCACATGGTCGTGTGGCTCACATGACCTACCACATGGCCTCGTACACGGTCGTGTGGCATTGACAATCATGGTTCCAGCTTTTACCATTCGTAAAATCTAAGTTACACAGTTGATACACTTTCCATGGAGAAGCAACAAAGGTGATTTTGAAACCTAAAAACGACATTTTTATCAATTAGACGAATTAATCGAACTAGTTCACTAAACTAAAAATTGAAACCGAACTTTGTCGAAATACTTTGACTCCAAAGCTCGAAACAAAAAACAACGCTTACCTTCATGCAAAATCAGCAGCACAAACTTTAGGACGTTAGAAGATCTTGATTTGCAACCCTTTCGCCTAAGAAAAAGAACCAATTGAACACTTAAACGAAGAAATTGAACAAAACAATAAGAAAACCTCGTTTTGCCAGCAACGAGCAAAGAAACAAACATAAACAAAAATTCATAACAAAACTTAAAAAAATGAACATTAACAAAAATTCATAACAAAACTTACGCTATTAACCCTTTAATCAAACAAAAAGAACACAATTTCCTTGATAGTTCAGCCACAAGATCGATAGAAGAAGAAAATAAAATAAAATATACTAGAGAAAAGAGAAGAAAAGAAAGGTAGAAAAGAAATGGTAGGAAGAAGAAACATAAAAAAATTTTAAGAAAGAAAAACAATAAAGTAAAGAGTTTAATCTCTTTAAAATAACTAATTGTATAAAGTAACATAAAAATACTTTTCCTTAGCTTTTGCGGGGACTTGAAAACTAAACACTCGGAACATAAAAGCTTAACCATTGAACTGGTAGACTCATTCTTGCCATAAAATTACAGTGAATTAAACTTAGGTTGAACATTCACAGATAAAGGTTGAATAAATAATGTAAAATAAAATAAAAATAAAAAACAATTATAAAATTTTTTGCAAGTGGGACTTGAACCCCAAATCACAAACACACACTTAAGGCACTAACCACAGAAGTAGACACATATTTAATGACAGGGTTTTCCAGGCAGAAGTTAAAATTTTTTGGGCATTACAACTCTCTCCCACTAAAGAAATTTTGACCTTAAAATTTACTTGATCTAAACAGATGAGGGTATTATTGATGAATCAAATCCTCAGGTTCTCACGTGGCTTCCTCAATATCATGATTCCCCCACAAAATCTTTACTAGAGGAATGGACAAATATGAACACTTTTTAGGTGATATTAAAGGTTAATAAAAAGATTATTTATGTAAATTAGTAAATAACTTAAGTAAAATAAAGAAATACAAAAAAAAATCATCATTTTCTCTTTATTGCCATCAAAGATAACATGGAAGAAGCCATGGTTAGGGATTGAGAGCTTCATTCACTTCTCTAGCTAGCATGTAAGTGCATTTTCATCCTGTTTTTAATGATTTTTACACTTTTAGAGTCGTTGTAGCTTAATCTAGCTAGCCTAGGGACTAATCTGCAAAAGTGTTAAAAGTCTAAGGTTTTCCATAAATAAATTCATGTGGTTTTGACGTTTGATAGAAGAAAATGAATATTTTTGTTAGATAAAAAACTTTTGTAAAGTATTAGGGATTAAATTGAAAAATGTAAAATATTCATGGTGTTATTTTTAAAATAATGAATTGTATGAGTTGATAGGGACCTATATGAAATTTGTCTAGCATGGGTTAGGGATGAAATTGCATGAATTTTAATTTACGAGCTTAATGACTAAATTGTAAAGAAATCAAAACATTAGGGGAAATCATAATTTTGCAAAAATATGAATTTTGGATTGAATTGGATAGAACGATTATTGGGTGAATTGAATTTATTCATTTAGATCAAGATAAACCTTGTACAACTTTAAATTGGGGGAAAGATAAAGTGTCGGATGAACGACTCCGTATTTACGTTATATCGTCGATGTAAGTTTGTGTAATTTCATAATATTTATATGCTTTTTATTGAAATATATGTGTTGTGGATTGCCATGTAAATAATTGTTGCATATCAAATGATGTTACGTTGACTACCGAGCCATGTTTGAACCTTAGGAATTAGTAGGATACAAATGATATGTCTTTAGGGTTTACATGTTTTGGGTGTTGGTCTTGAATGTCCTACTGGTGGCTAAGTTTTGGCATTTGTTGTAGATACTCGACAGCTTATGGAGCAGTACCGTATAGGTACGTTTTAACCCACAGCTCGTGTGAGCAGACCATTTTCACAGCTCGTGTGAGCATACTCTTTCCATAGCTTGTGTGAGCATATATGTAAAGGAAAGTACGAACTATGGTTATATGTTTAGCACACTTCGTGTGAGTTATCCCATGTATCCAATGGTATTCTAATTGGTTCAACGAGCATGAGTTTGAAAGTAAATGGTAAGAGTTCAATATGAACTAAGACATGTATATATGAAATTCATTGATGTGGTGATACATGGAAATCATGTTATGTTGAAATGGATGACAAATCCAGTTGATTCATGTTTATGTTTAATGGCCATCCATGTTTAATTTCATGTGATTTATGTTCAAGTATGCTAACATGTTTGTGTTGATGCTTAGGCTTTGACCAAGCTATTGGTTGGATTTTGCCATGCTAAGTTTTAATGTTATGTTAAGAAATGGTAAGTTAAGTTTTATGATATACGAACTTACTAAGCATTGTATGCTTACTTTGTGTTATTTTCCATGTCTTATAGTGAATCAGAAGCTCGTTTGGGTTGGAAGCTTAAATGGTGGGAGTTGGAATGGCAAATAAAATGCATGCTATGAATAGTTGTTTTTATATGTTTGAATGTGGTATGTTTGGATGTGGTTGAAATATGGTCAATTTTGCTAAGGCTTAGTAATGATAGTTGTTGAATCGCCTAATTGGTATATTTCAGTGTGATTTTGGTATGTGAACATTGTGGTAAGTTTTGGCATAGACTTAGTTACAAAAGTTGGTTGATTTATGGCTAATCTATACAAATGTATAATACATGTTTGGTTGTTGTGATTGAGGTGCCTTTTGGGCATATTGGTTGTATGAACAAATACCATGATGATCTAGCTTGAATATGTATGTGTTACATTTTGGATGCTTGAAAATAGGTGCTTTTCGCTTGTTTAAGTGATCATGTTTTTGGTGAGGAAAATGGCTTGAAAATGACCAATTTTTCGTCCACACGACTTAAGACACGGGTGTGTGTCTCAGCCGTGTGTGACACACAGCCATGGGACACGGCCATATGTCCCCTGTAGGTTACAAAGGGTTGCAAGTTAGGCTGTTATATGAGCTAGCACACGGCCTGGCACACGCGCATGTGGCTTGGCCGTGTGACCTAAGTTAAAGAGTTACACTGGCACGGATACGGGCTGGGACATGGCTGTGTGTCCCTACTTTGAATGCCCACACTGTCTGAGGCACGGGCATGTGTCTTAGCCATATGAGTCACACGGCCTTGCCACACGACCGTGTGACCCCGGTAGTATGAAAATTTTTAACTTTTTCCTAAAAATTCTATACGTTTTCGATTTAGTCTATATTTGATTCTAAAGTGTTTTTAAGGCCTCGAGGGCTTGTATAAGGGACAATACGTATGAGTTTGATTGATATTGCTATGATTTATGACATGTTTTGAATATTTTGAATAATTGAATGTTTTGAGATGTAAACTTCCAGTAATGTTCTGTAACCCTAGTCTGGTGACGAATACAGGTTAGGGTGTTACATTTAATGGTATCAGAGCTACAGTTTAATCTATTCTTGGGCTAAATGTAGTGTGTGAGTCTAGAAATACATGCCATTATATAATCTGTTATAGTGTGATAACTCCTGACTCGTTTTGAAATGTGTTTTCATATAGTAATGACATCCAATCGAGCCAGCTCCGATGAAGTTGAAAGTAATGCGCAAGCCTCCGTTCATGGAGCAGCGTCGAGTGGTACAAGGTCCGTATGTGAGGGCCAAGGAGGAGAGGCTAAGGAGGCCTTCTTCCAGATAATGAATGAATGGTTTATTGAGTTTGTACAAACGAACTTGGTTGCTCCATGATTTTCATCCCCACCTGTTCCCCAACCGGTCCCCTTAATTCCTTAAGGTTTGGAACCTTTGCGAGCTAATAAGCCACCAGTTGATAAAATTTGTAAATATAGGGCTGAAGAATTTAGAGCTACCAGTGAAGATGATCATGAGAGAACAGAATTCTGGTTAGAAAACACGATTCGAGTTTTCGACGAGTTATCTTGTTCACCGACAAAGTGTGTTAAGTGTGATGTATCTCTATTGAAAGACTTAACTTACCAATGGTGGAGCACATTGATTTCTGTTGTGCTGAAAGAGCGTATAGATTGGGAATTCTTCCAAACCGAGTTTCAAAAAAATATATAAGTCAGAGATTTCTTGATAAGAAATGCAAGGAATTTCATGAGCTTAAATAGGACCGTATGTTAGTGTCTGAATACGAAAGAGTGTTTGTCAGATTGAGCAAATATGCCCGGAAATGTATTCCAACTGAGGTTTCTATGTGTAAATGGTTTGAGGAAGGGTTAAATAAAGATATAAAGCTTTTAGTCGGGATATTTGAACTGAAACAATTTTTTGTTTTAGTTGATCGAGCACATAAAGCCGAGGAGCTTAGCAAAGAAAAGAGAAAAGCTGATTATGAAGCTAGAGATTCGAGAAAGAGATTAATTGGAAAGTCTTATTTGTCATCATCGAAGAAATCGAAGGAACATCACAACCATTCCCCAGCTTCAATGGGGTATTTTGGTAGAGATAGAGGTAAACAACATTTGAGTCTAAAGCTTCAGGCTACATCTGTAACGAGTGTAGGTAGTGTCAGGGACAACAAGCCCGAATACAAGCAATGTAATGGACGACATTTAAACGAGTGTGGATTGAAAAACAAATCATGTTTCAGATGTGGTTCATTTAAGCATTATCTTAAAGATTGCCCAGAAAGATCAAAGAAAGAAAAAGTTCAAACTAATCTACCGAGCAATACTATAGCGAAAGGTAGACCACCTCGTAATCATGAAAATACGAGTAATAACCGTGTTGGAACAAAAGACTTTGCTATGAGATTTGAGGCATGAGCACCAGCTAAAGCTTACGCTATCTATGCACGAGAGGAAGCTTCAACCCCGAATATTATTACTAGTACTTTCTCTATCTTTGATACTGATGTTACTGCTTTGATTGATCTGGGATCAACCCATTCGTATGTATGCATGAATTTAGAGTCAAGTAAGAATTTACTTGTTGAGTCCACTAAATTCGTGGCTAAAGTGTCGAACCCCCTAGGTCAGTATGTACTAGTTGATAAAGTTTGCAAGAATTGTCCTTTGATGATTCAGGGTTATAACTTTCTGGATGATTTGATGCTATTGCTAGTTGATGAGTTTGATGTGATTTTGGGCATGGATTGATTGATTCTGCATGATGCTATTATGAACTACAGATGAAAGCTTATTGTATTAAAGTGTCAGAATGATAAAAATCTTCAAATTGAATTAGATAGTTTAAGTGGTTTGCTTATTGTTATTTCGGCTATTTCAGCACAGAGATATGTGAGAAAAGGCTGTGTTGGTACCTTGCATATGTATTTGATTCTAGAGTTTATGAGTTGAAGCTAGAATCGGTTCTAGTGGTTTGTGAGTATCCAGATGTGTTTCCAGAGGAGTTACCAGGGTTACCACCGATTAGAGAAGTTGAGTTTGCCATTGAGTTAATATCGAGAAAATCACCAATATCGAAGCTCCTTACAAAATGACTCCTACAGAGTTGAAAGAGTTGAAAGCTCAGTTGCAAGAGTTGACAGATAGGGGTTTTGGTCAACCCAATTTTTCATCTTGGGGCGCACCTATTTTACTCGTTAAGAAAAAGGATGAATCAATAAAATTATGTATTTCTACCGCCATCTCAACAAAGTTACGATCAAAAATAATATCCATTGCCAGATTGACGATTTGTTTGATCAGTTGAAATGTGCAACAGTATTTTCGAAGACTAATCTTCGTTCAAGACCAGGTCGGACATTATGAATTTTTTGTGATGCCGTTTGGTTTAACTAATGCAATTGTAGTATTTATGGATTTGATGAATAAAGTTTTTAGACTGTATTTATATCAATTTGTTGTGGTATTCATCGATGATATCTTGATTTATTCTGGAGATGAGATTGAACATGCCGAGCATTTGAGAATTGTATTGCAAACCTTGCATAAAAAGAAGTTATTTGGCAAGTTTAGCAAATGTAAATTTTGGCTCCGAAAGTCAATTTTCTGGGGCATATTATATTAGTCGAGGGCATCAGAGTTGATCCGAGCAAAATTTCAGCTGTTGTTGACTAGAAAACTCTAAGAAATGTATCCAAAATTAGAAGCTTTCTAGGATTAGCTGGGCATTACAGAAGATTCATCAAGGGATTCTCACTGATTGCTATGCTGATGATGAGATTATTGCAAAAAGATGTGAAATTTGCGTGGTCTGAGGAATGCCAACAAAGTTTCAATTAGTTGAAAGCATTGTTGATCGAGGCACCGGTGTTAGTTCAGCCTAAATCGGGTATAGACTTTGTGATGTTCATCGATGCATCTTTAAATGGTTTAGGCTGTGTTTTGATGCAGGAATGCCAAGTGATAGCTTTTGCTTCTAGACAGTTAAAGCCGTGCAAAAATAATTATCCAATTCACGATTTAGAACTTGCAACTATTGTGTTTGCGTTGAAGATTTGACGACATCATTTGTAGCAAAAATGTCACATCTTTACAGATCATAAAATTTTAAAGTATTTAATGTCGTAGAAAGATTTGAATCTGAGACAGCGTAGATGGCTCGAGTTATTAAAAGACTACGACTTGATCATTGATTATCATCGGGGCAAAGTGAATGTAGCTGTTGATGCTCTGAGTAGAAAGTCTTTATTTTCTTTACGAGCATTGAATACGTGATTGACATTGTCAGATGATGGTTCGATCTTGGCTGAGTTGAAAGCTAGACCGATGTTTTTACGATAGATTTGTAAGGCTTAGAAATATGATGACGTGTTATTAGCTAAACGAAAACAGAGTGAGTCGACACTTGGTTCAGATTTTTAGATAGATCTTATGATTGTTTCCTTTTTATAGGTAGAATTTGTGTACCGAGGAATTCAGAGCTCATAGTGGCAGCTTGTCTGTTCATCCTGGTACTAATAAGATGTATAGTGATTTGAAATAAATATACTGGTGACCGGGTATG
Source organism: Gossypium hirsutum (assembly GCF_007990345.1). NCBI lineage: Eukaryota > Viridiplantae > Streptophyta > Magnoliopsida > Malvales > Malvaceae > Gossypium > Gossypium hirsutum. Next base: position 50,355,266 of record NC_053446.1, on the reverse strand, counting down.
AAACGAGAAATTTTGGAGTTTGTATCGAGATGTTTGGCATGTCAACAAGTTAAAGCTAAACATCAGGTACCTTTTAGTTTGTTATAGTTAGTGATGATACCGAAATGAAAATGGGAACGAGTCATGATGGACTTTTTATCGGGATTACCCTTGTCATATAGAAAGAAAAATGCAATTTGGGTTTTCTTTGATCGTCTGACGAAGTTTGCACATTCTATTCCAGTACGTATAGATTATTCTCTTGAGAGATTAACAGAGCTATATGTTACTAAGATTGTCTGATTACACAGGGTGCCAATTTCCATTACTTCAGATAGAGATCCATGGTTTACATCGCGATTCTGGAGCAAGTTACATAAGGCTCCAGATGGTCAATCCGAACGAATAATTCAGATACTCGAGGATATGCTTCGATGTTGTGTGTTAGAATTTTAAGGCAACTGAGAGAAATATCTAGCGTTAGTTGAATTCGTGTACAATAACAGTTATCAATCAAGCATAAATATAACATTGTACGAAGCTTTGTATGACCATAAAAATCAAACTCTGTTGTATTGGACTGAGCTCAGTGAGAAAAAGATTACGGGGTTGATTTGATTCGAGACACTGAAGAAAAAGTGAAAGTAATTCGTGATAGTTTGAAAGTAGCTTCAGATCGATAGAAATCATATACGAATTTAAAACGTAAAGACATTGAATTTCAAGTTAGCGTGATATGTCGTATAGTGAAAAACTAATTAGAATCTTAGCTCGAGAGGTTAAAGAATTAAGAAATAAAAAATAGCTTTGGTGAAAGTTCTCTGGCAACGACACGGCATAGAGGAGGCCACCTGGGAACTAGAAGAAGCTATGAGAAAACAATATCCGAACCTTTTTTCTTGTAAGATTTTTGGGGATAAAAATTTCCTTTAGGGGGAGAGTTGTAACAACCCGTTTTTAGTGAAATCAAAACTGTGGTTTTGGGACCACAAATCTGATATAAAATATTTATTTATTTATTATTTTAATGTCTACAACATGTTAGTAATATCGTATAAAAATTTCGTTAAAAAATTTTACCGTTTGCAAGCTTGATTCGATAAAAAGGACTAAATTGCAAAATGTGCAAAACTTGAGTTCTATAAGCTAAAGGGATTTAAAAGCTATGAAATTATATGTTTAGAGGGTTTATGTTATAATTAAACCATTTATTTGTTGAGTGGACAAATATGAACACTTTTTAGGTGATATTAAAGGTTAATAAAAAGGTTATTTATGTAAATTAGTAAATAACTTAAAGTAAAATAAAGAAATACACAAAAATATCACCATTTTCTCTTCATCACCACCGAAAATAACATGGAAAAAGCCATGGTTAGGGCTTGAAAGCTTTGGTCACTTCTCTAGCTAGTATGGAAGTGCATTTTATCCCGTTTTTAATGATTTTTACGTTTTTGGAGTCGTAGCTTAATCTAGCTAGCCCAGGGACTAATTTGCAAAAGTGTTAAAATTCTAGGGTTTTTTCATGAATGAATTCATGTGTTTTTGATGTTATATGGAAGAAAATAAATATTTGTTGTTAGATAAACAACTTTTGTAAAGTAAATTTTGTTGAAAATGTCAATTAGGGATTAAATTAAAAAATATGAAATATTCATGGTGTAATTTGTAAGATAATGAATTGTATGAGTTGATAAAGACCTATATGAAATTGGGTAGCATGGGTTAGGGATGAAATTGCATGAAATTTAATTTACGAGCTTAATGACTAAATTGTAAAGAAATTAAAACATTAAGGGAAAAAGCATAATTTTGTAAAAATATGAATTTTGGACTGAATTGAATAGAATGATTATTGAGTGAATTGAATTTATTCATGTATATCAAGATAAACCTTGTACAGCTTTAGACTGGGGCAAAGATAAAGTTTCGAATTAATCGTCACTGTATCTACGTTTTATCGTCGAGGTAAGTTAGTGTAATTACATAATGTTTATATGCTTTTTTTGAATCATATATGGGTTGTGGATTGTCATGTAAATAATTTTTGCATATCCCATGATGTTACGTCGACTACTGAGCCTCGTTTGAACCTTAGTAATTTGTAAGATACAATTGACATGTCATTAAGATTTACATGTTTTGGGTTCTAGTCTTGAATGTCTTACCGATGGCTGAGTTTCGACATTTTTTGCTGATACTCGATAGCTTGTGGAGCAGCACTGTATAGCTGCATTTCGACCTTCAGCTTGTGTGAGCAGACCCATTTTTACAGCTCGTGTGAGCATACTCTTTCCACAGCTCGTGTGAGCATATATGTAAAGGAAATGACGGACTACGATTATATATTTAGCACACTTCGTGTGAGCTATCCCATGTATCCAACGGTATTCTAATTAGTTCAACGAGCATGAGTTTGAAAGTAAATGGTAAGAGTTCAATATGAACTAAGACATGTATATATGAAATTCATTGAAGTGGTGATGCACAGAAATTATGTTATGTTGAGATGGATGACAAATCTAATTGATTCATGTTTAAGTTTAATGGCTATCCATGTTTAATTGCCTATGATTTATGTTCAAGTATGCTAACATGTTTGTGTTGATGCTTAGGCTTTGGCCAAGCTATTGGTTGGATTATGCCATGCTAAATTTTAATGTTATGTTAAGAAATGGTAAGTTAAGTTTTATGATATACGAACTTACTAAGCATTGTATGCTTACTTTGTGTTATTTTTCATGTCTTATAGTGAATCGAAAGCTCGTTTGATTTAGAAGCTTGTCAGAGACCTATCACACTATCCATAGGCTATAGCTGTAGATTTTGATGTTTTTATGTCATGGTTATAATGGTATGTAGATGTGTTTTGTGCTTGATGAAATAACGATTATGTTTGTCTTGTAAATATGCTATTTTGGGTGAAGGATTGGTTGTTATGTTGGCATGTATATGTGGTATTATAATTGTTGATATTTTGACATTTTGGTGCTTAAATGGTGGGAGTTGGAATGACAAATAAAATGCATGCTATGAATAGTTCTTTTGATATGTTTGAATTTGGTATGTTTTGATGTGGTTGACATATGGTCAATTTTGTTAAGGTTTAGTGATGATAGATGTTGAATGGCCAAATTGGTATATTTCAGTGTGATTTTGGTAAGTGAACATTGTGGTAAGTTTTGGCATAGAATTAGTTACAAAAGTTGGTTGATTTGTAGCTAAACTATGCAAATGCATAATACATGTTTGGTTGTTGTGATTGAGGTACCTTTTGGGAATATTGGTTGTATGATCAAATACCATGATGATCTAGCTTGAATATGCATTTGTTAGGTACATTTTGGATGCTTGAAAATAGGTGCTTATGGCTTGTATAAGTGGTCATGTTTTGGGTGAGGAAAATGGCTTATATTTCGTCTACATGGCCTAAGACACGAGCGTATGTCTCAGCTGTGTGTGACGCACAACCATGCGACACGGCCGTGTGTCACCTATAGGTTACAAAAGGTTGCAAGTCAGGCTGTTACATGGCCTGGCCATTGGGCATGTGGCTTGGCCGTTTGATCCAAGTCAGAAATTTGCACGGGCACAGACACAGGCTGGGACGTAGCCCTATGTCCCAACTTCGAATGCCCACACGCCCTGAGACACGGGCATGTGTCTCAGCCGTGTGAGTCATACGGCCTAGCGACACAGCCGTGTGACCCTTGCAGTATGAAAATTTTTAACTTTTTCTAAAAATTCTATACATTTTCGATTTAGTCTCGATTCGATTCTAAAGTGTTTTTAGGGCCTCGAGGGCTCGTATAAGGGACAAAATGTATGGGTTTGATTGATATTGTTATGATTTATGATATGTTTTGAATCTTTTGAATAATTGAATGTTTTGAGATGGAAACTTCTGGTAATACTTTGTAACCCTATTCCAGCGACGGATACGGGTTAGGGGTGTTACATTTTCCTTCTCAAGACCTTAACATCTCGATCCAGAATCTGAACTGGCTTTTCCTCGAATGTGAGATCTAGTTGTACCTCAACCTCCTCAACGGAAACAATGTGAAATGGGTTAGATTGATACCGTCTCAATATAGGGACATGGAACACGTCGCGAATCTGCTCTAATTTAGGGGTAGCTCTAGCTAATATGCAACAGGCCCAATACATTTCAGAATACAGTAATACCCAATGAACCTCGAGCTCAACTTACCTTTACGTCCAAACCGTAGAACTTTCTTCGTAGGAGATACTTTCAGAAAAACCTGATCCCTTACAGAATACTCAATATCTCTCATCTCTAGATTCGCATACAATTTCTATCAGTCGGAAGTTGCCTTAAGACGATCTTGAATTAAGTTAATTGTATTTTCAGTCTTAGAAACCAGTTCAGGACCTAACACTTGATTTTCACCTAACTCGGTCCAACATAGAGGGGTGCGACACTTAAAACTATACAGAGCTTTGTAAGGTGTCATCTTAATGCTGGATTGAAAGCTGTTGTTATACGCGAACTCAACCAACGATAGAAATTCCTTCCAACTACCTCGAAAATCAATCACACAGCTCTGTAACATATCCTTTAGAATCTGAATAACTCACTCAGATTATCCATCGGTCCGAGGATGGTACGCGGTACTGAAATCCAATCAGGTGCCTAATGCTTCGTGAAGCTTTTTCCAGAATCGAGAAGTAAAACACAGCTCTCTGTTAGAGATGATCAAAACCCGCACGTCGTTTAGTCTTACAATATCAAAGACATACAATGTCGCCAACTTTTGAAGCAAATAATCTATCCTGATGAGTAGGAAATGAGCAGACTTGGTCAATTGATCCATAATGACCTAAGAAGAATCTTTCTTAGTCAGTTTTGGAGGCAATCCATTAACAAAATCCATAGTCGCACGCTCCCATTTTCAAAGGGAAATCTTAAGTTGTTATAGCAGACCTGACGGTAGCTGATGTTTAGCCTTAACCTGTTGCCATGTCAGACAATGGGAAACGAACTCAGTGACTTCCCGTGTCAACCCAGGCCATTAGTACAACTCTTGGATATCTTTATCCATCTTATTCTCATTGGGATGCATAGTGTAAGGGCTAATATAAGCCTCCCACAAAATCAATTGCCTGAACTCAGAATCGTTAGGCACGCAAACTCGATCTCAAAAACACAAAACCCCATCACCACTTAACCCAAAATCAAAAGTCCCACTGTCCTCAACCTGTCAAAAATATGAAACTAGAGATTCATCACTCAACTATTTAACTCAAATATGATCAATCCAGGTCGATTTAACCTACAACTCGGCCAAAGGACTACCATCGTCAAACAAACTCACATGAGCAAACATCACTCTCAGATTGATCATTATTCTATGACTAAGAGCATCAACCACAACATTGGCCTTATCGAGATGGTACTTAATAGTGCAGTGATAGTTTTTAAGCTACTCTATCTATCAGCATTGCCTAAGATTCAACTATTTCTAAGTCAGCAGATACTTAAGGCTCTTATAATACCTGTAGATTTTTAGAGCAAACACAATTGCAACCAACTTAAGGCCATGAGTGGGATAGTTACCTTCATGTGACTTAAGTTGTCGAGATGCATAAGCCATAACCTTACTACCCTACATCAGAACGCAATCCAAACCAACATGCGATGCATCGCTGTAGACTACAAACTCTTTCCCAGATTCAGGTTGTACCAGAACAGGTGTCTGAGTCAAAACGGACATGTGCTTCTCAAAGCTCGCTTGCTGCTCGTCACCACACAAAAGGTGTGTTTTTACACTACAGTTGAGTCAGAGGAGCTGTGATAAATGAGAACTCCTCAACAAACCTCCGTTAGTAACCTGCAAAACCAAGGAAACCCCAAACCTCAGACACATCCCTTGGCTGTTTCCACTTGATCATAGCCTAAATATTTTTAGGATCAACTTGGATCTCATCAGTAGAACCTCTTGCGACCAGAATTCGCACTTACTCAACTTAGTAAAAAGCTGTTTCTCCCAGAGTATCTGTAGAACTACTCTAAGATGCTAATTGTGCTCACAATTAATTTTAGAGTAAATCAGAATATCATCAATGAAAAATATGATAAAATGATCTAGGTACAGCTGAAATACTCGATTCATCAAATTCATAAACACAGTCGGAGCATTCGTCAAACCACTTTAAAATTTAGTCATCATTATCATAAATACAAGTGAACTTGGTAATTTCATTACACCATCACTTGTGATGTAATCATTATTTAATCACACTTTATTTATGTTCTCTATTTAACATTCAATTCCACATAACTTATTTTGTTTAATTTACAATTTAGTCCTTTATCTACAACTTCAATGCACTAATTCAATTTCATACATAATATTTGCACATTCATAATTAATTCAACTATTTAACATTCTCTACAATTAGATTAAAATTAAATAAGGTAAAGTTCTTGAAGTACATACCTTGTGTCTTTAATCTCTTCACTTTCTCCTCAACTTTCTTCACTTCAAACTCCAATGTCTTAATTACAAGATGGTATTCCAACTTTCTAGTATCTTTACTCCACTTCTTCTTTTGGGTGACTGAATTTTTCAAAGAATTTGGGAGAAAAAGTGGGGTTTCATGGTAAAGGACCAAATTGTAAGAAAATGAAAACTCCTCTTCATCTATTTATAGAAAGGATAAAATGAATTTTCTACACTTTTCTTTAAAAATATCCCATATTAATTAATTAATTCATTATTAAAATATCTTATAAATAATAAAATATTCAACTAATCATATTTCAACAATTTTCACCTTTAATCATTTCATTATATAATTATCTAATTTGAGTAATGACCATTTTAACCCTCATGTTTATTCAAAATTCCATTTTGAAGTAACTTCTCATTTTTGGTAAAATTGTAATTTAGTCCCTCATAGTTCTTCCACTTATTCAATTTGGTCCTTATATCTAATTTCATATATTAAGGAATTGGGATATTTCACTTTTGATCCTTTAAATTTTCTCATATTTACACTTTAACGACTTAAATTCTAAATAATTGTTCTCATGTCTCAAGACTTTTGGCATCTTTACAATCTAGTCGCCTCGTTAAATTATCATGTCACAACATACTTCTTAATTCAATTTTTTTTCTTTGGCATCACTTACCTTTCTCTTTTATCATATTAATATTTACTAGTAAATCAATTATACACTATTTCAAATTTAAATTTCATCCTCGAAATTTCCTTAATTTTCACGAACTTCATTATCTCTTTATCCTAATATGTTTCTTAATTCTTATAGAAAATATTGCAAGTTCTTCCATTAATATGCTCATATTAATCACAATATTTTTCGCTTAACATTCTTTCCTTGTAATTTCCTAACTCAAATACTTTTTGACTTCTTTCTCTACACTATCACATATTATTCAATTTAGTTTCATGTCCTATACATTTCATAATTGTTTTCACTTCCACTTATCATATCACATACATGCCAATTTACTCATTCTAAATCTTTTATTATTATTTCATTTTTTTACTATTATCAATTTTACACTAATATAATATATATTTTTCACCAAGTAAGTATATTTTTGATACTTCTCACATTAGTATCCACACATTCACTAATTTATACTTAGGTTTCACTTTTTTTATCAGTTTATTAACCATTTTTCTTTATCAAACTGTAGTACCCCAAACCCGACCTAGACGTTATGGTCGAATCTGACGATGTCACAGGGTAGTGCTTTTCAAAAATTATGTAGTCGCTAAATTCCCTTTTCTAGTTAACCATTTTTTCATTACCTTGGCCTCGTGATCCATTTTAATGTAACCCGTGCTAGTTAATTATTCATATGTGTTTCCACTATTTACTTATATGATCCTTCAAAGCTGTCTACTTGAGTCACTATTACTAAATTATTTGTATCTTAAGGTACAGAATTCTGAATTAAGATCCGCAAATTTTCCCTAAAACTAGACTCACATATCTTCTTACCATAAAATTTTCAAAATTTTTGGTTTAGCGAATAATTACAGTTTATTCTTTAAATTTTCCCCTATTCTTCTATCTGATAGTTTTGACCTTTCTGCACTAAAAATTAATTATTTTCTCGTATAGAATTTGGATGATGTTTCTGTTTGTTTCTCTTGAAAATAGACTCATTTAGGATTTTAAAAATATAAATTCTAACTCATAATTATTTTTCTCCAGTTTTTGATAATTTTCCAAAGTTAGGACAGGGGATTTCGAAATCATTCTAACACTGTCTCACTAAAAATCAAATATCTCATAATATGAAACTCCTTTGCTTACTTCGTTTCTTCTATGAGAAGCTAGACTAAAATATATTTAATGCTATATTTTTTCATCCTCTAATTAATTTTTCAAAATTTATGGTGATTTTTCAAAATTAGCCTGCTGCTGCTGTCTAAACAGCAAGCAAGCAATTTCGGCTTTTTGCCAAATCTCTTATTTTTGTGTTTCGGGTACACACCTGGTTTTGTTTGATGCAAAAACAGTCTCTTAGCACTCCAAAGCCGCAAAAACTTAAAATTGGTACATTTACGAAAATCACGAGGAGAGCCTTAATCCTCGTGAAATGCTGCTACCAACACCCTGGAATTAGACTATTAAACACAAAATAATCTCTTAAAATGATACCCAACAACTTACTGAATTTGCACAGGTGCTGCTTAACGCTATGAAATCAAGAGGAAAGAATGGTTTAAGGGGAACAAGGGAATTTCGGCAGTAGAGGAAATAAAAGAAAAGATAATCGAGTAAAAAGCATATAAGAAAAAAATTCGGTAGAGATGGGGGGGAGAAAACGTCAAAAAGATAGAGAGAAAAATGACTTTTTTTTTGAAAATGGAATAAGTGATCGGATTTTGGATATTCTCCCCCATAATCCCCTAATTCACTCCTAAAATCACTCCATCACTTCCCACTACACATCCACCACTCAAAAACCCAGTTCAGTACAACTCTTGCCAAAATTAGGAGCAAAAATACAACCTTTTCCGTCCCAAAGATTCAAACCCATGACCTCCCTCACACCAACACTCCACTTATCTACCAAACCAATAGGCCCATTCTATTAATTATTTGCCAACTTTTACTTAAAATCCTACTGACCAAAGATTCATAAAAATACCAAAATTTGCCCAAGTCCTAGCTTGAACTTGAGATCTCCCAAACATTCCTAGAACACATAACCACTAAAGCTGATTGATGTTTGTGTCACACATTCACAATACCAAAAATTAAAATTTTGGGGCGTTACACAAACATTCACTATTCTTTGTAATTCAATCTCATTTTTAGTTTTCATATACTATTTCTTCACACTTTCTTACATATTCTATTTACCAATATAATATTTCACAATTTAACTACAATTTTACACATTTTCAATTCAATTCTTATTTTTCCACAACTTAGAGAACAATTGTAATTTGAATTACAATAATCATGTATTATTATTTATTATTTTTTTAACCATTCACTTATTATTGATCACTTGTATAGCCCATTGTAAACTTAAGAGAACTCGTAGGATATGCACCAAAGTGCATAGTCCTAGTGTCACATCGAAGTCCTCAATCACAATATTGCACCGAAGTGCTCAATCATAGTATCGCGTAGAAATGTGCAGTACCACACCGAAGTGATTAGTCACATCCCATTAGTTCTCATTTGTTTACACGGGCTTTAATTACAAACATTTTACTTCTTTTACTTACAATGACTAAAACAATTCAAGTCTTGCCCTTTTTACAATTTTAAACCTTGTCAACAAATAATTCAATTTACTTACAACTTTACTTCCATTTTTTTTCTTTTCTTTGAAATTGGTCCTTGTACTAAATTTTAGACTTAAGATCGGATACATGAGTCCGCCACCCTTGGTTGTTCATCAATGATGGTTGTCAAAGTAAGTCCATGTCCCTTTGGGAATTGGGATTACCCACGTCTTTTGGAAATTAGGGCTAATAATAACTAACCATTTGGTCTTTCCTCCCTTGACCCTATTGGATTGGGGAGTTCAATTTCTCTTATTTAAAGAATCCATGACATGCCAACTATACCAGAACTCATTCCAACTTAGTTAACGGGGTAAAAACCAATTTTCATAATCTATTTCATTTTCGTTTTCACATCATTCTCGTTTTCACTGTTCTTTCAAGTTTCCACAGTAAAATCAATAGAGAAGACTAGAAGTTACTTTAATTTGTAGAAAAGAAGAGTTAATAATGGCCTTGTAGGAGAAAGAAAATAAGAGTAGATTTTGATTTCGTGAGAACAAGGTAAGAGATAATGAAATTTTCATGAAATCTGTGTTACATTCATTAATCAACTATGAGTATGTTATTTGATTATGATTTTAACAATTAGATGTTATGTGTTTTGATATGAAAATGAAGAAAAAGAGAAGAAAAGTGAAGACCAAATTGAAGACAAAGGAAAAGGGGTAGCCAAAGAGTAGAAGAGGAGAAAACTCATCATCCAAGCCTTGGTTGTAAGTACTTCAAAAATTTTACCTTGTTTCCTTTAAATATAAATTTTAAAGTAAGTTAATAAGTTAGTTTAATTATGAGAATGATGTAGTAATAAAAATGACTAAATTGTAAAGAGATAAAATGTGGTAGAAAAATTATGAATGGAAACAAAAAGATGCATAATGAAGTAGTTGTTAAAGTAGTTACCCTGAATGTAAAAAGTGCACTGAAATTAAAAGTTACATGGAATTTATGAGTTTAAGGACTAAATTACCATAAGGTGAAAAGTTTACGTTAAATCTTTTGAATGAATAAATTATATGATCTATTAAAATAAAGCTCATGTAAACGGGATTAGAACTATTAGGATACATGCGACATGCCATAAAGGGAGTTTAGCTTGTTTGCTGTTCTGTTAAGCACTACGGTGCTCACTACAAATGTACCGCGTTGCACATTTCTATCTGTTTTATATATGTTAAGTGTTCAATCTAGTCTACATTAGGCTATTATATGATATATGTGTTAAGTACCGATCTAATGTCACAGTAAGTCACGGTAAGTCTACATGAGTTAAATTTTGAACCTTACGAATTAAGTTTGAAATTAAGTAAGTTTATGTTTATTTAGAATATGGTAGTTGTTAGTAAATAAAGGATTTCAATTCTTGTTTTACTTACTAAGTCTTCATTTGCTTAACGCGTTTTTTTAACACTTAGGTATAAGATAGATTCCGACAGGCTAGATCAGTGGTTGTGGTCGGCTCATCTCATCACATGTACAAGTTTGGAAAAGAGTATGGCTAAACTTTTGGGACTTAGTTTGGCATGTAGATAGGTATTTTGGCTATGAATATAGATACAAAAGATTTAAATGCAAAACTTTGTAGACTTTATCAATCTAGTGAACTTAATTAAAATCCTAATGTGAGATTGTTAGCATGTAGGGATTTTAATCTATAAAGCTTGTGAAATTTTCAAGTTTCCCTACATTCAAACAACAAAAGCCTGTCTTGGTATCGATACAATAGTCAAAGTACTGATACTTAGTGTCATATCCCAAAAACCAGGTTAGTAGAAATTGGGTTAAATAACTGAGAGTGTCAGGTTCGAAAATTTTTTTTAAGATGACTTTGACACATTTGTCAATTTAAGTATCAAGTCTAGTAATCAAGTAGTGGTGGAGATGTCATTGATGACCAGTGTTTGAATCCCTTCCCTCACATTAATTCCTCTGTGGCACAATTTTACTTCCAACCTTAGCAAAAGTCTTACCATGTTTTAAAATAAAAGTTGTAGTTTGTGAACAAGGAAGTGAGTTGACTAAGTGGTTAGGAGCTTAAAAATATTCCTAAAGGTCCTATATTCAATTCCCCACATTCTCTAAATTTTTATTTAAATTTTGACAGCATTAGCTTGTGTGAACACCCATTGCCGTCCAACCTACTTGTCATGCATAGAGAAAGATTCTTTCCTTTCTTTTTAAGTCAACATGCCTTGTTTACCAAAACATGATCCCCTTTTCACTCCTTTGTCCCCTCTACATGCCTATTTTCTTCACCCTTACCTTGTGTGACATGCATTGAACCTGGACAAGGTGAATGAGACCTTTTGTTAATTATCATTTTTCCTATTCATTTTTGCCACCCCCTCTTTTGCTCCTCCCTATTTTCTCCGTATTTTCTTTTGTTTTAGCCACCAACCACCACCTCTACTTTATTTTTTCCTCGTCTCCTCCACCACTCCTTTACCTCGAACCACCATCGTCACACTGTTAACTCTTGAAAAGAGTTATATTTCATGCCCTTAGACTTAGCTAATTGTCTATACTGAAGTGTTTTTAGTTGCATTTTAAGATTCTACATTGGCATTTTTAAAGTATTGCATTGAGTCGGGGTGAGTGTTTGGTCGAATCGAATCGAATGAAAAAATTTTGAGTTAATCAAGTTGATGAATCCTATTTTATCATCCTAACTCGATTTGAAATTTTCTTGAAACGAGTCGAGTGAGATGAAATTCGAATCGAATCGAATTGAATATATTTGTTTGAGTTAAATTGAAAAAAATAAATTTGGGTCCTTGTAACCACTGTTACCTACCGTAACCAAATTTCTCCACCGTAATCAAATTTGTTGTTAACTTTCATCACCTCATAATTTATTTATTAATATTTTATATACGGGTTAGCTTCTTTGCTTGATAGCTGCTTCAATTATCTTTTGATTATTGTCACTATGTATTTTGAAATTAAAAAATATATTAAATGTATAAATTGATTATTTATTTTAAAGATAAAATATGAAATTGATACCAACATAAATTTTTAATACGAATATTTTATGACATCGTTAATAATTCAATTTTAATATAAATATTAAATATGATTAAAATTTCAATAATATAAATAGTACAAAATGTGAAATTTTATTTAATAATATAAATAGTAGATATAAATAAAATTATTACTATTTAGGTTTAAGGATGTTTTTTGATGATTTTGATTTTTTATTTGGGGGTAAAGGGTGAGAAGCAAAAAATTTAGGGGGAAAATAAAAAGTTTTGGAGGTTTTTGAGGGAGTAAAATTTTGGAGGGAAAATATTCAAAAGAAATTGAAGGGAAATGGGTTTTAAGTAGATGCGGGTTGGGGCTTGTGGGAGTAAAAGTTTTGGGGGGGAAGTAGGAAGGAGTAGATGTTTTGGGAGAAAAGTAAAAATGTTTGGGGTTTTGGGGTAAAAATGTAAACTATTATAGTTTGATATTTGGTTTATTCTAATTATTCGAGTTATTCGAATTTGAAAACTCAATTCGATTCGATCTCAAAATTTAAAAACTCAAGTCGATTCATTTAACTTGAAATTTGAAAATGTTTTCTATTTTTTCGAGTCGAATCGAGTTTTGCTCATCTCTAGTATTGAAGAGCTTGGATTGCGCTTAATTGTTATTACATGTTGCTTTTAACTGCTTGTGGGAGGGATTTGTGTGGCGGTCCAGAGTGTATAAAAAAAGAGCAAAGGTTGAAGGTTTGTCGTGGCAAAGTATGGATAGTTTGCCAACACAAATGCTGTGGCAATACCGGGAAGATGCCAAGTCAGCACTTCATGCATACCGTTCTCTGCCCCGCATGTACGTATACTAGATATAACTAGTTGGAAAATAGAGAAAGGATTGTGGGCTGATGGACCTACCCTAGAAGGTGAACTTATAAAAGCCAAGCAGAGAACCCTAATTAGGGCGAACAGCCTTGGAAGAAACAAGGAGTATCGGGTTGGGGCCAAGAACGAGGGAAACAAAAGAAAGGGAAAATGACTGCAGTCATCTTTGGCAGCCACAAGACATTGTGCTACCTGTGTTGAGAACTGGATAGATGAAAGCTATCATATTAGATTTCCTCCTTTGTTTCTTATCGTACTTCTTTTAAAGCTTATTTGTTATTGATGATGTTGGTTATCATATTAAACTCAAACTTGATTTGCCCAACCATGAGCTAAATCTCTTAAGCTCTGGATTACTTTGATGAAACCTTTATTTCTATTAATGTTGAAAGTTTAAGTTTTGTTTGTTCTCTTGTTTTATTCAATGGTATTTCATGTTATATGCAGGTTTTACATTGACGAATATACATCAAGTTTATAAAGATATTTAATCCCGATAGGGTTAGGTTAACTAGATAGAAGTTTGATACTATGAGTGAATGATTAATCACTTATTCGTAGCAACCTGTAGACATAGAGCCTTGCCTCATAGGAAAGAAGGTAGAAAATATTAGTGGTAGCCGAACTCAAAGCTTATAGACATATAGTGCCCTAGGGGAGGTAACCCAAGGTCTTGCTCTTGAGAGAAGAAAACTACTATAGAAACCTATCCAACAGTAGAATATTCACGACTTTGCTGTGGCATTAATAGTTAGTGAAGGTAGATTAATTAGTAATCCCAGTCGTCCTAATCAACATTGTAGTTCCTCAACCCTTTTTTGTAGTGTTTTTTCCATGGCATTCTTATTCCGTTTACTTGTTTTGTTTTGCACATTTTATACATCATCATTCTCTCATTTTTCCACTGTATTCTTATTATTATTTTCCTTTAGCATTAATTAAACTTAACTATAATAACTCAACCAAAGTATACCTATGTAATCCCTGTGGAGATGATATCACTCATCACTTTATTATTTGTTCGACGTGTATACTTGTATGACTTGTATATTAGTTGTGCAACCAACACACACCACCGGACCTCCTCCTTGCTGTCGCTCCTCTCCTTTATTTTTCCCCAACGCCGCCCCTTGTACCACCAATCACCACCATAGCCACCACCTTACACTACCAACAATTATACCATCTTCCTCTCTTCATTTCTCTATTATTTTATCTTATTTTCCTTTTTTAAATACTCTCCTCCTCTGAAGTATTGAACCCTATTCTCTCCCTCTCCTCCATTGGTTCCTTGCCGAACCACCGCCACCACCATCGTCGCCACCGTCGCGCCTCCACCAGCAATTAGCGATTTTTCTCCTTTCTTCATCGATTTTTGATTTCTTCAAATCTCTATAGTAAACAAAACCTCTTTTATTTTCTTTTATGTTATTATTATTACACTTGACTCACTTTTCCAAGTGATTGATTGCTTTAGATCCAATCTCCTCTTCAACTCAAGACCCTGGTGATCCATCTTCTATTTCGATTCAATCGAATCAAGGTAAGTGGTAGTGGAACGAAAATTACTATTTTCTGCCCTACTTTTTCCTGTTGGCCGAATGTCTATAAGACATATAGTGTGATTTTTTCCCTCATGTATTAACATATTGTAATTTATTTTTAAAGAATGGTCGATCGATACCATTCCAGAAAGCTTCTAGTTTTGGAAATGAAACCATCGTACGAACGATTATCATAAGAGTAAGTTTAAATGGATGATTTGATTGTAGTTTGTAATAAGCAAGGATTTAAAAAGGACTATTTATAATTGAAAGTCACTTGATAATAGATTAATAATCCTTTGGTTAAAATATGAGTGTAGATGTTTATTAGAGTAGAGTCTTGCACCGGATCTACTATCAGGTGTGGGTCTAACTTATTGTAAGATATATAAATATCATTAAAAAATGCTAAAATAAAGTATTATTACTTGATTATTATTTTTTGTGAATACTTTAAGTATTCAAAAATGGGAGATTGAATCCGTCAAAATGGACTATACAAGTAAGGGATTCCATTCTAACTATTTTGTGAAAGCATATTGTAACAATAATAACTCGACCAAATTATACCTATCTAATCACTGTAGAGTCGATATCACTCATCACTTTTTTACTTGTTTGACATGTATACTTGCACGTCTTGCATATCAGTTGTGGAACCAACAAGTTTTTGGCACCGTTGCTGGGGAATGGCAATTGGTGAAATTTGGTTTTGTTATTTTTATTTTGTTTTATTAGTTTTATCTAACTTAGTTGTTACTTAATTTCTACAGGTTTGCCATCAGTGCGTGAGTGGAGGCATTCTTGTTAACGAAGCCTATCCTTTTGACCCAAAGATCGAGAGAGCTTTATGAAGAAGGAGAAGAGAATTACGTAATATGGCTAGGGACGGGGATGATCCTGTTCTGAATGATCAATTAAATCCTAATGTTCAAGATGTTAATCTTCTTATTCATTGTGTGATAAATGACTGAGACAGGCCAATTCGAGAGCATGTAGTTCCAATTTTGGGTGACCTGAATCTAGGGATAATCAGGCCACACATACAAGCTCAATATTTTGATTTAAAACCGATAATGTTTCAAATGTTGCAAACAGTTGGATAGTTCAGTGGGTTGCCAATTGAAGATCCGAGACTACATTTAAGACTTTTTCTAAAAGTCTGTGATTCGTTTCAACAACAAGGTGTTCTTGAAGATGCATTGCGGCTCAAACTATTCCCATATTCATTGAGAGATCGTGCAAGAGTGTGGCTTAATGCTTTACCGTTGGGAACAGTGGCATCATGGAATGACCTTTCCTAGAAGTTTTTGCTACGACATAATCCACCAAACATTAATGCCAAGCTCAGAAATTACATAACATCTTTTTGGCAATCAAAAGATGAAACACTGTACAAATCCTGGGAAAGATTTAAGGAATTGCTTAGGAAATGTCCTATGCATGGTTTCAGACACTAGACTCAGATGGAGATATTTTGTGATGGGTTGAATGCACATACAAGGATGGTAGTCGATGCATTTGCCAATGGTACTTTGTTGGATAAATCCTACAATGAAGCATACGAGATTTTAGAAAAGATTGCCAACAATGATTATTAGTATCCTACCATGCGAGTTGGAACCGATAGGAGAGCTGCTAGAACCATTGAGCGTGATGCAATCACTTCATTGACAACCCAGGTATATTCTCTAGCTAATATGATCAAGACAATGCGGAAGCCAGCTGTGGTCTAAAAGCTTAAATCAGCCAAGTCATGTTGTGTTTATTCTGGTGAAGACCACGTGTTTGATAAATTTCCATCAAACCAAGCATATGTTTACTACATAGGTAACTTCAACCAGAATAATAATCCCTATTCCAACACTTATAATCCCGGGTGGAAACAACACCCAAACTTTGGTTAGAATAATCAAGGTATTGGGAATTCAAACACTGCTGTTAGACAGAATACTGAGAGTGCACTAACTGGTTATAATCAACCTATGTTGGGGTAAAATATCCAACAAGGTTAAGAATCAGCTTCATTATCTATCGAATCTCTACTGAAAGAATACATGGCTAAGAATGATGTTGTAATTCGGAGTCAAGCCACATCCTTATGAGCCCTTGAGAATCAAGTGGAGCAGATAGCAAATGTTTTGAGTTTTAGACTACGAAGAACTCTGCCAAGTGATACCAAGAATACAAGATCACAAGGGAAAGAGCATTGCAAGGATATCACTCTCAGAAGTGGGACCCAGTTGGATCAAGTTGTTAAATATGCAACTTTAGAAATAGACAACTCAGATCTCAACTGTAATAGGCCAATTTGCCTGGCCCATTTTGTTAAACCAAATAAATATATATATATATTAAAGTTTAGCCCAAATGTCCATTTACAAACCCAATATAAACCTAACCCGAATTACTCCAATACACCCTAGCCCAATAGCCAACTCAGCCCAAATGGCCCAATACCAGAATACACAACAGTAAACCTTAGCGGCTTCCTGCCCTCGTGCCGCAATCAAGCACAGGATCTGCCCTCGTGCGTGCGCCACCTCTGAGCCATTCCTCGCACGCCTCTGTACGGCCACCTCCATACTTCCAGGCTGGTCGAGTACCTGCAAAAAAACACACACGGAAACAATAGCAAATAGAAAAATAACAGCATAGGGGTAATTTTTATTTTTTTCATTTTTATTTTCTATAAATCGGGCTATAAAAAAAAGCCATTTGAACGCTGTAAAGAGGATTACGCATACAGAATACAAAAATTGAAATACCAAAAAGTTGATTTTCTGGTTTTTTTTTCTTTTTTCACTTTATTGATTATTCGTGTTCTTTCTTTTCTTTCGGTTATTGTTTTTTGTTCATAAATCGAGATGGAAGAGAGGTGATTAAAGAGGAAAACATACCTGGTGATGAGATTTTAGCCCTCTTCGTTGCCATCAGAGAACGGGCTAGGTTCGAAAGCCACTTGAATATCCTCAATACGCAGAACTTTTCTTTAGTTTAGGTTTCATTTATTGTAAATGATAGGTTTTAGGGTTTATTTTAGGTTTAAATGCTAGAATTAAAATGTCGCCATTCAGAGCCAATACAATGGCACTGAAACGGCATCGTTTCGTAGACCCGATCCGAATGGTGACCCGATCCGGGAAGGATCCGCACATATGGATCAATTGGTCTATTTATTCAATAGGTCCTTCCATGTTTGCTAGAATTGCGATTTAATTTCTTTAATCATTTGTATTTTATATCGCATATTTGATATTGTATTCATTTAGATCCAATTTAAACGGCGTCGTTTCTGTGATGACTTGGATTGTTATGATGTTTGTGTTTAATTGCTAGTTTAGTCCTTCAATGATGAAATAGGTTTCGATTTAATACAAATTCAGTTTTTTTTAAATTCCACAATATTTTTAATTAATTAAATCCTACTTTCGTATATCATAATATTTAACATTACTTGTAACATTTATTTTATATAGTGTTTAAATTTATTATAATCCAAAATATAATAAATTATTATTTTTTGTTTATTTTTGAATTCATTATACACTAATATTTGGAGTCAGTTGTATTTTAATTTTGTCTTAATTTATTATTATTCTAATTTTATTTAAGTATCGATTTAAAAATTGTTGATTATTGTTGTAAACTTCAAAAAATGTTTTGCATATTTAATCCTGGTTTCAAAAGTCTTTTAATAAATCAAATTTTACAATAATTCATATTTTTAATATCATTTTAATATTGGCTAATATTATCATAATTGTTGTTATCAATTTTAAATTTTTTCTCATATCTAATGTTGTCTTCAAAAGTTTTCCTTAGATAAATTAATTCATATTTTAATTCATCATTTTTAATCTTATTTTAATATTTAACTTATTATTGTATTTTAAATTTGTTTTTAAATCTTCATATTAATTAGTATTTTTATTGTTTAAATCAACGTATTCTTAGGAATTTGATTATTGATTTATTGGACGTTTAGTTATTAATATGGATGAATTATATGTTTGGTTGCTCTTTAATGTAAATATTAGATTACAATTTATCTTTTGCATTATATATTGCTATTCAATTATATTGTTTGTAAGAATTGCATTTCATTAAAACATTATAATCGTTTTATTTCAAAATTCCTAAAAAAACTTGGTGTTTAATAATTCTCGAGAGAATTGTGCCCTAACTTACTGGGCTTCAATTGTTCTCGATGAATTTATATCATCAAGTATCCATTTTATTTAAGCTGTACAATTTTAGAATAAAATTCTTTAGATTTCAAAATGTTGGATCCTAACTTACTGGATACGACATTTTGTTATCTCGATTTTCAAATAAAGGCAATATTTGATGTTTAAGAATTTCGAGAAATTGAACCCTAACTTACTAGATTCTGATTTCTCGATTGACTCAAACAATCAAATATCCTTCTTAAAACATGTTTAAAAAAGTTTTAAAACATGGACGAACCTAACTTCAAAGATTGAACTGTTGCACTCTAACTCACTGAGTGTGGCGATCTATTTCTTTGAAATGGGTCCGTCCACTTAACCAATTCAATTATTTAAGCTTTCATTTCATGGGATCGTATTTTAAAATCTTTTCAAAAATTTGACATTAAGACATTAAACAATCAATTCGGTACCAATTTTGGGCGTCACGAGGGTGCTAACCCTTCCTCGTGCGTAACCGACTCCCGAACCTATTTTCTCAAAATTCGCAGACCTAAAATTTCTTTTGGTGAACCGATCACACCTCGATAAAGGATCGGTGGCGACTCCAATTTCCATTTTTTGGTCGACAGCTTGGCGACTCCACTGGGGACAATAAGAGAGTCAGGCCGTAAAATTGATTGTTTTTGTCTTATTGTCGAAAATTAAAAATTTGATTTGAGAAAATTATGATCTTCTCTTTGCATTTGTTTACATGATTACTGTAAATTGAATTTTATATTTTGTCATCATATTGTATGAAGGCTATTTTGGCCTTACCCCTCTAAGTGGGAGTGAGAAGCTACTCCTTCATGAGCTTTTCACCTCCGTGCAGGATAGTGGATCACTTTCGGGATACATCCGTACCTATGTCTTCGTGAGATCTTCATCTTCGTGCATCCATAGGGAAATGTATTCCCCTAAACCGAACTCGGTCTATATGAGCCTATAATGGGTGAAGATCGAGGAATCTGCTGGTTTAGGTACCTTGACTCTAGAACTAAACCTCATATAGCTGACTTAGGAGACCAACCTGGTTAGAATTATTCCAACCTCTAGCGATTACCCAGATAGGTGCTTGATTTTCTTATACTTGCTTTGAATTGTTGTGGTGTTATACTGACTTGTTTGTGTTTTGTTGATATGTTGCATGTCATTGCATATTTCAAGGAGTGTCGATTCAAGTTCAGTTACTAAATTATAAAATTGTCATGACAAACGAATTTCTTGATAAAGTGGAAGATAATGCCATTGTCCGTATAGGGTCAGAGAAAGTGCAATTGGAAAAGGGAGACAGTCTAGCTAAGGATTATGTGTCAGAGCTTTGGGACTACACTCGTATTAGTGTGACGTAAAATATCCTTCAAAAGTTAAATGAGATTTGGGATCGGTGGAATGATGAAACCAAGCAATTTTTCAGATCTAATTATGGGGACTTGCCGTACTTACTTAACATCAATGTGGATGAACGACTGTTTCGTGCTCTCGCTCAATATTGGAATCCTGCATATAGCTGTTTTACTTTTGGGAACGTAGATTTGGTGCCTACAGTAGAGGAATATACGGCTTTACTGCACTGCCCTAGGCTTCAGGTCGATAAAGCATATTCCAAAGCCGCATATGTCCCAGCGTTTTGGAAGAAATTAATGAGTATTACGGGAATGAGCGAACAATGGATCACAGCCATGATTAAACAGAAGGGCGAGTGTAAATGTATCCCATAGAGGAATTTGCGAGACTTGATCCTAGCACATCCTGATGGGAAAAAGAAGGTTGATGTGTTTGCTTTGAGTATCTACGGGTTAGTGATTTTCCCTAGGGCACTGGGGCATGTTGACGAAGCAGTTTCAG
Organism: Gossypium hirsutum; assembly: GCF_007990345.1. Classification (NCBI taxonomy): domain Eukaryota; kingdom Viridiplantae; phylum Streptophyta; class Magnoliopsida; order Malvales; family Malvaceae; genus Gossypium; species Gossypium hirsutum. Next base: position 50,334,029 of record NC_053446.1, on the reverse strand, counting down.
ATCTTTTTGATCGGTTGGGTAAAGGGGCCACGCCTGTTACTGCAATTTTGGCTGAAACGTTTAGATCTTTGAATGCGTGTAGGCGGGCTAGTGAAGGTAGATTTATAGGTTGTGTGCAATTGTTGATAGCTTGGTTCCATAGTCATCTCTGGAAGGTTGCCAAAGTTTCGTATCGGGTTTTCTCTGGGCATTACTCCCCGTTAAAAGAGATAGTGGCTACCCCTAGAAGGGACGACATATCAGAAGAAAATTGGATAGCAATTTTGTAAAATCTTCAAGAGGATGATGTGGAGTGGAGAGCTCCTTGGTTGATTCCTGATGGAATTCTCTATTGTTGTGGAAGCTTTGACTGGGTTCCGTTGCTTGGGATTTGGGGAGCCATCAGATATGCACCTTTGCTGGTCTTAAGGCAATACAATTCAAGACAGTTTGTGCCAGCAACGTATGGTTTACCTCAATGTGAGTTCTCGTACCGAGGAGACAATTACAAGAAAAAGGTGAAGGAAATTTCTCAGGCTTGGAATCAGGTTCACAGGATGAAAAGGTTAGCTGTGGGTTCGATGAAAACTCCAGAGTACGGTGAGTGGCGACGTAAAAGAATGAATAATAACATTCCGGAGTTAAACTTGGAAATTGTTCAACCAATGGAAGAGTATCTACAAGTGATCCCATCAGAGTTAGAGATTATAAAACAAGATTTTGAAAGAGGAATTTAGAACTTGAAAAGAAAATAGAGCGGTTGGAAGAAGAGAAGATGCAGTTGAGACTAGACGTTGACGTCCAAAAATTAGAAGCTGAAAAATTAAAGAAGGGGAAGAATAAAGTAGAGGAGGATCTGGATAGCTTAAAGATGGACTACAAAAGGTTACGAGTATCAATGAGAACTACTGGGTTGGGAAAGACTTCAGAGCAGTGGCGATAGGAGATCTAGGAAGAAAGAAACAAAGCCGATCGGTGGGAAAGAAAGTCTCGGGAGACTCAAGTTCAGAAAGAGACCTTAGAGCGGCAGGTGTTTGAAACTCAAAACTATCAAGCGGACTTGAAACCTAGAATAGCGGAACTCGAGAGATCACTTGCTGCGTATAGAAGTCGTAATTCTGTAGTGGAATTAAATACAAGTCTGTGCAAGATTGAAGAAATGAAAAAGAGGATAGAAGAATTGGAGTATGCATTACAAGGTTGTAGACAACGGATCGAATCCTTGGAAGGAAATGAAGAGCGTTGGAGGGAGCAACTTTATCATTCGTAGAATCAAATTAAGAATAGAGATTACATTATGGGCAGGTCTATTGCACAGATTCGGGAGGTAGCTAATCATTTGCAAACAATGGCGATTCAGGCTGACGTTTTAAGTGTAAAGTATGATCTAGAATCGGACCGGGGTCAGGAGTTAGCTTTATTGTTAAAAGAAGTTAGAGCTCTGAGCATTAGGGTAAAGCGATACCTGTAATCCATTTTATGTAAAGAATTTTGTTTATCAATAAAGTTTTCTAAAAAGAAATTGAATCAGAATTGACGCTCTTTTTTGCATTCATTTCATGCATTTGCATTACATGTCATCATATGCATTCAAAATTATTAAAAAGGGTTTTAATTGGTTAAAATTGTGCTTCAGTTAATTTGGAAACCGGTAAAAACTCATCAACCAAACAGCGTTACGGTACTCGCACTAAGTCAAAAATTATGGACCAAAGGTTGGAAAAGTTAGAGCGACTTCAGAAGGAGATGCAAGATCAGTTGCAGATGCAAATGAAAGAACAAACGGAAAAGATTCAACATGACATGACACAGAAGATGCTAGAGTCTCAAAAGGACATGATGACTGAGCTGATGCAATAACTAAAAGGAATAAATAATGGGAAAAGTGCTATGATTAATGATGAAGAAGAAGACAAGAATAGACCCACCTATCCTCTAGGCTTTACGCCTCTGTAGGCACAGGTTCAGACTGGGGTGCATCCGCGTAGATCCTCTGTTTCAATAAGGCCTTAGCAGTTTCAAACTGATATTCCAATACCGATGAACTCCCAAGCTGGATCAGGTTCTAACCCTGGTGAAAACCTGGTTAATCTTGCTGTCTCGGACTTCGATGAAGTAGCTGTGAAGGATAAAGAAAAGGAAGAATTACCAAAATAGTTTGAGGAGAAATGGAAATGGATTGAAGAGAAGTTTAAGGCAATAGAAAACTTTGAAAGTTATCGTGGAATAGATGCAAAAGATCTGAGTCTGATCCCAGATTTAGTGCTCCCATATAAGTTCAAAGTGCCAGAGTTTGAGAAGTATAGTTGGACCAGCTGCCCTGAAGCCCATATTACAATGTTCTGTAGGAGAATGACTGGGTACATTAACAATGATCAGCTATTAATACATTGTTTTCAGGATAGCCTCATTGGGGCGGCGTCTAAATGGTATAACCAGTTGAGCCAAACCAAAATCAGCACTTAGAGGGATTTGGCGCAGGCTTTTATGAGACAGTACAGTCATGTATCTGAAATAATGCCTGATAGAATCACTTTGCAGAACTTGGAAAAGAAATCAAACGAAAGTTTTAGACAGTATGCACAGAGGTGGAGAGAGATTGCAGTTCAAGTTCAGCCACCACTTTTGGAAAAGGAAATGACGATGCTTTTCCTCAATACATTGAAGGCGCCGTTTATCACGCACATGTTAGGAAGTGCCTCAAAGAGTTTCGCGGATATAATCATGAATGGCGAAATGATTGAACATGCTATTAAAAGTGGAAAAATAGATGGTGGGGAGAATAAACAAAAGTCAGCTTCAAAGAAAAGAGAAGGTGAAGTAAATAATGTGAACGCATACAGTAAATCAATTACAGTGAATCAACCAAGGAAGATGGCTGCTAATCAACAAGACTCATCGAAACAAGAGTCGGGAATGAGGAAAAATACTGAGAAGCCCCAGTTCACTCCCATTCCAATGACATATAAAGAGCTGTATTAGAAGTTATTTAATGCACATGTTCTTGCTCCTCGTTACTTGAATCCTCTACAACCCCTGTATCCAAAATGGTATGACACGAATGCACAATGTGACTATCATACGGGAATTTCAGGGCACTCAATAGAAAATTGTACCGCTTTCAAGAAGTTTGTAGAAGGACTTATTAAATTGGGTGTTGTCAAATTTGATGACTCACCCAGCACTGAAGGTCCATTGCCCAATCATGATGATAAAGGAGTGAATATGTTGAGCGAAGGTACGGGGTAAGAAGTCAAGACTGACATTGCTGAAGTAAAACCCCTATTGAAATGGGTCTGGAAGGAGATGGAAAAAAGAGGGTTAGTTATTTCAGATTTTGAGGAAGGGTATGAGATGAGAAATTATTATGAATTCCATCATAAAACAGGGCACGAAATCCAAGAATGTGAGGGATTCAGGGCTTTGGTTCAAAGTATGATGGATAACAAGGAGATGAGTTTCTATGAAGATGCGAAAGAAAGGAGGAGCATATGTGCGATAGAGTCGGAAACAGGGACGCCGAAAATAAATCATCCTGTGATCATTATCTCACGCCTTAAGAGTAATGAGGCTAGGGTTCAGGTAACACCAAAAATTGTAATCACGAAACCGTCATGTTTCACATATAAGGATGACAAAATGGTCCCGTGAAATTACGGATGCAATGTGACAATCCCAGGAAAAGAAGTTAAGGGCAATATGGTAAGGGGTTCTTATACACGCAATGGGAAGCGTTATGACACTCAAGCAGAATTGCCAAGAGAAAAGACTCCGATGGTAGAACAAAGGAAAGGGAAAGCAGTAGAGGTTGAGCCGTTGGTTAATGAACCAATAAAAGAAGAAGAAGCAAAGGAGTTTCTGAAGTTTTTGAAACACAATGATTACACTATTGTGGAGCAACTGCACAAACAGCCAGCCTGCATTTCTGTATTAGCTTTGCTCCTAAGTTCAGAAGTACATCCAAGTGCACTGATGAAAGTACTAAACAAAACATATGTTGCCGAGGACATCTCAGTCAATAAACTGGATCGCTTGGTCAACAATATAAGTGCTGACAATTTTATCTTCCTCAATGATGATGAAATACCGTCTAGAGGTAGGGGTTCTACTAAAGCTCTACACATTACTACTCGATGTCGGGGGGATACATTACCGGGGGTTTTGATTGATAATGGATCCGCACTGAACGTATTGCCTTTGTCCACTCTTAATCGACTACCTGTGGACAGTTCACATATGAAAGCCTGCCAGAATATAGTAAGGGCATTTGATGGAATGGAAAGAGGGGTTATAGGAAGAATTGAAATACCATTAAGGATTGGCCCAACTAATTATGAGGTGGACTTTCTTGTAATGGATATTAAGCCTTCCTACAACTGTTTATTGGGAAGACCATGGATACATTCGGTAGGCGTAGTACCTTCATCATTACATCAGAAGGTGAAGCTAATATCAGAGGTAGATTGGTAACAATAAGTGCAGAGGAGGATATCATTGCGATGGTAATGGGTGATACACCTTATGTAGAGACTAATGATGAGGCAGTGGAATGTTCTTTCTGGTCTTTGGAATTTGTGAACGCAACGTTTATCACTGAAGGAAACAAAATTCCGCTACCAAAGATATCCAAGACTACTGAGATGGGTTTACAGTTGATGGTAGGAAGAGGAGCTTCACTAGGGAAAGGGTTGGGAAAATACCTTCAAGGAAGGATTGAAGCACCCATGCTGAAGAAAAGTTCGATTGTTTTGGCTTAAGTTACAAGCCAGATATGAAACAAAAGAGAAAAGAAGTAGAGAAAAGGAAGGAGAGAAGAAGGGTACGTTTAAGCGGAGAGGAAGTCAAGTGGGAGCCTTTGACCTTCCCCCACATATCTAAATCCTTTTTGTCGGGTGGGTTTATTTACCCTGAGCGAGGAGTGTCCAGAAGGGAAGGAATTGAAGAGATGTTGGAAAATGTTCATATCAATGCTAGAGAGACAGCTGAAGGAAAGACCTTGTTGGGGATTTTCCCTTACGAACCTGGGAGCGAGCTAAACTATTAGACTGCAGAAGAAATACCTGTAGTCTTTAGAGCTTATTCAGAGTAATGTTCAAAACATTTTTGTTGTTTTTAGCCTAAGAATGATAAGAAATCCTTTGTGAAATAGACTTAAGTCTGAATATCATTATTCTAATAAAATATGTCTTTGCATTGATTTCGAGCAATTATTCTTTTATTCTTTCCAGGCAAGTAAATATTTTCCATTTGATTGATTGTCTTCCAAATGATTTTTTTCATTATATTTATAACCTGAGTGTACAAATAATTATTCATAAATTTATATATTTTTGTATATTCTTTGGTTTATCCCCATAGGTCTTCAGATATCAATGACATGAGTGATGTTGTTTCAAAGACGGAGTCTCTTTTTGAGCAAGACATGTGTTTGGAAGGATTTCATGACTTTGAAAATGACGAAGACTGTGGTGTATCTCTGGACTTGTTGAGAATGGTGGAACAAGAGGATAAATAAATCCTACCAATAAATCCTACCTCATAAGGAGTCATTAGAAATTGTGAGCCTAGAAGAAGGAAAAGAGGTGAAAATTGGAACTGATATCACCGCAAAGACAAAACATGACCTCATCGAGTTATCCTGAGAGTTCAAAGATGTTTTCGCATGGTCATACCAGGATATGTCAGGGCTAAATATTAGCATTGTGGTACATCGTTTACCTATAAAAGAAGATTGTAAACTAGTTCAGCAGAAGCTCAGAAGAATGAGACCCGATATTGTGTTGAAAATAAAAGAGGAAGTCAAAAAACAGTTCGATGCTGGATTCTTACAAGAGGTCAAATATTTAGAATGGGTAGCAAATATCGTCCCTGTTCCCAAAAAGGATGGAAAGGTACGAATGTGCTTGGATTATAGGGACTTGAACAAGGCTAGTCCAAAAGACAATTTTTCGTTGCCACACATTGATACTTTGGTAGATAACACAACTGGCTACTCATTATTCTCTTTCATGGACGGCTTTTCTAGATACAATCAAATAAAGATGCATCCTGAAGATATGAGGAAAACCACATTCATTACCCTATGGGGAACATTTTGTTACAAAGTAATGCCCTTTGGATTGAAGAATGTGGGAGCAACGTATCAAAGGGCAATGGTCACCCTGTTTCATGACATGATGCATAAAGAAATTGAGATCTATGTTAATGATATGATTGCAAAATCTAGAACAGAAGAAGATCATCTCCGAGTCTTGAGGAAATTATTCTTAAGATTGAGAAAATTTCAGCTCAAGCTCAACCCAGCAAAATGCATATTTGGAGCCAGATCAGGAAAGTTGTTAGGCTTCATAGTCAGTAGGAAGGGGATTGAGATTGACCCAGATAAAGTTAAAGCAATACGAGATCTGCCTTCTCCAAGCACTTAGAAAGAGGTCCGAGGTTTCCTAGGAAGGTTGAACTACATTGCTCGGTTCATTTCACAATTGACTGAGAAATACGATCCAGTATTTCGTCTTCTGAAGAAACATAATCCGGGAGAATGGGATGAGGAATGTTAGAAAGCTTTTGACAAGATAAAGCAATACTTGGCTAGTGCTCCAATACTATCACTGCCTAGTCCAGACAGGCCATTGATATTGTATCTAACGGTGTTTGACAATTCCATGGGATGCGTCTTGGGCCAACATGACGAAACAGGAAAGAAAGAAAGAGCAATATACTATCTCAGCAAGAAATTCACTGATTGTGAAATGAGGTACTCGTCCATTGAAAAGTTGTGTTGTGCTTTAATTTGGACAACTCGAAGACTAAGGCAATACATGTTGTATCATACAACTTGGCTGATTTCAAAGTTGGATCCTTTAAAGTACATGATGGAATCAACTACTTTAAATGGGAGAATGGCTAGATGGCAAATTCTGCTCTCTGAATTTAACATAGTATATGTAAGTCAGAAGGCTATAAAAGGAAGTGCAATAGCTGATTTTCTAGCCAGCAGAGCCTTGGAAGACTATGAGCCTTTGAACTTTGATTTTCCAAATGAGGACTTAATGTATGTGGCAAACACTGAAGAAAACCCTCGAATAGACCACATCTGGGAGTTAAATTTCGATGGAGCTTCAAATGCTATAGGTAATGGAATTGGGGCAGTCTTGGTATCCCCAAGTGGAGATCATTATCCTGTCGCTAGCAAGTTGGACTTCGATTGCACAAATAATATGGCAGAATAGAAGCATGTATTATGGGTATTCGTGCGGCCATTGAACGTAAAATCAAAGTGCTAAAAGTGTATAGAGATTCCGCATTGGTGATATACCAACTCAAAGGAGAATGGGAAACCAGAGACCCTAAGTTGATCAGTTATAAAGAGCTGGTTCTTAAATTGATTGACGAGTTTGATGACATTACTTTCTGTTATCTCCCACGAGATGAAAACCAGATGGCTGACGTACTAGCTACTCTAGCTTCGATGATTAAGGTGAACAAGTTAGAAATCATGAAGCCTATTCAGATGAGCATATATGAAGTTCCGGCTCATTGCTACAATATTGAAGATGAGGGAAAAAATGATCACCCTTGGTATCAAAGTATACTACAATATGTGAAAAATCGAAAATATCCTGATCAAGCGACAGAAAATGACAAGAGAACACTGAGAAGAATAGCCGTTGAATATGTCTTAGATGTTAAGTGTTGTACAAGAGAGGGAAAGATTAAGTGCTGTTAAGATGTGTAAATGCCGTGGAGGCTAGAAAGATCCTGGAAGAAGTCCATGATGGCATTTTCGGAACCCATACAAATGGTTTTACAATGGTCAGACAGATCATGAGATTTGGATACTATTGGTCTACTATAGAAGGGGATTGTATTAGCTATGCCAAGAAGTGTCATAAATGTCAAATTTATGGAGATAAGATACGTGTACCTCCCTCACCTCTGCACATTATGACTGCTCCATGGCCGTTCTCGTTGTGGGGCATGGATGTTATTGGGCCAATATCACCGAAAGCTTCGAATGGGCATCGTTTCATCTTTGTGGTCATTGATTACTTTACCAAATGGGTGGAAGCTACTTCATATGCAAATGTCACGAAATTAGCAGTTAGTAAATTCTTGAAAAAGGAGATCATTTGTCGATATGGAATGCCTGAAAGAATCATATCTGACAATGCGTTGAATTTGAACAATAGCACAATAGCGGAAGTTTGTAGTCAGTTCAAGATCAGTCACCATAACTCGTCGCCATATCGCCCAAAAATGAATGGTGCAGTGGAGGCGACCAATAAGAACATTAAGAGAATTGTGGGGAAAATGACTGAAACCTACAAGGATTGGCATGAAAAGCTATCATTTGCTCTCTTAGCTTACCGAACATCTGTTAGGACCTCTACTGGGGCAACACCCTTTTCGCTAGTTTATGGGATGGAAGTCGTTTTACCCATTGAAGTGGAGATTCCTTCTCTTCGGGTATTAGCTGAATTGAAATTGGATGAAGCAGAATGGGTTCAGTCTCGATACGACCAGTTGAACTTAACAGAAGGGAAAATGTTAAAAGCCATCCAACATGGTCATATGTATCAAAAACGGATGACGCGAGCCTATAACAAAAAGGTTCGTCCCAGAGAATTCCACGAAGGGGATCTGGTGTTGAAGAAAATTCTCCCTATACAAAAAGACTTGAGAGGAAAATGGATGCCAAATTGGGAGGGTCCTTATGTTGTAAAGAAGACCTTTTCTGGTGGAGCTTTGATTCTAAGTGAGATGGATGGAAAAAACTTGTCAAATCCTGTAAACTCAGACTCAGTCAAGAAATACTTCACTTGAAGGAAAGGGGTCAAAGTGAAAACCCGCAAAAGGCGCTTTGATTCCAAAAAAAATGGAGAGGCTAAGGAGAAAACCCGCAAAGGGAACCTTAGGCCAAAGGGGATTTGAGTTGAAAACCCGAAAAGGGCTGCTCAAATATTGATCAGAATGAGGCATGAAGCGATCAGAGCAACTTGAATCTTCGGGCATGTGGTAATCTTGTTATACCTGAATCAACAAGGAAGGGTAGACAACATCTTGGGGCATCGAAAAAGCACTGTAGATTTCCTAAACACATGCCAAACTCAAAATGTTCTTCAGAAAGTTTTCCAGAGAAGTTCAAGCTGCGATATCTGGGGTACCCAATTCTCTTATTATTTATATTGAATTTGTTGTTCTTGGAATACTTTTTTTCTTTTCCAAGAAATACATTCCCAATCAACTTCTTTATTATCCTTCTTCACTATTTGTGATAGTTTATTCATTTTGAGCTATGCCCAGAACTAACTTTATTCTTATCCATTGTTATGACCATTTTTGCAAGCATGTTGCATTGGAATAATGATTAATGGACTAATAAAACTTTCATAAAGGAAGTTTTGCATATTACTCTGAAAAGCTTCTAAATAATATAGGAACCTGAAACAGGACTATTGTTTAGAACACACCAAATTTAGAAGTTCAAAATTTGAGAAGGAAAAGTCTAAATTTGGACTTTCTCTTTGGATTTTGTTGTCAAATGCATTGATTGAACAAAATGACAAGATATCGTGTTAATGACGAAGCTTAAATAAATGAGCAAGCAATGATCATCAGGCAAGAGGAAGAGGTTACCTCGGAGAAGAGAGTCTTCATCTGCGCATAAGTCTTTGGTACAACACCTTGAGAATGGCGTAACAAACCAGAACGATTCAGATCCTATATCCTTCAATTGTGATAAGAGAGGATTGAGGAAAAGCCACATATTTCTACCCTTGGATTATAGTGGGAGAATGATGGCACAAATTGTGCGCCCTAATGGATTAAACTTTAAGGTTTATAGTGGGGGGCAACCTGGCTAAATGTTTTTCAGAAAAGCCGGTCAAGTGAGAAGGCGTTGTAGCACGTCAGTGTTAAAGCCTTGATAAATTTCGAGTAATGACAACCTAAGTGGGATCATTCTCGAAAAAAATAAAACTCTGCATTCGTGCAAACACTATTCACATGTCTAGTTAGGAGCATTTGATTCATTTTGATCATTCCATCCTAATCATTAGGCATAATTAGGTTCATTATATAGGTCATGTTCCCAAGAGAATAGATCTGGGAAATTACAGATCTTGTCTCCCTAAGCAATAGCGGAGCAGATCGAAGACGGTAAATCTTATCTCCCTGATGTTACAGTGGAGCAGATTGAAGCCAGAAATCTTATCTCCCTGAGATTACAACGGAGCAGATTGAAGATAGTAATCCTATCTCCTTGAGATTACAGTGGGGCGGATTAAAATAAAAGATCTTATCTCTCTAAAGTTACAGCAGAGTAGATCGCATCTGATTGAAGTCAGAAATATTATCTTCCTGAGATTACAGCGGAGCAGATTGAAGCTAGTAATCCTATCTCCCTGAGATTATAGTGGAGCGGATTAAAATAAAGGATCTTATCTCTCTGAAGTTACAGTAGAGTAGATCGCATCAGGTTGAAACCAGAAATCTTATCTCCTTGAGATTACATCGGAGTAGATTGAAGCTAGTAATCCTATCTCCCTGAGATTACAATGGAGCGGATTAATATAAAGGGTCTTACCTCTCTGAAGTTATAGTAGAGTAGATCGCATCAGATTGAAGCTAGAAATCTTATCTCCCTGAGATTACAGCGGAACAGATTGAAGCCAGTAATCTTATTTCCCTGAGATTACGGTGGAATAGACCGAAGAATTACGAATCTTACCTCTCAGGTGGTGCAGTGGAACAGATTAAGGCCACAACGGTAAATCTTGCTTTCCCGACATTGCAGTTAAAAGGATTAAAGTCACAACGACGGATCTCACTCTTTCAGCCAGTGCAGTAGAGCAAATTAAAGCCACAACGGTGAATCTTACTTCCCCGATAATGCAGTTAAACAGATTAAAGTTATGAGTTACAAATCCTATCTCCCCGATGTTGCGGTGGAGTGGATCGAAGCACCAATTCCAATACCTCTGAAGATGCACCAATTCCAATTCCAAATAAAAATATATATATTAAAGTTTAGCCCAAATGTCCATTTACAAACCCAATATAAACCTAACCCGAATTACCCCAATACACCCTAGCCCAATAGCCAACTCAGCCCAAATGGCCCAATACCAGAATACACAACAGTAAACCCTAGCAGCTTCCTGCCCTCGTGCCGCAATCAAGCACAGGATCTGCCCTCGTGCGTGCGCCACCTCTGAGCCGTTCCTCGCACCCCTTCGTACGACCACCTCCGTACTTCCAGGCTGGCCGAGTATCTGGAAAAAAACACACACGGAAACAACAGAAAATAGAAAAATAACAGCATAGGGGTAATTTATATTTTTTCATTTTTATTTTTTGTAAATCGGGCTATAAAAAAGGCCATTCGAACGATGTAAAGAGGATTACGCATACAGAATACAAAAATTGAAATACCAAAAAGGTGATTTTCTAGTTTTTTTTCTTTTTTCACTTTACTGATTATTCGTGTTCTTTCTTTTCTTTCGGTTATTTTTTTGTTCATAAATCGGGAAGGAAGAGAGGTGATTAAAGAGGAAAACATACCTAGTGATGAGATCTTAGCCCTCTTCGTTGCCATCGGAGAACGGGCTAGGTTCGAAAGCCACTTGAATATCCTCAATACCCAGAACGGCACAGAACTTTTCTTTAGTTTAGGTTTCGTTTATTGTAAATGATAGGTTTTAGGGTTTATTTTAGTTTTAAATGCTAGAATTAAAATGTCGCCATTCAGAGCCAATACAATGGCACTAAAACGGCATCGTTTCGTAGACCCGATCCGAATGGTGACCCGATCTGGGAAGGAACAGCGCATATGGATCAATTGGTCTATTTATTCAATAGGTCCTTCCATGTTTGCTGGAATTGTGATTTAATTTCTTTAATCATTTGTAATTTATATCGCATATTTGATATTGTATTCATTTAGATCCAATTTCAACGGTGTCGTTTCTGTGATGACTTGGATTGTTATGATGTTAGTGTTTAATTGCTAGTTTAGTCCTTCAATGATGAAACAGGTTTCGATTTAATACAAATTCATTTTTTTTAATTTTGAATTAATTAAATCCTACTTTCGTATATCATAATATTTAACATTACTTGTAACATTTATTTTATATAGTGTTTAAATTTATTATAATTCAAAATATAACAAATTATTTTTTTGTTTATTTTTTAATTGATTATACACCAATATTTGGAGTCAATTGTATTTTAATTTTGTCTTAATTTATTATTATTATAATTTTATTTAAGTCCCGATTTAAAATTTGTTGATTATTGTTCTAAACTTCAAAAAATGTTTTGCATATTTAATCCTGATTTCAAAAGTCTTTTAATAAATCAAATTTTACAATAATTCATATTTTCAATATCATTTTAATATTGGCTAATATTATCATAATTGTTGTTATCAATTTTATTTTTTTTCTCATATCTAATGTTGTCTTCAAATGTTTTCTTTAGATAAATTAATTCATATTTTAATTCATCATTTTTAATCTTATTTTAATATTTAACTTATTATTGTATTTTAAATTTGTTTTTAAATCTTCATATTAATTATTATTTTTATTGTTTAAATCAATGTATTCTTAGGAATTTGATTATTGATTTATTGGATGTTTAGTTATTAATATGGATCAATTATATGTTTGGTTGCTCTTTAATGTAAATATTAGATTACTATTTATCTTTTGCATTATATATTGCTATTCAATTATATTGTTTGTAAGAATTGCATTTCATTAAAACATTATAATCGTTTTATTAAATTTCTAAAAAAGCTTGGTGTTTAATAATTCTCGAGAAAATTGTGCCCTAACTTACTCGGCTTCAATTCTTCTCGATGAATTTATATCATCAAGTATCCATTTTATTTAAGCCGTACAATTTTAAAATAAAATTCTTTAGATTTCAAAATGTTGGATCCTAACTTACTGGATACGATATTTTGTTATCTCGATTTTAAAATAAAGGTAATATTTGATGTTTAAGAATTTCGAGAAATTGAACCTAACTTACTGGATTCTGATTTCTCGATTGACTTAAACAATCAAATATCCTTCTTAAAACATGTCTAAAAAAAATTTAAAACAGGGACGAACCTAACTTCAAAGATTGAACTGTTGCACTCTAACTCACTGAGTGTGGCGATCTATTTCTTTGAAATGGGTCCGTCCACTTAACCAATTCAATTATTTCAGCTTTCATTTCATGGGATCGTATTTTAAAATCTTTTCAAAATTTTGACATTAAGACATTAAACAATCAATTCGGTACCAATTTTGGGCGTCACGAGGGTGCTAACCCTTCCTCGTGCGTAACCGACTCCCGAACCTGTTTTCTCAAAATTCGCAGACCTAAGATTTCTTTTGGTGAACCGGTCACACCTTGATAAAGGATCGGTGGTGACTCCAATTTCCATTTTTTTGGTCGACAACTAAACTTTTTTTTTGTTTTCAAAAAAGTGGTTTCGACATCAACTATAAAAAAATCTCAGAACAACCCCAAAAGCACACCGTAACTGAAAAGGCTAAATAGAGCACTGTTGAAGCAGAATCATGTAATTTTTCTGATAGAAATGCCACAACAAAACAATTTCAGCAATCTGAAGGTCGACCACCTCCACCTTTTCCTCAAAACTGCTACAATTGTAAACAATATCACCAGTTCAAACGATTTCTAGATGTCCTTAAACAACTTCACATCAACATATCGTTGGTAGAAACGTCGGCGCAAATGCCCAATTATTTGAAATTCATGAAATATATATTGTCAAATAAATGAAGATTGGGAGAATTCGAAACAATTACTCTCACTGAAGGTTGCACGACTATGTTGACGAATAAATTGCCTCCAAAGCTGAAGGACCTAAGGAGTTTTATTATCCCATGCTCAATTGGAAATTATTATGTTGGGAAAGCACTATGTGATTTAGGAGTAAATATTCACTTAATGCCCATGTTGATCGATCTTATGCACATCCGAAAAGTAAATTTGAAGACGTGTTGGTAAGAGTAGATAAGTTCATTTTTCCAGTTGACTTTATTATTTTAAAATGTAAAGTTGACAAAGATGTATTGATTATTCTTGGAAGACCTTTTCTCGCTATAGGTAGAACTTTGATTGATGTACAAAAAGGTGATCTAACCATAAGGGTGAATTATCAGCAGATCACTTTCAATGTAATTGATGCCTTGAAATGTGCTGATGAGAATGAAGATTGCCATGCCATTAGTTTGCTAGAAACAACAGTGGAAGAAGAGTTTGCAAGATTTTACCAAGGCAATTCAGGTAGGGATACAAACTCGATTGAGTTGAATGAAGCAGAGACTTTTTGAGAATTCAGTGAGTTCATAGAGGCAAAAAAGATTGTGGATAGACTAGGAAAAAAATTTAAGTCCTTGGATTTATCGGCTCACAACTTCAATCCTTCTAAATCATCTATAGAGGAGCTTCCCACACTAGAGTTGAAACCTTTGTCGTTGCATTTGAAATATGCTTATTTGGGAGTAAACAACACTTTGTCGGTAGTTATTTCTATGGAGTTGATATTCGATCAAGAGGTAAAGTTGTTGGAAGTTCTCTGGAGATCTAAAAAGGATTAGGATGGACAATTACCGACATCAAAGGAATCAACCCTGTTCTATGCATGCATAAAATTTTATTGGAGGATTGCCATGGAAATTCTATTGAACAAAAGAGAAGGTTGAATCCTATCATGAAGGAGGTTGTTAAGAAAGAGATAATCAAATGGCTTGATGTAGGTATTATCTACCCCATTTTAGACAGCTCTTGGTGAGTCTTGTATAGTGTGTGCCCAAAAAAGAGGTGTCACAGTGGTCAATAATGATAACTATGAACTTATACCAACTCGCACTGTCACGAAATGGAAATTGTGTATGAATTTTTGCAAGCTCAATAAGGCAACTTGAAAGGATTACTTTCCCTTGCCTTTTATTGACAAAATGTTGGACAGGTTAGCTGGGAAGGCCTTCTACTGCTTCTTGGACGGATATTTGGGGTATAATTAGATTGTTATAACTCCTAGTGACCAAGAGAACACAACCTTCACTTGTCCATCTGGAATTAGAAGAATGTCATTTGATTTATGTAATACCCCAGCAACATTTTAGCGTGTATGATGGCAATATTTTTTGACATGGTGGAAAATTTTCTCGGAGTCTTTATGGATGATTTCTCTATCTGTGGGAATGATTTTGAAGGTTGTTTAAAAAATTTGAAATTGGTTCTTCGTAGATGTAAAGAAACGAGTCTTGTCTTGAATTGGGAAAAATATCATTTCATGGTCTGTGAAGGCATTATTCTAGGGCATAAGGTATCGCAACAATAAATTGAAGTCGACAAGGCAAAAATTGATGTGACAGAAAAATTGTTTTCTCCTACCAGTGTCAAGGGCGTTAGAAGTTTTTTAAGCCATGCAGATTTTTATAGAAGATTCATTAACGACCCCTCAAAGATATCTAAACCCCTGTGTGCTTTGTTGGAGCAGAATAAACCTTTCATCTTTGATGAACCTTGTCTATTTGCTTTTGAAGAGTTAAAAAAGTTGCTGGTGGCTGCATCGATTGTAATAGCTCCTGAGTGGACATTGTCATTTGAGCTCATGTGTGATGCCAGTGGTTATGCCACGGGAGCAGTGCTGGGGCAAAGGAAAGATAAGATATTTCATGCGATCTATTATGCAAGCCAGACATTGACTGATGCACAACTTAATTACACCACCACCGAAAATGAATTATTAGCAGTGGTATTTGCATTCAATAAATTTCGATCATATTTAGTTGGTACCAAAGTCATGCTTTACACAGACCATTCCACCATTAAGTATTTGGTGACTAAGAAAGATGCAAAGCCAAGACTGATTCGGTGGATACTCTTGCTGCAAGAGTTTGATTTGGAGATTCGAGATAGAAAGGGAACTATCAAGATTAGAAGTTGGCAATGAAGACGGCAATATCAAGCTTATTAAGGAAGACTTCCTAGATGAGCAGTTGTTAGTTGCCACAACATTGAGTTGGTATGTCGATATTGTAAACTTCTTAGTAAGTGGACTATTGCCACCTGATTTGAATAGCTAGGGCAAATGGAAATTCTTGCATGATACAAGATTCTACTACTAGGATGAGCCTTATCTATATAAGCAGTGTGCAAATTAAATAATTCGAAGATGTATTCTTGATGAAGAGATGAACAGTGTATTACAACATTGTCATTTAGCTCCATATGGAGGGCATTTTGGAAGAGTAAGAACTACAACAAAGTTACTCCAATCTAGGTTCTATTGGCTGAATTTGTTCAAATATGCCTATGAATTTTATAAGAAACACGATCGTTGTCTGAGAACAGACAACCTATCAAGGAGATATGAAATGCTGCTGCAAAATATTCTGGAAATCGAGTTGTTCGATGTTTAGGGGATAGACTTTATGGGTCCATTTACAACCTCGTTTGAAAATTTATACATACTTGTGGCAGTAGATTATTCCTCCAAATGGGTAGAAGCCATAGCTCTATCTACTAATGACACTAAGTTAGTGATGAAGTTCTTGCACAAGAACATTATCAATTATGAGGGGTCTCTTTTTTATTGCAAGCTCATTTCCAATACTTAGCAAAGGTATGAAGAAAAACAAAAGATTACCACGGCATATCATCCAAAATGAACGGGCAAGCTGAAATTTCCACCAGAAAAATTAAGCAGATTTTGGAGAAGGTTGTTAATCCAAATTGTAAGGATTGGTCCTTAAGATTGGATGAAGCCTTATGGGCATACCACACTGCTTACAAAACTCTATCAAGAATGTCACCATTCAAGCTAGTCTACAAAAAACCATGTCAATTTCCAGTTGAATTAGAGCACAGGGCATACTGGGTTGTGACGCAATTGAACATGGATTGGAAAGCTGTTGGCAATAGAAGATTGCTTGAGTTAAATGAGATAGAAGAATTCAGGGCACAAGCGTATGGGAACGCTAAAATTTATAACGAGAAGACCAAGCACTAGCATGATAAGAGAATTATGCCACAACAATTTGAACTAGGACAACAGGTGATGTTATTCAACTCAAGGTTGAAACTGTTCCCTGGCAAACTAAAATCCCACTGGTCAAGTCCCTTTGAAGTAGCCAAAGTATACCCTCATGGAGCAGTTGACGTCAAGGATATGTAGACGGGAGTCACATTTAAAGTTAACAGGCAACATTTAAAACAATATTGGCGTGCTCATGTGGATGGAGACAAACAGCCCATTGACCCCTGAGATGTTTCACCTCAGCAATTTTTAAGTTTCTCCTAGTTATTTCATTTACCTTTTATCAATTTAATAATTTTGTTTACTTTGTATTGTAGATTTTATTTAGGAAGAAGTGAGAGGATGAACATAATAGAAGGCAGTGTTATTGCAGTCACTAACACTGGAAGGTGTTGTGACAGTTTGAGCTAATAAGCATTTCAGCGAAAGTTGAGTAAGGACTAAAGGAATTTAGTCCAATTGTTCTTAATAGTTCCATATTGCCATCATTGGAAGGTGAGGTTAATGTGTATGGTTAAGTCCCAGATTATATAAAAGAGTAGCATTTGGTAAGATATACATTAATTTTTATTGTGTCGACAATCACCCATCTTTTATACCTTATGAGTACTTAGTATACTACTGAAGATTCATGTTGGGGATCCCAATTTATCCATAGCATACTTTATCTTATTATTTTCAAGTAATTGCTTCGACAACTATCCTCACAATTTATCTTGTTTCTATCTAGTTATTACACCGATATTAATAGAAAAAAAACAAGACAAGGGAAATTATAATCCAAGACAAGGGAACTATCTTGTTTCTATCCTCACAATTTATCTCATTTCTATCTAGTTATTACACCAATAGTTTTGGGGAACTCAGAATGTTGGACAAAATGCTGTGACATTCAGATATGGGAATTCATATACTCAGGGCAATTATAATCCAAGATAAGGGAATTATACTCAACAATAGTAGAACTACAATCAGCATCCTTATAGGTATAAACAACAAGGTCAGAAAAAATCAAATCGAAATTAGATACAACCACAACATTCTTTGATAAAGAATTAGAATATCCAAAGACAGCGACAACAACAGCATACACTAAAACAACTGCACATCAACATTCCTTTATTGGACGCTCTGGTACAAATTTTGAGTTATGAGAAATTTATGAAAGACCTCTTGTCCAAGACGAAAAAATGCACTGATGTTGAAACTATTGCACTCACAGAAGGCTGTAGTTCTGTCTTGACAAACAAGTTGCCCCCTAAATTGAAAGATCCTGAAAGCTTTACTATTCCATGTTCGATTGGCAATCAGTATTTAGGCAAAGCTTTATTCGATTTGCGATCTAGCATCAACCTGACACCACTATATACTTTTAGAAAGTTGGGAATTTGTCACATGAAACCCACTATAGTGACATTGCAACTGGCAGATCGATCTTTAGCTCAACCTGAAGGGGAAAATTAAAGATGTTTTAGTTTGTGTGGATAAATTTGTTTTTTTGACTGCGAGGCAGACAATGAGGTTCCCATAATCTTAGGAAAACCATTTTCTTGCCACCGGCCGAACTGTCATTGATGTTTGTAAAGGTGAACTCACCATGCGACTGGATGATGAGCAAGTTACCTTTAGTGTTTTTGAGTCTGTTCATCACAAGGATAAAGTAAAGTGTCGTACTGTCGATGTCTAAATGATTTGATTGAGGAAGATTTCAACAACCAAAGCACAGTCCTTGCTCAAGAAATTACAATGACATCTGAGGCTGAATCCATAGACAATTGTGATAGCACAGTTGAAGCTAGTACTGTTGAATTCAAGCATAGATGGAAAATTGAATCTTTAGACCTAACCAACAGAACCACTCCAATTTTTAAACCATCAACTAAAAAAGCTCTCACTCTGATTTTGAAACCACTACCTCTTCATCTTAAATGCATACTTTTGGGTGATCAAAATACTCTTCCAGTTATTGTCTCCGCAACACTAGATGAAACACAAGAAAGAAATTGACTCATATTCTCAAGTAGCACATATGAGCTATTGCTTGGACTATTGCGGATATTCAAGGTATTAGTCCTCCTTTTTGCATGTACAAAATCAAGTTAGAAAATGAAGGCCAACAGTCAATTGAACTGCAAAGAAGGTTAAACGAGAAGATGGAGGAAGTGGTCAAGAAAGAAATCATAAAATGGCTTGATGCATGAATTATTTACCCGATTTCTGATAGCAAGTGGGTGAATCCAGTATAATGCGTCCCAAAAAAGAATGGCATCACAGTGGTTCGTAATGATAAGGATGAATTACTACCAACACGTATCCCCACGGGATGGCGAGCTTGTATGGACTATCATTAATTAAATGCAGCCACAAGGAAGGATCATTTTCCACTTCCCTTCATTGACCAAATGTTAGATTGGCTTGCTGGAAAAGCTTGTTATTGCTTCCTAGAGGGCTATTCTGGGTACAACCAAATAGCTATTGCACTAGAGGATCAGGGGAAAACAACTTTCACCTGCCCCTTTGGTACTTTTCCTTTTCGTCGTATGCATTTCGGTCTTTGTAATGCACCAACGACATTTCAAATGTGTATGATGGCAATACTCTCAGATATAATCAAAGACTCTTTATAGGTTTTTTGGATGATTTTTTAGTTTATGGGAATGATTTTGATCATTGCGCTGACAATTTGGATAAAGTACTGAAGCGATGTGAGGACACTTATCTTGTCTTGAACTGGGAAAAATGTTATTTTGTGGCAATTGAAGGCATTATGCAGGGTCATCGTATCCCTAATCAGGGTATTCAAGTAGATAAAGCTAAGGTGATATCATTGAGAAATTACCCCCACCAATAAATGTGAAAGATATTCGTAGCTTTCTTGGACATGCAGGATTTTACCGACGGTTTATTAGGAATTTTTCAATAATTGCAAAACCATTGTGCTCATTGCTGGAACAGAATAAAAAATTCCTCTTTGATGAGGCATGTCTGGATGCCTTTATTCAGTTTAAGAAGCAGCTGGTCAATGCACCCATTTTCGTTGTACCTTATTGGTCTCAACCTTTTGAAGTCATGTGCGATGCAATTGATTTCGCCGCGGGTGCAATGCTAGGACAACACCAGGAAAAAATATTTCACGCCATCTATTATGTTACCAAAACTCTTATAGAGGCTCAACTTAATTATACCACCACAGAGAAAGAATTGTTGGCTGTAGTCTTTGCTTTCGACAAGTTTCGCTCTTATCCTGTCGGTGCAAAAGTTACGATATTCACTGATCATTTTGCATTGCGATATCTCTTTACGAAAAAAGATGAAAAACCAAGATTGATATGATGGATATTATTGTTGCAAGAATTTCACATCGAGATAAAAGACCGAAAGGGGTCAGAGAATCAAGTTGCTGATCATTTGTCTAGATTAACAGTTGGCAGCGAAGACGGGAAAATACTTCCAATTGTCGACATATTCCCAGATGAGATGTTATTCACTGTCGATGTAACACCTTGGTATGTAGATTTGGTTAATTACTTAGTGTGTGGTAAGCTCCCATTGAGTATCAAGGATCATAAAAAAGAAAGATTTCTTCGTGACGTAGTGCAGTACCATTGGAACGAGCCGTATTTATTCAAGGTATGCAATTGCAACATCATTCGACATTGTGTTCCAGAAAAAGTGATGCTTTCAATCTTGAAACACTATGATGATACTCCTTATGGAGGCCATTTTGGTGGTATAAGAACTGCTGCTAAGGTTCTACAATCAAGATTCTACCAGCTGTCATTGTTTAAAGATGCTCATAATTTTGTGAATCAATGTGATAAATGTCAGCGTACCAGTTCTATTTCCCGACGTAATGAAATGTTACAACAGCCAATTATAGAAGTTGAATTGTTCGATGTTTGGGGAATGTATTTTATGGGACCGTTACCAATTTCATTTGGAAATCATTATATATTAGTCGCTATTGACTATGTCTCTCAGTGGGTGGAGGCGATTGCTGTCCTAAAGGATAATGCAAGAACAGTGCTCAAATTTTTCACAAGCATATATTCACCGGTTTCGGCACACCAAAGGCCTTGATTACTGATCAGGGTGTACATTTTCATTGCAACCAAGTGGTAGCCGTATTAAAGAGATATGGAGTCAATCACAGAATGGCCACTACTTATCATCCACAAACCAATGGACAAGATAAAGTTTCAATTTGGAAAATTAAGAACATTCTTGAGAAGGTTGTGAATCCTTCAAGAAAAGGTTGGTCTTCCATATTAGATGATGCTCTATGGGCATTGCGGACAACATATAAGACTCTATTGGGAATGTCACCGTACCAATTGGTTTTTGGGAAAGCATGTCGCTTTCTAGTTGAAGAGGAACACAAAGCGATGTGGGCAATTAAGCAAGTGAACATGGACTATGAAGCTGTTGGAAAGAAAAGGTTGTTGGACATCACCAAGCTAGAGAAGATTTGAAGAAATGCTTATGAAAATGCTGCAATTTATAAGGAAAAGACCAAATGATGGCATGAGAAGATTATTTTGCAGCGACAATTTACCGAGGGTCAACAGGTTTTATTACTCAAATCTCGACTTAAATTGCACCCTGGTAAATTGCATTCACGTTGGTCTAGACCATTCAAAGTTGTCAACATATTTCCCTATGGTGAAGTCACAATTCAAGATTTACGTGATGGACACAAGTTCAAAGTCAATGGACAGAGATTGAAACACTATTTTGGAAATAAAAATCAAGAATAGCCAGAGACCATTAATTTGGTCCAAACATTTTAAAATTTTAATTTATTATTCTGAGATTTCATCTTACTAACCCGTATACATAAATAAATTAGGGTTACGAGGCATTATCGGACAAAACGCAACTTAACACAGACATTCAGTAGAATTCAAAAATTTTACATCTATGTTAAATTAGTCAAATATGAAGTAAGTATAATTATAAATTCTACTTTAATAATTTTAATTTTTTTATAACAAAACATAACATTTCAGTTCAGTTAAACCATAAGAAAATAAGCTAATTTCGTATGGCTATTAATTATATATATACAGCATATTAAAGTATGACTCCCAAAATATTATCTAGCCTATACATGCCATAAGTTAAAATTTAAATGTTTTAATACCGAGATAGTAGATAGAGTGATGATCTTCGCTAACGATCCCCGAGTCTGCAGCTTGGTTTTTTATCTATAAAACAAATGGATAAAAACAATCGAAGTAAGCTTTTATAGCTTAATAAGTTTACAACATATCTAAAATACATATAAACGAACATATGTATAAACATTATATGCTTATAATCAAATTACAGACATAATCATTAATTGCATATACTGTTTTCTAATATACTTATCATTTGCATTTCATCGAATGCATATATATGATCCTTCAAACACATATAGACAAATGCTCATGTAATTATTCATTATATATATCCCATAATCATTTATATATATATCAAATGCATATAATCACTTAATTTAACATATTCACCGGCACTTAGCCTGCTAGGTTTATAGCCTGATTCCAATCACCGGCACTTAGCCTGCTAGGTTTATAACCTGATTCAGATCACCGGCACTTAGCCTGCTAGGTTTATAACCTGATTCAGATCACCGGCACTTAGCCTGCTAGACTTAAAGTCCGAATTATTTCACTGGCCTTAAGCCTGCTAGGTTTTAAACCTGAAAATTTCAATTTCACATATGCAAAATACTCCTCAAGTAATTCATTAAATAAAACACATAATTGTAACAGATCATATTCAAACCTAAGAGAATTTATAAAATCCTATCTTTAATTCAATTCAAATTTCTATAAATTGTATGCGCACACATATATTCATATACCTTACTACTTAACTAATTTCAATACAAGAATTTTACATATATATATATTCACCTACTCGAAACTAACTATACATATATATTTGTACGTATTCAATACTACCCATATATATATATATATATGTAAACTTAACATCCATATCTTGAGATATGTTTAAGACCTATTCGAATGTATACATATATGTTTCAACTCACATTTAAACACTTATTCGAAATTTACCTATGCATATGCAATATACACACTTTTAATCCATCCCAAAAGTTATACATGAATGTACACGTATATGTTCAAATCTTATGTTTACATTTACATTTCTCATATCATCAAATATTTTCAAATAAAAACATAAACATATGGATATATATTTAAATATTCAAACAATGTATGTATATATTTATCTATATACCATTCGTAACTATATTAAATTCCAAAACTTATATAGGCATATATCCATTTAGCCGAACATAGCTTATACACAATTTCTATCCATATTTCAAATCTATTCAACCAAAATATACTTGATTATAAATCAATAATAATTCAATATAGATTCGTACACACATTTATATACTAATTTAGTTCTATTTATAAGCTAATAGACTTACCACGGACGATGGAAAATCGAAGTCGGACGATTATTCGACTATTTTGGCTTTTCCCCTATCTAACTCCGATTTCTTTGGTTCTCTATCTAATATATTCAAAATGAGATAATTTATTTATTAACACATTCAATTTAGTCCAAAAACACATAATTTGGCAAATTACTATTTTGCCCCTAATATTTATACTTTTTGCAATTTACTCCCTATTACATAAAACACAAATTATACAAAATTTGCACATACCACACAAGGTTCGAATATTCATGGTTCTCATACAAGTCCACACATTTCATTTATTTCACATTTTAGTCCCCCAAAAATTTAATTTCACAATTTAGCCCTATTTACTCAATTTCACTAAAATTCAAAGACAAAACATTTTAATCTAACACCTATATTTCATATTTCATCAACTAACATCACATACCACAAGTTATAATCAATGGAAAAACACAAAATAATCAACAATTTCAAAAATTCAAGCATGGGTCTTGTAGTATACAAAGCAACGATATCAAAAACATAAAAATTATCAAAAACCGAAACCAAAACACACCTTAATTTTCAATGGGAATTGTCGAAACCCTAAAAGCCATTGATGAATTCTCCCAAGCTTAGCATTCGGCCAAGGTAAGAATGTTTTGTTGTTTTTTTATGCTTTCTTTACTTATTTTAATTATATGACATAATTTAATAAATTACTAAATTAACCTTATATAATAAATATATAAAACATATAAAGGACAATGTAGTCATATGTCACCCACTAACTATATTTTGGTCTAATTACACCTTTAGACCTCTCACTTAAAAAGACAACAAATAGACACTTTCATATTTAACCATTAAATTTTTATTTTACGCGATTTAATCCTTTTATTTAATTGGACACTCAAACGACGAAATTAAATCACGAAAATTTCACACAATTAAATTCACACATAATAAACACACAAAATAATATTAAAATATTTTTTAACTAGGACTTGTGGTCCCGAAACCACTATGTCCAATTAGAGTCGAAATCGGGCTGTTACAAAAACCCACCCAACTGTTTGACCTATTTGAGCAAGCATAATTCTTATTGGACGCCACTCTTCCCGCTAGTTTTGGATCTCTCGACAAGACATCACGACTCTACATCTTCCTCTTTCACTCCCTATAAAGTCTACACCACTGTGTCGACTGCAAAATATCCAAGCAACCATTTTTATTCTTTTTCCTTACTCAAGATCCCACCTTTTTCACTTAAAGTCGTCTTCCCTCCACACAAGATGGCAAGAACAAGAGGCTCGACCAAGAAAGCCAACAAATCCACTGAAGAACCTACTTCGCCATCGCAGTTCGCAAGTCAAAATCCCCCAGGCAAGTGTGGAAAAAGGAACCAGTAATATTTTTGAATAAAGTGACAAGGGAACGATTTTAAGGTAATATATTGCTCCGAAATTTTCACCCTGAATAGGGCATTTCCCTATCGTAACAACAGGAGTTGGGCAAAAAAATTCACCAAACCATTTCTAAACTGAAATAGGGAAATTTTTGTGCACACCCTAGAAGTTATTCCCTTCCCTAGTACGTGAATTCTATGCCAACCTCTATAACCATGATTTAGGGTTTATTTTTGTTCGTAAAGGTCTAGTCCCATGGGATGCCAACACAATCAATGACTTGTACAACCTTACGATCAATGTTGACAAACACTTCGATTTCTTTGTGGAAGTGATGGACGAAAAAAGGGACCTGCTTGTATAGGATTTATGTATTGAAGGAGCACGGTGGACAGGGTCACATCCAAAGAATTTTACAGTGCACCACCGTTTCTTAACATTGCACAACAAAATATGGTTGCACTTTGTTAACTGCAGACCACTGTCGTCTACCCATAGCACTATCGTTAACCTTGACAGAATGCGAATGATACATTCCATTATCAATGATAGAAAAAATGATGTAGGCACAATTCTCCACCAAGAAATTTCTGAATGCGCCACCAGGCAAACCGACATTTTGTTTTCCTATCATTGGTAATGTCACTATGTCAGCAGAAAGGCATTATGCCCCGGGAAGATAAAGAAATCATAGATAATAAGGTTCAATTAATGAAGACTCTATCAAGAGGATGACTCGTGGCATAGAAACACCAATACTGAAAGAGGTAGGAACCAACAAGACGAAGAAGGGCAAAGCCAAAGCCGAAAGTAAAGGAACAACGGAACAACCCTGCACACAGAGACATCCTTATGGCGTAAGATGAAAGATGTTAAGAAAATTGTTACTTCCATCAACAATAGGAAAATCAAACTTGTCGCTACAATTGAGAACATAGAGAACTCTCAGAATTTTTTTTATGCTTATACTAAAGCTTAGAACAGTTCCATTGTAGCCACATTAAGCCAATTGAGCCCATCTCCAATATTAGAATTCCCAGTGTTTCCACCAATCATTCCAAACTCTGAGCATTCATCTACGAATGACAACTTCGAAGACCAAGACCGATCGGTGGCATCTCCTCCCATCGTGCAAGTCTTTGATAATGACAAAGATGAAGAATCCAGGGACATTGAGGAATGTCTACACAAGATTGATAGCTTGTTCGAGGATGGTATTTTTGCTGATCAAGAGGACAATATTGTTGACAAGGAAGCTACTACTTCAGAAGAGGAAGTTGTTGCTAAAGAAGAAAAAGTTCTTGAAAATGAGAAAAAAAAAAAGAAAAAGATTTTGTTGAGAAGGTTGTCACTGCACCTGGATCTGTGGGTGCAAATATTGATAATTTGGAGCAAACTAGAGCGAGACTGGCGAAAGTTGCTGAGGTCACTAGTGATGAGCAATGCAATTCATGGGCAATAGTGGTCTACACTGGACCATTCCAAGTGCCCTCTCCTATACAAAAAATAGCTAATGATGCTGGGTTTGAGCCAGGAATTGAGGAGCAATCCGAAGGCCACGCAAAGCCCGAAGAAAAGAAAAGAAGCGCTTCAAGGATAAAAAACAATAGAATAAGGAGAAAGAAACATCATGCAGCCACATCGACAGCTGCAGATAATTGAGTTAGTTTGTTTTAAACTTTAGTTATAGTATTCATGTCAGTGTATTGGGGACAATGCAATCTTTATGTTTGGGGGAATATATATGGGATTTGGAAATATACCCACATTTCAAAATTATTTTTGAAGCCTGCAAGGTTTATACACAATTGCTAAAAAAATTTTTGTTACATTCGATGCTTAATTCTTGAATCATGTGAATTGTCAATGAGTGAGTTGGATAAATTTGACTGAATATTGTATCTTCAATAGTTTGATGAATGATTTAGGTTGCATTAGTAATAAATGACTAGTAGCATTCCTTGAATCTTGAATGAAACTGTCTTTTTCAACTGCCTATATATATAGATAGTTAGAAATAAGAGACATGCCAAAGTGGTTGTATTCTGCAATGTTAAAAAGGGAACACTCCAATACAAGTGATAGAAATATGAATCTAACCAAAGGCCATTGCTGCATGAGTGTGTGCCGGCACAATTACGTACTCCCTGGGGGTTTGTTGCACCCCATCGTTACTTCTTAGGAATAAGGGTACAGTAATGCAACGGTATCTCTTATTCCAAAAAAGAATTATAGTATTGTATAATAAATGTTTTATTGTTAGATAGAATTTAGGATTTGAAGCATGATGCTAGCCTTGATGAAAGTGAAATCTTACTCATTCACGCTTATGTATTGTTGATGCAATAATCTTTCATCTAAATGTGATTCATTCATTGGGAATTTAGAGGGTTCAAGTTGCTAGAATGATCATTTGCCTTAGAAATATTTTTGTAGCCTTGCTAGTTTCTGTTTTACTTGAGGACAAATAAAAACTCAAGTTTGGGGGTCTGATTATACTAGAAAGAGCATTTGTTTTCTCCCTACTTATTGGTTAATTTGTTTCCATTTAGTTAACCTTAGCATAAATTTTAGCATGTTCAATTTAGTAAATTGCATTTTATAACTCAGTGAATCCTAGCCTATTTTATCTTTAATTTTGCTATCTTATTGCATGAGTTAATTCTAGATTGCGTCCAGAATTATTGCCGTAGTTGACAGATGTCTGCAATGTCGCTGCATGAGTAATTCTAGATTGCGGCCAACCATGCGTGAGCTGTCCAGATTGCCGTAGTTGACAGATTTCCGTAGTTGACAGATGTCTGTAATGTTGCTGCAGTTGACAGCTGTTTGATAATAGCCAACCATGCGTGAGCTGTCCAATCCGATTTAACTACCCTATACGAACAAGGACAGAAGAACCCTGAGGTAAGGAGACTTGTACTGTTGAGGAAAACATAAAAGGATAACGTGAGAAGAATGAAGGGAGGATTTTTGTGGCTGGACCACCATTCTCTTACCCTATTTTGAAGATTGCGGCCATGGCAGCTTGAGCCTCCTATAGGTGAGCCAACGTGAAAACTGATGCAAATCCACTCCTGGAGAGGAGATCTAAGTGTAAAACAAGAGGAAATGGGGAGATCCAATCGAGTAGCCTAGGAATAGTATTCTCCATTCGATTCTTTCTCATTTATTTGAAAACATTGGTGATTACTCTATGTTTTCTACTATATAGAAGTACAATGAATGTTTTGTTAAATGTTATTTTATTAAATCTTATTTTTATTGTTTAATCTTAGGGGTTTGAAAGTTCTAAACATGAAAGTGTTATGGCAGTCACTAACACTGGAAGGTGCAGTAACAGTTTGAGCTAATAAACATTTCAACGGAAGTTGAGTAATAACTAAAGAAATTTAGTCCACTTGTTCTTAATACTGCCATATTGCCATCATCGGAAGGTGAGGTTAACATGCATGGTTAAGTCCCAGATTAAATAAAAGAATGGAATTTAGTAAGATATACATTAATTTTTATTGCGTCAACAATCACTTATCTTTTATACCTTGTGAGTACTTAGTATACCGCTGAAGATTCATGTTGGCGATCCAAGTTTATCCATAGCACACTTTATCTTATCACTTTCGAGTTATTGCTTCGACAACATTCCTTACAATTTATCTCGTTTCTATCTAGTTATTACACTGACATTAATAGACAAAACGCAACCATCCCCTTGGGAACGATATCCGACATACTCACATCTGTTTATTATACTTGTATCGACATTGTACACTTGCACATTATTGCTGTGACGTTTACAGCCAATCAAGGGGCGCCTGTGTTGTTTGATGAAGACAGCATCAATGCTCAATTTGGGCTTTCAGCCATACAAGATAAGCACTCTCAATTTGCTATAACCATCACCTCGAATGGGCTAAACCAAGTCCTCAAAGACCTTTGCGTTGAAGGAACTCGATGGAGTGTACCTCGGCAGGACTGCTACACAGTTGACAAGGTGTCACTAAAGCCCAATTGCAGAGTCTGGTACCACTTCTTGAAGACGTGATTAATCCTCTCTGCTCATAACTCTACAGTATCCAAGGAGTGAATGTTGCTGCTACACTTCATAATGACGGGCCGATAGATTAATGTGGGCAAGATAATCTTCAATGAAGTCCACCACTATGCAGAAAAAAATGCGAGGAGTCTCAACTTCCCGTCACTAGTCACTGCACTCTACCAGCGCGTTAACGTCCCAGTTCAGCCCAACGAGGATGTAACCCTAAATAAGGGGGAAAGAACAAGGTTGGCTGTGGCTAAGATATCAAAGAGGAGTTTCCACGGCAACAACCGCATGGCTCAACATGTACATCTTTCACCTAGACTTTTACTATGACAAAATCTTCTACCTTCAATAGCTCATTTGAGCAACAAGTGCTCAACTCACTCGATTGGTTGCAGAAGCGGCTCACTCTCTTTGAGACTCAGCAATTTCGAATTGTTGTAGATGTGGAAAAGGTGTAAGAAAGAATTGCCATTTTTTGGGCCTATATGGAGAAGCGAGATGTATTCCCCGAATTCCCTAAAGAACTGCAAGCATCTTTCGAGTAAGAGACGGACGAAGCAGAGCCAGTCGAGGCAAAGCCCACAAGCACCAAAGTCGCTATTTGAGAAAAAGATGAAACCCAAGCACATAAAGAAGAAGCCGACAAGACAGAAATGATCAACATAGGAACTAAGCATGAGGGGATGGAAGAAGCAACCCCTACAACTGCATCACCAAAAGACAGTACTGAAGTTGTCCCACCTACGCCAACCGAAGCAATTTCTTAACAAGACCACAAAATCCACCGTGTCATTGTTGATATCACAAAGTCCAACAAAGAAGAGGAGGACGTGCTGGTCCAATCGCTGAAAAGGAAGATACGTTTTAAGCATAAGGCACACAAGTTCATCTATAAACATTGAAGCATCAAGAACCAAGCTCCAAGCCAGGGGAGTTCTCTTCCCCTTATTGCACATATTGGGAAATGTGCCCGTATTTTAGTAAACATGTAACTATTTTATATTTATTTGAACGATAAATAAATAAATAAAGTTAATTTCATATTTCAAAATTAAGTCTTTTGTATTTATGTTTTTTTATATTTTGCATGCATAGCGAAATTGTGACAAGCAAATATTAGCTCATTGATTGTCTAAAGTTCAAACTACTTACTTCAGTAGATAATCTAAATGAGTCTGTAATCTCGTAAAAGAATCAAAGTGAATATTTGATTAAAATATTGAGAAGGATTATTATGTTGTCTAAAACTCCAATTAGGGATATGGCTAGTCTTGGCTATTGGAGTAGTTGACTCCATGAGTAGAGACATAGATGTATTCATTGGTAGAATAATACATTGGAATAGACCCAAGATGAATTAATTTTGAATCTGTTTTTGAATTAATTCACTTGTGAAGTTCATGGTGTGATTTACCTAAATCCTGAGTTAGTCACTGATCATGCGTATGCAACTCATGTGCTTCGATATAAGTGGAGGCTTATTCTCTAAAGATGATCGAGCCCAAAGTCTGTATGTTGGGTACATTACGTGTGTATGGCATGAATTTACTATAAATAGTGGAATTCATAACTCAATTAAAGTGTTAATGATATCCTTTCATTGGCATTATGTGGATTGATAAATATGGAACGTGATCACGGGTTGCTAGTTCTCGAAAGAGTAATTTATCACAGTTATTTGTTGAAAATTATCATATTAATCATTAAGAAGAGGCAATGGTGACAGTGAGATAAAATAGGATTGTACTGAGTGAACGGATTTAACTCAAAGGAATTAAGGATATCATATGAGGGTAACACACACATGACAAGGTCATTGAACAAAGCATTTGTATGAATTGCTTTTGTAAAGAGTATACAATAAGGAGTTTTCAATCATGGCACTTCTTGTGGACTGACTCCATGATTAAGTAATTGCGAATTATCAAAATAATCCTTCTAGACATAATTTCAATCGCTAGAGCCTAATTGTATATGTCCAATAGGTCCCTCCGCTAGCTCAACAAAAGCTCGATCGGGCTGCATTTGACTCAGAAGAAAATTTTACAACTTGAGAAATAATTTAATTAAGTCAATTTATTTGATGTGTAATTAAATTAAGTGGTCGTGAGAATTGTTCAACTAGAAAATTTGTTTAAAGAATTTTCTTAGAAAATTAATTTGGAAAATCTAAGTGAATTTTGGAAAAATTAATTTTAGTCAAGTAAAATTAAATTAATTATATCCATAAAAATTAATATGATATTTTTGGAAGTTAATTTTCAAGTCAAACAATTGGCCCAATGAGTAATTCAACTTGAAAATTGGACCTCAGATCGTAAATTGGGCATGCAAGCCCAAAATCGAGACCAATACACAAAAACTGGTTGAACGAGGTTTGGTATGTGGAACCGGGCCGACGGTCCAACCACTGGCTACACCGGACTGGTTAGGTCGGGTCATCATTAACTTGGACCAAACTGGTACTAGCCAAACTAGCTTCGGGTGCTGTAAGGGTGTCACACCTACATCACCAGACACGATGGTGTCGGTGGCTGCGACGACGGAGTCCTAGTGGCCAGCGGTAGTTGGTCGTCGGTGGTTGAGCGATGGAAGAGTTACACTCCTACTAGGACTATACCAGAGAATTTAATTTCAGATTAATTATTCTAAAAATAATATTATTTTAATAGTTTAATATTAAATTTAATTTAACACTTATCTTAGTAGTATTTTATTAATTTAATATTAAAGTAATTAAGTTTATTCATAGTTGAACTCTCTAAACTTTCCCTATATAAAGAGAGTATTGGGTCATTATTTACTTACACTTGAATTCAAGAGAAAGTTGTAGAGAAAAAATTCTCTGAAGAGATTATTCCAGAAAATTTCTAAAGATATTTTTCTGATTTATAACTTGACCCAAAAGTTTAGAGAAACTGCAAAATTACCCCATTGGTAATTTTTTTTGAAAATATTTCTTATTCAAAGCGAGCCCACACTCGGTAGACGTGAGCTTAAGAATAGCAAAAAAAACTATTCGGTCGAAACGCTCATCCTATATGAATCGAAAAGGTACAATTTTGATTAAGTGTTTATTACTTTAGATACCACAACAAAGATCTTGTTTGAAAAATTTTAAAACTCTAGTTTTTCCTTAAATTTATTTTCCGCTGCTTTTTCTAAACCTATTTTTTCCAATAGCATCTTGCATTCATATTTTTCCATGATATTTTATGTGTAAATTTGTTTTGCTATGGCATTGCATTCATGTTACATGTATGTTCATGCATTGAGGGCAATGCATCCCTGAGGTTTGGAGAGGTGTTGGTCATTTAGGATGCATTATTTTTTAAGTTAAATAAGCTCTACTCTCTATTTTTTTATTCGTTTCTTCTCTTGATCTATTTGACCTTTTCAAATTTTTTTTATAATTCAAAACTTCAAAGTTTAATAACAAAATCCCATCTCATCACATTAGTATATCCTATTTGGCATGTATGACTAGACCCATTTTCGACTCAAGAATAAGAAAACCTAGGCTCTGATACCAATAAATGTAACACCCCTATATCTGACCCAACTATCGAATTAAATATAGGAATGCCACTTTGATTGTCAGAGTAAAAGAACATTTATGTTCTCACAATAGACAAAATACTATATACAGAATATTTTGATTTAACTATAATAACTGTATTGGTATTACGGTGTGAAATAAATTCAGATGAATCTTTCAAGTATCTTTACAATTAAAATAACTTATGAAAAATCAGGGCCAAGTATCGATACTAACATGAAGTATCGATACCATTGTTATAGGTATCGATACCTTTGTCAAGTATTGATACCATTTTTAGCTTCAATGTTTTGAAAGTTATCCAACAAATTTGGTAGTATCGATACCATTGAAGAAGTTTTGATACCTTTCACCAGAGTATCGATACCAAAATGAGCTTCGAAGTTTCAGAAAAATTGGATTAAGTTCATTAGTATTAATACAAAGGTTGAAGCATTGGTACTTGCCACTAAGTGTAAAAATCAATATTTCATGTAAATTTGATAAAACATTAATAGACAATTTAAAACCTCAAAAAAAAGAAACTAAGTCATATCTTGGTCTAAAACTCGTTTTCATTGTTGAAACGAAAAAGAGTGATTTTGTCAAGTTTTAATAAAAACCAAGTTTCATACATAATCTTAATCAAATACTAATTCATGCAGTTTTTAAAACTTGATGTCATGCAAGCAATTCATGCAAATCAGAATGAAAAATCCCCAAAGTAAAGTCTCATGCTACAGTCTATACTCAAACTTATTACAATCCTAAAATAACAAAATATCAAAATAAAATTTAATTACTTTAATCTAAAATGAATCCCGAGAAACTCATCCAAATGACGTCATCGAATCCTAACCTCTGGGTCATCTGTAAAATCAGAAAACTAAAGGGGGTGATTTTTAAGCTTAGTGTGAGTCTTAAATCAAGTATTAAGCAGGAATTCAATATACAAATCAAAATAACAATGAGCACATACTTATCATACAACATAATCAATTTTATGCAAATGATCATGGCAATTCAATCTTTGTAAAACGATTATGCAAATTTTTATAAAACATCCTACCCATCATCGCTATACTCCAAAATCGAGTTTTCCAGAACTCGTCCATCCAAACACTCCTATTTGTGTGCAAGCCACCAGTAATGCAGATAATGTTGCTAGTAATGTGGTTGAGCCACTAGTAATGTAGATAAACTGCTAGTACTGTAGACAAGCTGCCAATATTATGGTCAAGTCACCAGTGATACAGATAAAATGATAGTAATGCAGACAAGGCTGCCAATACTTCCTCCTTACACATGTCCCAACCCATGCATGTGATATAGGCACAATAAACATATTTTCACTTGTTACAAAATAACACATTAGGCATGTAATTCATGCTAATCGAATCATTTAACACTTTAATATAACATAGGCATGTTTTGACATGTAAATCACATTTTATCACGATGTATCAAAACATCATATTTTTAACAATCATAAATAATCATATATGCCATAATACCACATATCATGAGAATGAGATCAACATGCTACTCAAATTAGCAATAAACATAACCATACAACATGTTTTCACAAAATAGTTTGTATGGAATCCCTTACTTGTATAGTCCGTTTTGACGGATTCAATCTCCCATTTTTGAATACTTAAAGTATTCGCACAAAACAATAATCAAGTAACAATATTTTATTTTATAATTTTTTAACGATATTTATATATCTTACAATAAGGTAGACCCACACTTGATAGTAGATCCGATGCGAAACTCTACTCTAAAGAACGTCTACACTCAGATTTTAACCAAAGGAATACCGATTTGTTATCAAGTGACTTTCAATTATAAATCGTCCTTTTTAAACACTTTTTTATTACACACTAAAATCACATCATTCATTTAAACTTACTCTTATGATAATCATTCGTACGATGGTTTCCTTTTCAAAACTAAAAGCTTTCTGAAATGGTATTGATCGATCCTTCGTTAAAAATAAAGTACAATATGTTAACACACGAGGGAAAAATTACACTATATGTCTTATAGACATTTAGCCAAGACAAAAAAGTAGGGAAGAAAATAGTAATTTTTGTTCCACTACCACTTGCCTTGATTCTATTGAATCGGAATAAAAGATGGATCACTGAGGGTCTTGAGTTGAAGAGGAGGTTAGATCTAAAGCAATCGATCACTTGGAAAAGTGAGTCAAGTGTAATAATAATAACATAAAATTAAAATATTTTACAAAATTATTTAAAATAAAATAAAAGAAAAGAAAAGAGGTTTCGTTTACTATAGAGACTTGAAGAAATCAAAAATAGATGAAGAAAGGAGAAAAATTGCTAATAACCGATGGAGGGGCGATGGCAATGGCGACGGTGGTGGCGATGGTTTGGCGAGGAATCGACGGAGGGAGAAGAGAAGAGGGCTCGGCACTTAAGAGGAGGAGGAGAATATTTAAAGAAGAAAAAGAAGATAAAATAATAAAGAAATAAAGAGAGGAAGATGGTATAATCGATGGTGGTGTAAGGTGGTGGCGACGGTGGTGATTGGTGGTCCAAGGGGCGGCGTTGGAGAAAAATAAAGGAGAGGAGTGGTGACAATGAGGAGGTTCAATGGTGCGTGTTGGTTGCACAGCTAATATACAAGTCGTGCAAGTATACACGTCGAACAAGTAATAAAGTGATGAGTGAGATCTTCTCCACAAGCATTAGATAGATATATTTTGGTCGAGTTATTATAGTTAAGTTTAATTAATGCTAAAGCAAAATAATAATAAGAATGCAGTGGAAAAATGAGAGAATGATGATGTATAAAATGTGTAAAACAAAACAAGTAAACAGAATAAGAATGGCACGACAAAATCACTACGAAAAAGTTTTGAGAAACTAAAATATTGATTAGGACGGCTGGGAACCTTCACTAACTATTAATGGCACAACAAATTTATGAATATTCTACTGTTCAATAGGTTTCTATAGTAGTCTACTTCTCTAGAGAGCAAGACCTTGGGTTACCTTCCTTATGGCACTATATGTCTATAGGCTTTAAGTTCGGCTACCACTAATATTTCTACCTTTTTTTGTATGAAGAAAGGCTTTATGTCTAGAGGTCACTACGAATAAGTGATTAATCATTCACACATATTATCCAACTTCTATCTAGTTAACCTAACCCTATCAGAATTAAGTTATCTTTATAAACTTGCCACGCATTCGTTAATGTACAACCATCATATAACATGAAATACCATTGAATAAAAATGTAGAACAAACCAAAATTAAACTTTAAACATTAATAGAAATAAAGGTTTCACCAAAGTTATCCAGAGCCTAAGAGATTTAGCTCATGGTTGGGCAAATAAGTTTTAGTTTAATATGATAACCAACATCATCAATAACAAATAATCTTTAAAAGAAGCACGGTAAGAAATAAAGGAGGAAATCTGATATGACAGTTATCGCCTATCCAGCTCTCAACATAGGTAGTGCAATGTCCTATGGCTGCCAAAGATGATTGCAGTCATTGTTCTCCTTCTTCTGTCACCTTCGTTGTTAGCCCCTACCCGATACTCTTTTTTACATCCAAAGTCGTTCGCCTTAATTAGGGTTCCTTGCTTAGCTTTTCTAAGTTTCGCCTACATGATGGAGTAAACATAGTGTTGTTGACCTATTCGATAATTCTAAGCATTGGAGTGTCTTATGTCATTTCTTTGGTTTTCTTTAAGCTTCGCCCCTTAATAATTGTTTGAGTATTGCCCTGGAAACTTTATTGAGTTTAGCTTCAAGAATATCTAAATTTATTAAAAGAAACTCGCTATAGTCCAATTGTAATTGAAGATAGAACATCTTATTTTTAGGGGTTGATTCTCAGGCAAACTATCCTAAACTAAATTCGCCTAATCCACTGTCACATCTTTCTAGGTTTATTGAAGAATTAAGCTCATCATTGAACCTCAGAGGCAAAAATAAACTCATGATAGTCTAACAATGCCTTTGCAATTACGTGTGTTATGGCAAAATGAATTCGGCTACACTAAAATGCCTACACTAAACTGTCATGGTAAAAAATAGACGTGCCTCCCAAGCACAGAATGAGTCGAGAGAAATGATAAATTTGGGATCTAATAGAGAACACAAATCTAAAAGAAGAATAGATACTGAAGCAAAACAAGTACCATTTAGAGGTGAAATACCAACTCTTATGGCATTCATTCAGACATTGAATCAACTTATTCAACAATTTATGAGAACAGGCATTGCTCCCCCCAGTTCCACCTTCCCTTCTTACTACTATTCCGTAACCTCGGCCATCTTCTTTCAATCAGTGATCTTTTCTTGAGAAGATAAGAAAATATGGGGTTGAATAATTTAAGGGAAAAAAAGAAGATGATCCAGCCAAGTCTGAGTATTGGTTGAAAAACACTAAAAGAGTATTTGAAGAATTACAATATACTGAAGAAGAAAAATTGAGATGTGCAGTGTCATTATTAAAAGGTTAAGCATATTAATGGTGGATAACCATTCAAAGTGTAAATCTAACAGAAAGAATTAATTGGAATTTCATCCTTGCTGAATTTAGAAAGAAGTATATAGGCCAACTGTATTTCAAAAAGAACAAAAGGGATTTCTCGATCGAAAGCAAAATAACTTGACGATGGCATAGTACAAAAAAGAATTTGTCAGATTGAGTAAATATGCTAGTGAATTTGTAGCTATAGAGGCTAAGATGTGCAGAAGATTTGAGTGGGGACTGAATAAAGAAATCTTTGTTCCTGTCATTACTCTGAAATTGCAAGATTTTTCTGTATTGTTTGAAAGAGCACAAAGAATTGAAGAAGGTTTGAATAGACAGAAAGAAAAGAGTTTTGGAAAGAGAATGACCATTAGTTCTAAGCCTCCACCATCAGCAAAAAGAACCAGTGACTTCAAGGGTTCCAGGTATTCATCTCCTACAGTGGGACATAGATCAAAAAGTTAGCCAAGGCAAATACAACAAACAACTTTAGTTGCTAGTTGATATGTCATAAAATTAGGCTGTCTAATACACTTGAGGAGCTTGTTCTCAAACAATTTAAGTGTTTTTTTTATATGTTTTTGTCAATTTTTAGTTCTGTTGTTAATAAATTATTTTTATTAGTTTTAAGCCATTTTTAGACCCAAATTGGCCAATCATGCCATGAGGAACCTAACAATGTGATTGAGTGGTGTAGGAAGTCAATAATGGCCCAAACGTGAAGAAAACATCATAAGAATAGGGCATTACGATATCAAAGCATAGAAGTCATGATACCCCTGACAATGCTAAAATGCAGAGAATCAAGGCCATCTGATCTATAAGGCATTACGACATTAAACCTATACCTGGTATAAGGTATCGGGGTGTCATGATATCGTAAGGCCATCTACAGTGGTATTGCAATACCAAACCAAGGGTATCCTGATACCGAAATGTAACACCTTATACCTGGTTCGACCGCCCAACTGAGCTATAAGGCATTACGACATTAAACCTTAAATGTGTTTCATAATATTAATCAAAAACAAATAAATCAATCATATCCATTCCTTTTGATGATATTCAATCAAACCATGACCTAAATTGAGCTTATGGAACGTTTAAAACAAACCAAAAACAATTTTGGATTAAAATGAAACTTTTACAAAAATTTAAGTAAAAATTGAAAACAGGGGTCACACGGCCGTGTGGCTAGGCTGTGTGACAAGGCTCAACCCATGTGGCTCAAAAACATGGTCGTGTGGCCAAATCGTATAATAACTTGTGCCCATGTAACTCAGGGTCACACGGCCTTGTCGCTAGGCCGTGTAACTCTATAAGACTGTGTGGACAAACCTGCACCAAAAATTAAAAAGGTCACATGGTCATGTCATGCAACCATGTGAGACACACGGTTGTGTGCCAGACCATGTCCCAAGCCATGTGTGCCCAATAACACCTTCAAACAAAAGTTATGTCACATACCAAAACTTAGACTCCAAGCTATGCATTAACCAACTTTCAAACCTATTTGAAATGTGCCAAAACAAGCCAAAATATACCAATTCACAATTAACCTATGTGCCTAACCAATATGCCTTCACTAGCACCACAATTTCAAATACAAAAACAACCATTCAACCAAAACATATACCAAAACATAATTGAATGAATTGAACTCGTGGTACTGATACCATCGTCAAAGGATCAATACTTAGTGGCAAGTATCGATACTAATGAATTTAGTCTGATTTTTCCAAAACTACGAAGCTCATTTTGGTATTGATATTTTACTAAAGTATCGATACTCTAGTGAAAGGTATTGATATTTCTTTAGTGGTATCGATACTATTGAATTTGTTGGATAATTTTCAAAACATCGAAGCTAAAAATGATATTGATACTTGATGCCAATATCGATACTTGGCCCTTGTTTTTCATAAGTTATTTTAATTGTATAGATACTTGAAAGATTCATCTGAATTTATCTCATGCCGTAATACCAATACAGTTATTATAGTTAAATCAAAATATTTTGTATATTGTATTTTGTCTATTGTTAGAACATAAATGTTCTTTTACTCTAACAATCAATATGACATTCTTATATTTAATTCGATAGTCGGGTCAGGTATAGGGGTATTACAAATATGCAGTTCAAAACGAGTACTAAATATTATGTTATAATGTGTCATTATACTATACAATTCATTTTTATACTTGTTCAATTGACTAACATAGAATAAATCATATTAACATATCATTTTCCTAAATTGAATTGATTAATTCGTCTCGTTTTTCATACCAATTCCCCGAATTTATAAATCTGATTCACATACTCTTTCACAATAGTAATTCAATTTATATTTCATTCTTAACTCTGCATTTTAATTCCCTATTAACCTTACTCGAACTCAAACGGATACACAGATCCAACCAACGCACCAATTTAGCACCCAATGTCTCATTGAAAAATTCGAAGTAAATAAAATATGCCCAACGCTCACTGGTATAACAGAAGTAAAAGTTGTGCCCATCACTCATCGATACATAGTCAAAGTAACTTGTACTCAATCTATTCTATGGTATGCTAATTATATCAGATTTTTTCCCGAACAATTAATAGGATAATCAATTATCCAATACCGAATATAGCTCAAATTCACAATTCATCATTTTCAATTCATCAACCAAATCATCCATTCATATGTAACATAGCATGAATCAACCCAATTCAAAGTCAATTTCATATTTTCACCAAGTTACAATATTTTCAATTCTATTCACAGTAGTCTTCTATCTCATTAATCAACCAAAATCATATCAATTCAATTTAAACAATCAATTGTAACTCACCTCATAATCTTACCATGAAAAACAAAATAAATATGCAATAATTGAAATGATTTGAATTATAAAAATACAAACCGAATACTCGAGTTACTCATCGTTGATTTTCATCTTTCATCTCTCGTTCGACACTCTCGTGTCGCCTTTAGCTACGAATATTAATCCTACAATGCATAATATTAAATTCCAGCTTAATTCACAATCAATTACAAATCACACAGATTTTATAATTTATTCAATTTAGTCCCTAAAATTGGGACTAACCTAACTTTTAATTTAAAACTTCAAATTGAATTCTGATTTCGCTAATACCCTTTAGGGAAACATTATTTCTTATTTCTATAATCATAGGGAAACATTATTTCTTATTTCTATAATCAATTTCACATTATATTAACTTTAGTCCCTAATGTATCAAACTATCAATTTAGCTTTACAATTAGTCATTTTCACATCTAAGCTTAAAAGATATCAATTTAACATCTCAAACTTTCAATTCTCAAAAATGAAATCTTTCAAAACTTTAAAAGTTTTACAAATTGGTACATGAGCTAGCTAAATCTAGCTTCATGACCTCAAAAATATAAAAATTACAAGAAAATGACTAAATTGCACTAACCAATTTGTTGATTAAAGCTTCAAAACCCTTTGATGGCATCAAACCTTTTCTCTTTCTTTTTTCAGTTCGGTGGAGAAGATAAAATTCTCTCTCCTCCCACGAGATTTTGCTATTTATAGTGATATTAACATGTTAATTATGTAAATTAATCTTACTTTAATTAAACTAAGCTTATTTTAATCTAATTAACAATCATATCAACTTACCGACCACTAAATTATGAATAAAAATTGTCTAATTGTTATTTTAGACCTTTGATTAATTACAATTTAAGTCTTTAATTTATTTTCTAATTAAAAATCTATAGTGATTGGATTTTACAATTTAGTCCCCAAACCTTAATTAATCACTAATTCGACTAAATTACTTATCTGAAATTCAATTCACCTATAGGATAAAAATATTTACTAATTCGATTTACGAAAATGAGGTCCAAAAATCGCATTTTTTGACACCATTGGAAATCGGGTCGTTACAGTATCTTTTAGTTTAGGATGAGACTGGGAGGAGATTCCTAGCTAAGACTGACAAACAATATAATCATAATAGATTAATTAGCTTAGTTAGTAATCCATGACTCATTCAGCCATCATTTCAATCCATTTGGTTGCACTGATAATTTTCAACTCAACTAGATTAGTAATTTCTTAACTTGTAATTAACTTGATAAACACATTTACCAATTTTGCAATCCCTTAGGTTTGATTTTTGGAATACTCAAAGTGTTACATTGTACCACTTATAAATATTACAACTCGATACCATATGCCTGCAGTTAAAATCGCGCTTTTAAATTGTTTATAAAATTGTTTATTTTCTGAGCACGCACGCATGCGATCACGTTGGCAATGTAGCATCAATCACAATAGTGGAATTCATATCCCAAAAAAATGAGTAAATGATATCCTCTTATTGGCATGAAATGATAGATGAAAAGTAAATGTGGTCATGGTTTGTTTGTCTTTGTGATAAACAATTTGATTACTATTTGATAGTAGTTGACTTTTCATAAAGAAAGATGTAATGGTTACCATGAGATTAAATAGGATCATATTGGCAGAACAGATTTATCCAAAAGATATTAAGGATATCCTATGAGAGTAACACACTTATGACAAGATTATTGGACTAGGACTGATTAAGTAGCTTTAGTAATTGTATGTAATAAGGAAGTGCTCAATCACAATATTATAGTGGAATGACTTCGTGACTAAATGACTTCGTGACTAAATAAGTGTATAATTAATAGGCAAAAAATTGGAACTTAGTTATAAATTATTTAAGCCCTAATTACGTATGTCCAATCAGTCCCTCCACTAGCTTGATAAAACTAGAAATGAATTGCATGTAGAATCAAATAAAAAAATGTATGGAAATGATAAAATTAGAGAAATAGGCCACATTTGCAAATGAATATGTTTTCTCACTGAGTACAAAAATGACTTGAGAATTAATTTAAGGATTTCGAATTATTATTTAATTAAATAATTGAAGTTCGAATATGAAATTAAATTAATTAGTAATTGTGAATCCGTTGAATATGAAAAATAAATATATTTTCTCATAGATTCTTTTACCGTAAAGTTGTCACGACTTTAACAAAATTAAAATTAGATTGAGAAAATTATTTAATTGAAAAATTAATTTATCTAATTATATTAAATAAATAATATTTCTTTTAGGAAATAGAAAAAACATGTATTGGGTTAGATTAAATTGTAAAGTGTTGGGTTAAAAGTCTAAGAAGAACATATAAATAGGACCTATTACAAGAGAGGTCTAAATCCCCTCATATAACATATTGGGAGGGTGTAACACCCCAAGCCGGCCTATACGTTACAACCAGATGAAGAAGTGTTATGTAATTTTTTAAGAATTTAGTTCTCATATAATTTTGAAATTCCTTTTCAATTCTTAAAATTTCGAATTATTTGAAAACATTCCTTGTCAAGCTATTTTATTGAAACATTGTTTGCTTATATTATAAAACTCATAATTTTGCAGCGGAAAATTCTTATAGCATTTATTTTTAAGCGCTCTCATTATTGCTTGAAATTCGTTACTTTTGCAGTAAAAAATGATTTTTATCGATAAAACATTTTAACGATATTTTATGCAATGCAAAAATAAAAACCTCAAAAACAAACGAAAATAGTTAAAAAGTCCAAATTTTGCAAAACACCAAAATTCTCAAAATTTAAATAATTAAAAATATGTAAGATTTTTTATAACCGAGTTCCCGTCGCACCGACCCGCCTAAGTCTGAGGATTGCCTGAAAATATCAGTTAAACAGAAAGTGAGTTTTCGAAACTCAATGTATAACGATTAACTTAAAATAACTAAAGCATATCAAATAGATTTAACAGTAATAGAGTCTTAACAAAACCGTACAAATACAGATATATTTTCCTACCCT
Organism: Gossypium hirsutum; assembly: GCF_007990345.1. Lineage (NCBI taxonomy): Eukaryota > Viridiplantae > Streptophyta > Magnoliopsida > Malvales > Malvaceae > Gossypium > Gossypium hirsutum. The sequence goes on along the minus strand of NC_053446.1, from coordinate 50,291,144 downwards.
CATCTGCTACACACCATCTCCGACCATCCCAGCATACTATATGGGATATAAAACACTCACCCATCCCTACACATCACTTAGTGTCATTCAAGACACTTACAGAAGAATTGCAAATGTGCTGCCAAATAAATAGGTGATACCGCCTTTTCAGATATACTTCCTCCACATAGTAAAACTCATCCCAATAACTGATACAGTATATATCAATAACCAATCATAAGCACAGTACATACATATAACATAACTGATGCAGAACATATATCGTACTTTTACTGGTTTTCCTATAGCCCATTACATAATTTACTCATCATATGACGTTTCAAATACAGAACAAATATCAAAATACATGCAAACAGTTGACTTTTTTTATATTTTTCAGTCCATTTAAGCACATACCAACCCCACGGAAGACCCACAGTCAATCAGAATGACGTGAACGGCTTTAGAGAAAATTTGAGAATTTTGGGCCCACATAGCCCAAATAGTCAGCCAGTGTGACCCACACGCCCGTGTGGTCCATACAGCCCAAATAGCCCAAACCGTGTGTCACATAAGGTCCAGCATATGACCTGTCACACGGTCGTATGTCGCACACGGCCTACTGCACGGTGTGGCGTCGACAGTGTTGCTAATCGACTTTTGCTGTTCGCAGGTTTTCAAGTTTCTCATTGCACACCTGGAGGTTTTTTGACATGAAGTCAACAATTGAGTACTCCCACACCTAAATCAACAGTTAACACAACCTAAATCAAAATCAATAACGGTTTGTGAATTTAGACAAAATTCACTCGCACATGACTAATTAAAACCCTCCAAAACATATTGAGAGCCGTTACCACTTAACGGACAACAACTACACAAATTTTAGGTCGCTAGAGGATCACCAGTCATCTCTCGAATGTCCCCTATAATGGAACTAATTAGATAACACCCACTCGAATTAACACCACAACCACAAAATTTCTAGAAATCCCTAAATGTCCAAAGACCACTTTCAACAAAAGAATAACAAAAATAACCAAAACCTTACCTCTTAACGATTTCCAGTCAACAAAACAGGGATTAAGTGTTACAAAAAGAATTTATCGAATCAAGAAAATAGTAAATCTATAATAGTGCGAAAGAATTAAGCAAGAAGGGTGAAACAAATTAAAAAATCGTGGAATTCGGAAAAGAAGGAAAAGGAAATAGGGGCAAAATACCATTAACAGCCTTTTTTTTAAAATTTACCGAAATGGTCCCGGTATTTTATTATTTACCGGAATGGGCCCTTTTCCCTGAAAATGCGTCCCCGTCAGCATGATGTCAGGGGACGTGTCAGTAAAACGCGTCCCTGGGCGTGCTTTGCTTACGTGGACCCAAAACGCGCTTACGAGGACGCGATTTGTTGCCACGTAAGCAAAGCGCGCTGACGTGGACGCGTCATTTTTTTGACCGTTGCCCACCCTCCAGCAGTAAAAAAAAAAACCTATAAAACCCCCCACCCTTTCATTTTTTTTCACAAACTAATCCTCTTTTAATTATTTTCTCAATTTCCTCTCAATTTCCTCTCAATTTCCTTCCAAATTTCTCTCAAATCCATATTTAATTTTAATTTTCTCTCAATTTCCTCTTAAATTTCTCTTAAATCCCTATTTTTAATTATTTTTAAAAAAATTAATTTTTTTAAATCGTAAAAATTTGTACGAATTTAGCAATGGCTGGAGAATTGATTCGTCTTGATAACCAGCACATGTCCGTCGAACAAATGTAAATGGTAAGTGTTAAATTTATTTTTTAAATATTATTTAAGATTTTTTTATTTATGTATTTTTAGATAATTATTAATTTATTATTTGTTATAAAAGTTTGTAGATCGGATATTGGAATGCTATATCCGGAATATGCATGGTCCTCCATCACTGTTGGTAGAGAATTACCTGCGGGAAGCGGGCTTTTGGCACGTGGCGACGGTAGGCCAGGGATGCAAGTTGGACCCGAAACTTATCAGTGCGTTGATCGAGAGGTGGAGACCCGAGACGAACACATTCCATCTTCCATGTGGAGAGTGTACTATCACTTTAGAAGATGTCAATCTGCAATTGAGATTGCCGGTGGACGGGTACCCACTCACCGGGTCTGTTCAATCTGGCGATTGGGGAGCGGTGTGCTACGAGATGTTGGGCGCTATTCCGGAGAAAATTAACAGAGGTCGGATCGAGATGGGCTGGTTATGAGACATATTCCCGGATCCATATGATGATTCAACCGAAGTAGAAAGAATTTGATATGCTCAGGCATACATTCTTCAGATAATTAGAGGTTATCTGATGCCGGACTTGTCACGGAACCTCATACATCTAAGATGGCTGTTGAAACTCGTTGATTTAGAGCAGCTGGTGAATTGAGTTGGGGGTCTGCTGTCTTGGCAACATTATATTGGGAGATGTGCGGGGCGACGCGACCGAGTAAAGCGAAAATCGGAAGTTGCCTATCACTACTACTGTCATGGGCATGGTTTCGCTTTCCATTTCTACGTCCTTGAGTGGACCACCCATATACATTCCCACTAATAACGAGGTAAATTTTATATTAGATTTTTACAATTATTATGTAGATTTTTAAAAATAATAGTATGCTAAAAATTTATTTAATTAGGTGGAACCATCCGAAAAATTATGCTCGATTACCTACCTCTCTTGAAGATATACGGCTTCTATTAGACCAACAATCGGAAGCACATGTAAGTATTAAATAAAATTTATATTTCCATCATTAGCTAGTCGATTGGTATTTAGTATTTAGTATTATGTATTATGTATTATGTATTATGTATATAACTAATATTTCTATCATGTTCATATAGTTTCAATGGACACCATACGAGGATCCGACAATTCGGGCAGTAATTCTGGATGAGTTCTTCCAAAATCCAAATGCTTGGCATGCGAAAGTCGCGTTGATCAGCTATGCGACCGTGGAGATGCACCAGTCAGACAGAGTGTTACGGCAATTTGGATGTAGACAACCGATTCCCGTGGCCCCTGAGGTGTTTGATGATCACCACAAAATCGACCTACGGTAATTGCATACGGATTGGCCGAGATTCTGGTCCCACTACATCCAAATGTGGGAAGATCGGTATGATTATATACCTACTCTGGAACCGATCATCGTTCCAGAGTTAGCCTGCGTGCCGAAATACATGCCATGGTTTAGGATCCATAGCAAGCCATATTTACTGTCGATAGAGGAGAGGCAGCGGCAATTACGTGTCCAAAGGGAACGACGTGGGCCTTTAAATCCAAGACGAAGGGACTACGACGCTTGCTCATCAACATGGCCCAGACATCCACCCGGCCCATCATCAGCGGCCATTCAATCACCAGGCCCAGCGAGAGCACCGACACAGTCACCCGACCCAGCAGTTCAACCAACGATACCCACGGCACAACCTTTTCAGATGATGCCAGGTGCGTATCCTAGCCCTTTTATGTATCCTAACCCTTATATGTTTCCTTTTTCGAGTCCTATGGCAGGTTGGAGCCAATGGCCTGGTTCATCTTCATTTTCTGTTACACCGAGTTAATCGCCGATGTATAGGCCAGCGTCGCACGAGGGATCGCAAGAGGGGCCGTCGAGTAGTTCTTTTTACTAATCCCCATCACCGTATGGGTTTCAAACATCATCGATGTTGGTGATGCAAACACCTCCACATTCACTATTCTATCAAGGTGGCTTATCATCCCAACACCGGCAATCAGATACCCTACCGGAGGAACCAGAATCCCCGCCAGAGCAACCACAACCCCCGCCGGAAGTTGGACAAAGGAAGAATCCAGCGCGTAACCGTCGACGGCCGCCATGTAGCACTGAATTCGGCGGGCACGGAGATTGATTCGTATTTTAATATATTTGTGTAAACATTTTGAATATTTTGATATTATTTGATGTAATAAAAATAGAAATTTATTTGAGTTATTACTTAAAATCCCTAAACTAATTTATTAAAAATTTATAAATTTATAATTTATAATTTAATTAACAAACCCTAACAAAAACCCTAACCCTAACCCTAACCCTTAACTTAAAACTCTAACCATTAACTTAAAAACCCTAACCCTTAACTTAAAAATCCTAACTGTAACCCTTAACTTAAAAACACAAAAACCCTAATCTTAACAAAAACCCTAACTCTAAACCTAAGCCTAATATGATATAATTTGATAAATTTACTAACAATTAATACAATTAACAATTAATAATTTGACTAACAAAATGTTAGATTTTACAAAATGTTTTGACTGGTACTAACAATTAATAATTTGATAATTTTACTAACAATTAATACAATTAACAATTAATAATTTTACTAACAAAATGTTAGATTTTACAAAATGTTTTGATTGGTACAAAAAAATATAATTTGTTTACAATGACATTCAACTATTGCGATTTGGGCATGATCGATTTGTATGGCCTGGATTCCTACACCATCTGCACAACTTATGTTGACTGGCTGTTTCTCGGATATCCATATTGTTACGTATTCTAGTCGAGCAAGGTCGACCCTTTGGTTTGCGACGCAATTCTCTATCCGGTAACAGCTTAAAAAGAGCAAGAGATACGGGCGGCCACTTACGTTCATCTGGGACCGGTGGGAAAACGTGTCTCTAGACGTTGTACATGTTTTCTAATTTGTACACTTCGTCCACATAGCTCATCAGATCCAGAAAGAGATTCTGACAAGCTGCAATAACATGAGCGCATGGATAATGAAGTGCATCAAACATCCCACAGTCGCAAGTTCTATTTCGCAATTGTACACGATATTGCCCGCCAACAACACCTTGGTACGGTCTGTTAAACTCTGTCATGTGAAACCATAAGTTGTCTCGATCGTGACACACTGTGTGCATGGTGTTCGCCCGCGCCTTGGCCTTGTTAGTTTCTTGCACTACCTTACTGCACCATACATGGCCTCTCTGCATCTGGCCTGCATAACTCGCTGCTCACTTTGGAAATAACGCTGCCAAATAAAAATATGTCTCTCGCACAACCGATGTTATCGGTAGATGGCGCGTTCCTTTTAGAACAGAATATATGCATTCAGCCAGGTTTGAGGTCATATGACCATATTGTAGGCCGCCGTCATATGCTTGTGCCTATTGTTCGAAACGTATGTTACAAAGGTAGTCTGTGCCTTCTCCGTTAATTGAACGTAAAATTGTTAACATCTCGTGAAAACGGTCTTTATTTATTTCATACCCTGCCAATATAAGTTCATAGCGAATATTACATACCACTTCTTCATTTACAACTAATTCAAATTGACAAACGAAATAACACAGATAGAGACTAAATACCCATATTGGTCACTTGTCGATGTTCGCTCTTAGATGGATATTACTTGTAGTAGTTGGAAGCAACGTGCCTTAGGCAATATCGATGGTGTGTGCGCTGCCACAAGCTTTCCTGTCGATCAAATGCAGCTAGTATACCGGTGCCCCGATATGAAATAACACATATATCAGGTTGGGGGCACACATGCGTCCTTAACCTAGATAGAAAGAAATCCCAGTCATCAAATGACTCCCCCGGTGTTATTGCAAATGCAATTGGAAGAATTCTCCCACCGCCATCCTGTGCCACTACTAGCAGTAGCCGGTGAGTATACCTACCAAACATAAAGGTACCGTCAATTTATACCAATGGCTTGCAGTATGGAAATGCGTCTCGGCATTACTTAAAGGTCCAAAACAGGCGTTTGAACACTTGGCATCCACGTAGCAATCAGCCGTTGTAGTACGCATGTTCTATTTCAAGGTCTGTGATGGCACCTGAGACGTATCTCTCTAGTACTTGACACCACTGCCTTATTTCATTATATGAGGTGTCCCACCCACTATGCATCTTCTCCAACGCCTTCTTCTTAGCTATCCAAGCCTTGTGGTAAGAGGGCGTATACCCCATTTGGCTACGAATATTGGCAATTAACACCGGTACTGAAATCCTAGGATCTGCTTTCATCGTGGGCAGTATCAAGCTAGCTACCATAACTGAATCCATCTTGGGATGATCTTGTGAAACACCTATAAACGGAGTACATTAAATAATACAACATTACATAATAACAGTATTATTCAAAAACCGTCAATACTATACCTGCAGCACATGTATGTGGACCTTTGTACTTTTTTATCTCTCACAACCTTGTCCTTTTTCTCAACGAGGCGTAGATTTTCCATGAACATGTGTCGTCTTGCACGGCACACTTCGCCTTAAACTTATCAGATTTGGATTTAACGACGTGGTAGTTAACGCCGTTTTTTATGCTATATTGTTTCAAAGCACCAATAAAACTATCCTTTTTGGAAAACTGATTACCAACTTCAAATTCAACCAAATCTAGCCCCGAACTTGTACGATTATGCAACCGCTATGGTAGATCTGGAAACTCCAACGCATCATCTGCAGACAGATCGACATTATGCATATGGGCTAGAGGTGAGTATGCTTTGAATCGTGGATTTTCTTCTTCATCTAAACGCATCATCCCTTTTTCTGGGCATTTCATAACGTCCCCAATTGGATGTAAATTGCCAACCACTAGAACTTGCTGCCGTTCCCCAGTACGTATTTCCAGCATCAAACATCGAGCCACTGACGTACATGTCCCATCCACCGACAGAGTGTCTTGCAGGGGATGTGCATTCCACACCGCTACCAAACATGGGTTGTTCCGTGTTTTGTAACCCGCTAACTGAGTGTCGGCTAGGGGTCGTGTATACATCTCGAACACTGGTCGCAAGTACATCATGGCAATGTTAATTGTACATATAACTCAATATAAGGTGCTCCACTAGCAAGATGAGTCTGCACCATTGCCTCCAAGCTACGAGCACCTTTTATGTCGAACGAGTCATATGTCACTGAATCAACAGAAGAACAAAATCGATATGTAGTAGACAGAACTTTCATTGGCATCGTTCCGAAAATTTTATGCCTAATTCTTTTACGAAGTTTTGTCAAATCTATGTTCTGGTTAAAAACCAGTTGCACCGTATTCTCCGGAAAAAAAACAACACCGTTCTCGGTGTGGCAAACCTCACCATCATAGTAAATAGCAGCACTAATACGTTCACTCATATTTAATTTCTAACCTTCTTAGCCTCTCTAAATTATTTTTGTTGTGTAACTTATGCAATCTAAGAACATTTTTTGCCTCATTTATAGCCTCAGTCCAAACATGCTAATGTAGAAAAAGCGTGTCCACGAGGGCACGATTTCATAAATTCTTCTGATAAAGCATCCTGCTTGAAGTGTTTTTTATATTATTTGCTCAGAAACGTCAACTCGAAATTATTTTTTCAGGACCTACTGTAGCAAAAGCGCGTCCACGTGGGCGGGATTTCAGACATTTTTCTGATAAAGCATCCTGCTTGAAGCGTTTTTTATACTATTTGCTCAGAAATGTCAATTCGAAATTATTTTTTCAGGACCTACTGTAGCAAAAGCGCGTCCACGTGGGCGCGATTTCAGAAAGTCTTCTGATAAAGCATCCTGCTTGAAGCGTTTTTTTATACTATTTTCTCAGAAACATCAACTCGAAATTATTTTTTCAGGACCTACTATAGCAAAAGTGCGTCCACGTGGGCGCTATTACAGAAATTCTTCTGATAAAGCATCCTGCTTTGATTTTATCTTAAAAACCCATAAACACGAAACCTAATATAATTTTGAAAAAATTATAATTAATTTAATTAAAAAACCCTAAAACTTAATCCCTTCCTTGTTTAATTTTTTTCTCCAAAACCCTAAAAATCCTAAAAACCTTAAACCCTAACCCTAAAAACCCAAAATCTAACGTGGGAGAAACGGCAAAAACGCGTCCCTAGGGGCACGCTACGTGGCAACAAAATGCGTCCACATCAGCGCGCTTTGCCTACGTGGCAACAAATCGCATCCTCGTAAGCGCGCTTTGTGTCCACGTAAGCAAAGCGCGCCCCCAGGGACGTGTTTTGCTGACACATCCCCTGACATCGCGCTGACGGGGATACGTTTTCGAGGAAAATGGTCCTTTCCGATAAATAATAAAATACTGGGCCCATTTCGATAAATTTGAAAAAAAAGGGCTTTTTTAATATTTTCCCAGGAAATAGACTTCAATCCAAAAATTAAAAAAAAATAGAAAATTGAAGGAACAAGGGAGGTGTGGAAACGTGCCAATCTGTTTTGCTTTTGGGGATTTAGAAAACAATTAAAATTAATTAATTAAAATAATAAAAGATATTAACCACCCAAACAACTTGATTTTTTTTTAAAAAAAAACTTATCAGGTTTCCTACAAAATTCAAAACTCAATCAAACTCTACCATCATTTGATTCAAACAATAATAGAAAAAAATTATCAAATTGCTCACGCCAAAATTTGAAGCCAACACCTCCAACCAACACCCAAAGCACCTAAACTACTGAAACAAATATTAATTATGGTAAAATCTAACAAATTAAAAATTAAATTTTTGGGACGTTACAAAAGGGAAGCCTCTATATTTTACTAAGGTGTGCTGCCTCCTCTTTTAGTTCAACTAGAAGACTTATTTTTCTATTAAATAAATGTTATTTGTGTTTTACTAATTTAACCAGGATTCTTTCATTTCTCCCTATAAATAAATAACATTGGTAGAGCTATTGGTATAAGTTTTACACAACAGAAGTTTCACATAATTTTCAAATATTATTATTCTACCATAAAGTATGAGAATTTATTTTCAAATATAAATTCTATTTTCTAAGAATCACAATTCTACTAGTTTTTATTGAGAGAGAATTACTTTTATACTGAAAGTAATAAATTTTTTTTGTTATGTATTTGGTTTGTGATTGTTAAAGTCCCACTTGAAATAATTCATGGTACAAGAATAACGGAGAAGGTCGTTTAGTTAAAAGTTGGGAACGAACAGGATCTGTCCTGCACAAAGCATAGGTATTTTTTGGGAAAAAACTTATTGTTATAAATATCACAAATTGTTATAAATATCACAAATCGACTTAGTTTTCAAAATTTTAATTTTCCACTGTGACAGAAAACTTTTTACTAAACCGAACTTTTCCAACAATTAGTATTAGAGCCAGGTTGTGCTATTTTTATAGTATAAACCACTATTGAATTTTCTCTTTTCTTCGTGTTTGTTTAATTTTTATAAGATGTGGTATTCTTGTAAATATATGCATGATTTGGGTTATGTATGTGAACGAATGCATTTTATTATTTTATATAATGATAAAGTAATTTTGCGGAAGTTGTGATTCCTATAAATTAGATTGGATGTAATTTTAGGTTTTATTAATTTTTTGGGATATGTAATTAGATCGTGGACTATCATCTCCTCATAGGTTTTATTTTATTTATTTTAAATTAATTCATTTGAGTTTTAAACAAACTTAATTTTTTATGTAACTGAATTTTTTGGCGAATCTCAAAGAACCGAGATGCATCCAGAACTAATTGAAACAACGTAAACCTGACCCAGCCTACCGACAAAGGGTCGACTGGCGGCGGCCTGATGACGACTATGGCGGCAACGACGATCCATGGTGGCAACAGCAGTTTGACAATAGACCCCTTCGGTGTTTTTCAAGTCATTTGGACTTTTGGGAAAATCTAAAAACAGGATATTTGGCTTTCACCTAGAAGACCCAAAATATGCTTTGGGGTAATAATTATAATTTTATTATTTATTTTTCTAGAATGAAATTATGGAAACTTTGGCTGGTCAAAGTTATTTAATTTTATGCTTCTCTATGATAGTATGATGATATTTAAATTGATTGAAAAATATGTTCATCCATATATGTATGATAAGAATATCATATAGTTTAGGAAAAGAATGTTACATGTACTTGTCATGACATTTTTAATCATTCATGATTGAAACCAAAAAGAAAAAAGAAAAGAAAAACCTTGCATGATTTTTAAGATCTTAAGTGGGAGAAAGTCTCTAAACAAAACCTACAACCTCCATCATGACATTCGCCTACCCTATGGTAGGTATTTCCATGTGAATTTCATTGAGGAGATTTCCTTAAAAGAACTAATTATCTTGTGATAGCATATGATATTTGTCGGCCTTGAAGTAGGTATTATCATGTTGAATTCACTAAAGAAGTTTTCATTTTATAGAGGACAACTAGTTACACATGTTACTCGTTGAGATAGTCCCACGATGACTCATTTGTGGTACATGGAGTGATAGGTGTTGAGTTGATGGTTATACACTCAAGATCGTTCTAGTTAAGTAGCATCCCATAAAGCTCTACTTAAGTTAGAATGATGGCCAAATGTTAAGGGATTAGGTTCAGATATTAATTGAAGGAAACTTCATGTTCTTACTAGTTGATTAAGATTGTCACAGAATGACTTAATTCGATGAGCGTAGGAATTATCGTTGTAACGTCTTACAAATGTTTTTAAGGTTTATTGTAAGATACGTGCATCATCTTAATGCATATTATTTATTGCAAAAAGTTTTTGAGAGAATATGATGGAAGGTATGATTTTTATAATATTATATTGAATATAATTTTTGTATATTTTCTTTTCTATTTGCATATTGGTTTAATAATTTAATTTGATTTAAATGTTATTAAAAACGGATGCAGTTTTATTGATGGAGATGGTAGCTTTGCGGGACAGACTCTTCATCTTAGTGAACTTCTGGACCATGTTAAAACTTACCAAAATGAAAGTTTTCTTCGACTGACGCCTGCCCAACTATCTCATTTTAGTGTTTCTTTTCAACAAATGTTAGTTTAGATGATGAATCATTTTGATAAAAACAAAAGAAAAATCCCTAATGAGGCAAATGTTTGACCCATGGCAGATTAATTTCTAAGATTTTTTTTTTGTTTTTAATTTTTAGTTTATAAATTGTAATCTATTTATATATTTATTTTTAGCTCGATTTTTAATATATGTATCCTGTTTATTTGTATAGTTCTGATATTTTTTAGCTTATTTTGTTTTTAAATTATGTATTTAAAATTATTCATACTCATCCATCTATGCTGGAAGAAAATTTTATACTACTAATTGTTTTGTTTTATTTTTAAACTAATATATTCGAAGGGGCTGGTGCTCATTTTAAGTAGTAAGTCGATTCAAAATAAAAATATTTCAATTTATTATTTTTAACATCTTATAAGTAAAATATATCTTAAATAATAATATTTAAATATATTCCTAAATATTCACATAAATAATATAGATTTTTAATACGAATTAATTTTTTATTTTCAAGTAAAACTTAATTTAAATGCTATTTACCATTAATTAAAATTTATAAAAATAAAACCCTTAATGAAGCGGGAGGTTAATGATAAAAAAAAAAGTCGAGTTTAACATACACTTTTATTTAAATTCTTAATTGATTGAGTTAATTTCCGTACTTTTGCTAAGAGAATTATGAAAAAAAATACTTTTTCATGTATAAATAAATTATATTATTGTGCGGATATTTTTGTTTTTTATATATTTTTAATAAAACCAATAAAAAAAGTGTATATTGTGAGATATAAGCCTATGCCATCAACATTTTTAAATATTTTTTATCACTTCAATCAAAATTTTATTTTAAGATTTTATAAATTTTATTGTTTTTACACAAATTGTTTGTATATATTTATAATATCGTTGATTGAGTTTGTGTCACAAGTCAGCTCAATACTAATTAAAAATGAGTACATTTAATATTCTTAATCTAATTTATTTACTTATTAAAATTTTCTTTTATTCACAATTTAAATTAATTCGTTTATTTTTAATTTCATATATATTATTATTAATTTTATATTTTACATTTCATTATTTATTATATAGCATGTTTAAATATACATATATTCTAAATATACAATTTTCTGGTTGTTTAATGATTTTATGCAGTGACGGCATCAGTTATTTGAAGCGAGGAATCAGCTAAAAACATTCTTATGTGAAGGCATTCACACGTTTTTGAACCCAGTAATTTCCGGCTTGCTTAATTAGTTTTTTTATGATTGTGGTTAACGATGATTGAGTAAAATAATATGATACTAGAATAAAATTAAAATTTTAAATATAATATTTATATTAATATATGATAAGTCTAGTAATATAATCTTTTAAGAAAATACTATGAAAGATAAGAATAAAAAAAATGACACAATACAAACAATAAATAAGACACTACAAATTGATGCACAAATGTCATGTGTGTAAAATAATACTCAAAATAGAAAAGACAAATTAACAATAACCGCAACATTAGAAAAAATTATAAACAAATCAAACATGCATCACTTTGTTCAAACCACTGAAAATTATATCCTAACCCATCATCATTAGGTTAACTTGATAATGTACTCTGGTACCGAACCAGTGATGCACAAAAGGCCAAGTTTTAGATGACCTTTTCTCCTTCTTATTATTTTGAAATCCAATTTTACAGACTCTATTATTGTGCTCTATCATCATAATACCCTCTAAAAATAGTTCTCATTAGATCTGGCAACATCTTTACCTTGACAAATCTCATACATCATAACATAACTAGAAACTAATAACTATAATTAAAACTACCATTGCTTTCAAAGAAAATAAAGTTCAGAAAAATCATAGAGAAAACAGTGGATAAAATAAAAATCACAATAATGTGGGTTGTAGTAATTAAAAACAAAAGAAAAAATCAGAAAAAAAAAAATTGTTGAAAAAGCCACGATCGGCACCCAACCTAAAAGCTGGTGTGGTTCGGGCAAAATTAAGATTTGAGAAATTTGAATAGTTGTGTAATGTCAATGATGTAATTTTTAAGTAAATAAAATTAAAATTAAAATATTATGGAAAATTATAAGAAATATAAAATAACTACAATACCTGATCAAGGTGTCATGAAAAGTTGTATGTACGTGACAAATATCAAAGATGTAAAAATCTATAAATCATTAATATGTAAAAATATATTTAAATTTATAGTAATCAAATAAAAAAAGTGTGAATATAATATAAACATATATTTTTTCTACAGATTTGATTCAGTACTACAGATTATGTCAAATATTAGATACATTATCGTCAAAACTGATAGTAAGTACTGAGTTAGAATCCAATTCCTCCTCAAAAGCAATATTTTTAACTTTATTTCTCCCTCCAAACTCAACATCCTCAAAAAATGTTGTAGTTTTTGTTTCAAAAATATTCCTAATTATGAGATCATAAATTCATAGCCCCTAGATCGTTTAGAATAACCAGTAAAGTAATCGCTCACTGTATTGGAGTCCAATTTCTTTTCATGTGGATTATAAGGCCTTACCTCAGCTGGACATCCCCAAATGTGAAAGTGTTTTAGAATAGGCTTTCGACCTGTTCAAAGCTCATAAAGTGTTTTTACAGCTGTTTTAGTGGGTACTCTATTCAAAATGTAAGTTGTTGTCTTTAGAGACACTAGCCAAATGAGTACTTTCAGACTTATCATGTTTCAACATTTCTTCCTCTTGCACATAATGAGAAATGAGCTCATTTAGAGTCCATTTTTCATTTTGATAGTTGTAACTAACTTTAAATTGGTTAAACTGTGCAAGAAGCGATACCAAAACCATAAGAACAAGCAATTCCCCAGAAAGCTTGATCTTAAATGTCTTAAGTCTTGAAGCAACATAGAACATCTCCATAATGTACTCCCTCATGTTTCCTTGACCCTTATACTTCATAAACATTAAAGAAGTTAGAAGTGATGTCATCTCAACCTTATCGTTTTAGCAAAATGTTTCTTCATTTCATCAAGGAAACCTTTGGCCTAAGTAATATCTTCATATTCTGTGCCCCTAAAGGTTTTTGGAATGTTGTGCTTCATGATCATTAGACTCTGGATATTTGAACGATTCCACCTCTCAAAGTCTCTTTTAACATCAGGGATGCTTTCCGTAGTGAGAGGTGCAAGTTGTTCTTTCCTTAATGTAAGGTCTATGTCCAGCACTATAAGTAAGTGCCTTTTTCATTCCTTGACATTAGTCCTAATAAGCATGAGTATTAGAATTTATATTAGCAGATATTGTGGTCGCAAAAGATGAACTAGCTGGATATAGAACAAAATAGATAAAAACAAGCTTACATGAATATTCATAAGTAAATAATAAGTTCAAAATAGTGGCTAATCTCATCTAAAGATACCAAACATAACATTAATATCAAGTCTTTGGACAATAATATTAATAGTAAGCGATACTCTTGTTGTAGCAATCAAACATTAACAATAAATTATGTCAAATAATGAATTAATCTTTGGACTAACATATTACTCACAAAAAGTACCTTATAATTGTCACACATTTATCACCATAGATGTCTTGAAATTCAGCTAAATATTAACTTACCTTTGGGTCAATTAATAAACGCATGAATCACAAAAACATATAATTATCTTGATATTTTAAATAAATAATCTACGCAAAAGAGGTTACTTTGGCGGCATTTTGTTTCAACTAATCTATTTAAAATGTTAGACATTCTTAATTAGAACCCAAAGCCAAAACCTAAATTTATTTGTTTCAAAATATTTCTCTTAATTTCATCTTTCAATCAAATTAAAAGATAACGGTATATATATATATATGCATATATATATTTATCCTAAAACAGAATACAATGATGTTGACAAATATAATGATAGTTGAATAAATAAAAAACAACCTCACATAAGATTTCAAATTTAAACCAAAATAATTTGAATAAAGGTAAACACCATATCAAGTTATCAGACACTCCATTAATATTTTATCTTTGGACAAAATATTAACTTGTAAGTGATATCTTGGTGTAGTAATCAAACACTGACAATAAGAGCATGTCGAACAATAAATCTTCCTTTGGGCCAATTTATTACTCACATGTAAAACCAAATAATCGTCACATATTTATTACCACAATTGCACATGTAATTTTGTTAAATATTAATCTTCCTTGAGGTCAATCAATATTAACGTAGTTTAAGTTACATGCACACAACGTTTTATATTTTTAAAAAAAATAATTTTAATAACAAAGGTCACTTTGGCAACTTATCATTTAAATTAAGTTATTTTTAAAATATATAAACATACCAATATTCAAATTTAATATTTCCATATCAATCAAAGGTTAACTAAAATTTATTATTGCTCTGATTTTCAAAATAACCAAAAATAAGGTTGTCTTAATGGTGCAATTAAAAAAAACTAAAAATCTTAATCTTTGACTCTTTTTTTTTTCAAAACCAAATTTGATCAAAGTTTATAATCGTACCGTTCAAAATTAATCTCAATTCATGTAAAATAAAATTATACATTATTTCCTTAAATTCATTGATATGTATATGCATATAATAAAAATATTACTTACTTCTTTACATCTATATAACTCCAAAACTTAGCATATGGTCATACAATAACAAGAACAATTCCCTTTCCATAATTAACTTAGCATAGTAATTGGTACTGTAACATACTTCAATATTTCAACTTTTATTCTTTTAGTGTAAAATTTTGTGCAATTATTTCTTTAAATCTAAACATAAGGATTTATTCAAGGATTGTAAAGCAAGGAACAACGCACTCAAAATTAATTAAGTTTGTAATGACCCGATAGTCAGGAGTGTCGAAAAACGTATTTTTGAGGTTTTGTTTTTATAAATCGGACCCGTAATTATTTTTATTAAATATTTACGAGGCTAACTTAGTAGCTAATTAATTTTTGGATTAATAAATTTCGTGAAATTAAGAGTTATTAAGGTATAGGGACTAAATCGCGTAAGGGTTAAAAGTTGAATTATAGAATGAAAGAAATAGAAGGGACTAAAGTAACAAATTTACCATTTATTAAAATGGTGGGAGGTGACCGGTTGTGGTTTAATGAGTCTGCATGTGTATATGTTATATATTAAACACTACACCAAAACAAACTTTTAGCGGCGTTTAGATAAAAAACGCCGCTAAAAATCGAGCATTAGCGGCGCTTTACGTAAAACGCCGCTAAAAATCGAGCATTAGCGGCGCTTCCAGGAAAGCACCGCGAAAAATGAGCATTAGCGGCGTTTTTTTGAAAAACACCGCAAAAAACCTAAGCCCAAAGACATCGTTTTCTGACCTTTCTGGGCTTTAGCGGCGTTTTTGAAAAAGCGCCGCTAATCCCAAACTGATCCTCCCATGCCAAAATGAGCGGAAATGAGTTTAAAAGATGTCCAAAACATTAACATTTATACATAACGGCGTTTTTATAAAAAAAACGCCACAAAATTCATTTTACCTAAAAAAATTTCGCGCTGATTTTTCCCAAATTTCCCCCCTAAGACCCTAACTTTGTAAACAAAATAATAAAAAAAAGAATAGGAAAATGGAGGCACCAAAGACGATTCAGCAGAAAACCTCTCCAATCTACTTACGAGTCAGCAATTCCTACTACCGTTTGTTTCCCTGGAAAATATATGAGACTTAATATTATTATTTTGTTTGTTTATTTATGTGTGTGTTTCATCTTGTTGTGTTCATTACTCAGATCCCTATCGCTTTTTATTTCTGTTCCATTTTTCCTCTTTATTTTCTAATTTTGGGTGTTATTTGTTCCATATAGATTTTTAATTATAATTTTGACCATCTTCCAAAAGAGGGAACTCATTTTTGAAAACCCTAAGCAGAAGGAAGAAATCGAAGTGAGGTGTGCCACCGCCTCTGCTCTGCCGCCAGCCATGAAGGTTCTATCTCTCAACCATGAATGTATATTGCTTACACAAAAAAATAAGTTTTACGAAGTTTAAAATTTAACCGTGCACCCTTTCTTTTTATTATTGTTTTTTTTCTCTTTGTAGTTCAATATCGCCAACCTCAGTACGGGATGCCAAAAGAAGCTATAAATCAACGATGACCAGAAACTGTAAGTTTCCTTGCTTATCTCTTTATATATTTTATGCTTATCTTTCAATTTTCTTTAGCTTTATTTTTGAAATGTTTTATTCCAAAATAATCAGCATTTGTAGCAATCCAAAATAATTAGCAGTCCCTGATTCAGTTCTGTTTTCTTTTTTTTTCTTTCTATAATTCATGAGAGTTGTATTTTAATTTTGCTTTTTGTTTTCTGATTCAGCATGCAAATGTGGAACCTCTTTTCAACAGCTTGGCCTTGCAGCAATACATTCTTTTATGCTCACAGGTTTAGTATTCAAACATGGTTGACTCAATATGCTTCCTTGTTCTTTGCTAAAGTTTGAGATTTAGTTTTGTACTTAAAAAGGTAAAAATTTAATAGTATATATATTTTTCAATTTAAAAATATAGTCCAAAACACAATATTTTCGGTCAAATTTTGCTTATACACTTACTGAGTTTTTTACGAAGTCGTAAGCAGGTCTTTGGACTTCCGAGATTTGCAGGTTCAGAATGTATGATAGATCCTGATTGACAATTAAGTTATGAATATATAAAAGAAACATGTATAATTTTGGTTTTTTTTTCTATTGAAATCAATAATCTCTCTTGTCAAGATAGATATTGATAAGTCAAAGGATGCTTTACTAAAATCTCAGAAATCAAAGAGGTATCGTGAATTCAAGAAGGGATTCAGGTCCATTGCATAGATGGAATGTAATAGTATTGATTTATATAGATGTAGACTTTGTTTAGCATGATATGAAAAGCTTAGATTAGATTGGGATTATGGTCAGAAATAGGGTCAACTACAAAAATGGTCACTACACTTGTGGTTTCTTTTTTGTTATTGAATTATGAAACAACTTTTCTAGCTACTTTTGTAATATAATTAGTTCAAATTTCATTATTAAAAGTATCTACTTTAAACACCTAATAGTTTTTGCATGGATGTTTTGAGTTTATTATATACCCTGTGACTTGCACATTGACAATGACATAGTAGGTTGCTGGGCAGTTCAAGCCAGCGGCTTGTTGATCTATGCAATTTATAGATTTTCATTCTCTTGTTAGGTATGTTAAAAAATTGATCATTTGGCAGGTGTGATGTGAACCTCTTGTTGGCGACATTATGTACTCGTACCATTCAAACCCGTGAAGGAAGTATAGTTAAAGCTCTTGATTGTAATGCTACTGTGGCTAGTCGGGATGCATTAGAAAAGACAGTTTATGCTCGATTGTTTGATTGGTATGCTTATGTTAATTCATGTTTGGAGGTATTTATTTTATCATATGCTCATATTTTGTATTACTTGCCTTGCCTGCATGGGGTTAAGATTAAACTGTTTCTGTTCTGAAAATTTTCTATCTATTTTGTAAGGCTTGTTGATAAGATTAATATATCCGTAGGGCAAGATCCAAATTCCCATGTGCAAATTGGAGTTTTGGACATCTATGGATTTGAATGCTTTAAGCATAATAGATAAAATATTGTTCTTTGGTTTTGTATGTTTTATTTAATATTTTTATTGTTATTATTATGTAAATTATGAGTAAATATTTGATGCCACAATTTTTGTCATGTTTTTGTGATGCAAGATGGTTTGAGTTCCATTTTATGAAAGACATGAAAAACAAAATATTAAATACTATTAAATTGAGTTCTATTTTACATTGACCTTTTTAAGAACTTGGGAAACATCAATGACCTTTCTTCTAAGGACCATCCAGGATATTATGTGATAAGTAGCATCGAATCCTGATTGAGTAGAGTATTAACATGAATTTATTAAGATGAATACTTCTTTTTGGGGGGAGAATTTTTAGTACTCTGTTGGATTACCTTCTTAGAATTATATTATTGACATTGCATCAATTAATCTCTCTTCTTATTGCTATTTTTTATTCCTCAGATTATGACCCCCTCTCTCACAAGCATGCTGGCTAGGAAATATGTTCCAGTAGATGTTGCTGCACTACTAAACTCAACACTCCAGGTGAATTCTTTTGACGCATAACTTTTCCTTTCTCCAAATATTGTTCATTCCTTGTGGTTAGTACTTAACCAGACCATTACCCTAGGTGGTCTAAATGATGTTACATTATCTGGTTTGGATGTTACATTTGAGTTTTAAAAAATGAAAATATTAGAAAAAATTTGCAAATGGTGGTGGATTTGTATCCTGATGCTACTTTATTGATGGTGGATTTGTAAATTTAAGTGTTTAAATGCTGTAAATTGAAGTGTTTAAGTGTTGCAAATTGAAGTATTTAGTTGCTGGAAATTGAGATGTTTTATCGCTGTAATTGAGGTGTATAAATGTTGTTAATTGATATGTTTAAGTGCTGTAAATTGAAGTGTTTAAGTGCTGCAAATTGAAGTGTTTAAGTGCTACAAATTGAAGTGTTTAGTTGCTGGAAATTGAGATGTTTTATCACTGTAATTGAGGTGTATAAATGTTGTTAATTGATATGTTTAAGTGTTGCAAATTTAAGTGTTTAAATGCTGTAAATTGAAGTGTTTAAGTGCTGCAAATTGAAGTATTTAGTTGCTGGAAATTGAGATGTTTTATCGCTGTAATTGAGGTGTATAAATGTTGTTAATTGATATGTTTAACTGCTGCAAATTTAAGTGTTTAACTGCTGTAAATTGAAGTGTTTAAGTGCTGCAAATTGAAGTGTTTAGTTGCTGGAAATTGAGATGTTTTATCGCTATAATTGAGGTGTATAAATGTTGTTAATTGATATGTTTAAGTGCTGCAAATTTAAGTGTTTAAATGCTGTAAATTGAAGTGTTTAAGTGCTGCAAATTGAAGTATTTAGTTGCTGGAAATTGAGATGTTTTATCGCTGTAATTGAGTTGTATAAATGTTGTTAATTGAAGTGTTTAAGTGCTGCAAATTGAAGTGTTTAGTTGCTGGAAATTGAGATGTTTTATCTCTGTAATTGAGGTGTATAAATGTTGTTAATTGAAGTGTTTAAGTGATGCAAATTGAAGTGTTTAGTTGCTGGAAATTGAGATGTTTTATCGCTGTAATTGTGGTGTATAAATGTTGTTAATTGATATGTTAAAGTGCTGCAAATTGAAGTGTTTAAATGCTGTAAATTGAAGTGTTAAAGTGCTACTTTCCATTGTCACCTCCCCCATTTCTTTATGCATCAATAACTATATTAATGAAATCAAGTACTACAATTATATATTATTACAGATGGGGGTTGGAGAATACGATCAAAAGGAAAACATCAGATATGGTGATTCCCAGCCAAGCAGTGGCTTCTTAGACACCCAACATTTTGCACAATCAAACATGACCAAAACTTCTAAACCTACATGTTGAGGTTGCTACATACAAGTCCCTTCCTATTTTTAGTTTATGTGCTATGTGATGATTGTGTTTTAAAATTTAACTTGTTTTAGCTCCTTACATTCTTATAGGATTCACACTCAAGGAGCAAGAAACATCTCAGCAACTCATTGGGATCGAGCAATCAAAATTTAGAATCAAGTGACACACAAGAGCTAGATTTGGAGCTTAGATTGTCACTGTAATCAGTAATTTTTTTTGCTACTTTAAATGCATGCTCATGGAACTACATTTTATGCTTTCCTAGAATTGTAAGTTCAAATAAGGTGTTGATCTGCAATTTATACATACAACTTGAGCAAGTTGATATGAACTAGTTTGAATTTTTTTTAAAAAAAAAATTCAAAGGAATGCTATGTAATCAAAGGCAATTTGACTTGCTGCATGAGATATAGTGAAAAACATTTATCTTCTTGTTCATGAATTTCCATTTTAATACGTCTTCAAATTAAATTATACATTTCTTAATTGATGGAATCTCACTTTTGCTGTTGCTGCAATCTCTAACCAAAGAATGGAGTGATGTATGTACTGATAACAGTTCTAAAGATTTGCTTAAGCAAGTAAAGGGATTAGCGTTTTTATAATAATTTAGGATAGGAATGGAGCAAATCCAAAGAATGGAGTGGCGTTTTTATAATAATTTTTATTATTTTTCGTGACCTTTAGTGGTGTTTTTGGAGAAAGTGCCGCTAAAGGTCTTGTTCTTTAGCGGCGTTTTTGGAGAAAGCGACGCTAAAAGTCTTGTTCTTTAGCGGCGTTTGTGGTAAAAGCGCAGCTAAAGGTCTTGATCTTTCGCGGCGTTTGTGGTAAAAGCGCCGCTAAAGGTCTTGGTCTTTAGCGGCGTTTGTGATAAAAGGGCTGCTAAAGGTCATGGTCTTTAGTGGCGTTTGTGGGAAAAGCGCCGCTAAAGGTCCTGGTCTTTAGCAGCATTTTTTACTTTTTAGCGCCGCTAAAATCCTGTTTTGGTGTAGTGAAAGTAACTTTAATAATAATGATAAAGATAATAAAATGAAAACATAATAAAGAAATAGAAAGAAAGTGGAAAGAAAGATGAAACAATTGCATGCAAATTAAAGAAAAGAAAAGAAACAAACAAACAAAGTGGCTGACGACACCAAGTTCTCCAAACTTTCAAATTTCAATTGGTCAGTTAATTTAGTCCTTTTTGTAATTTTTACATTTTTGGAATCCCGATATTTAGGGCTACCCGATCCATATTGTAATTTTTAGTATTGTTCAAGATTTTATATGTTGACATTATTGAATAGTTTAAGTATTAGAGATTAAATACATAGATTTTTAAGTTAGAAATGGAAAAAAAAACTAAATTATGGAATTAATTGTTGATTTTGAACAATAGAGACTAAATTGTAAAAAATTTGAAATAAAGGGTTTAAATTGGAAAGAGGAAGCTAAATGTGGTCTAGAGTGAAATTAGTATAAAAATATGAAGTTAAATGTGAAGGTTAAAATTAGTCTCGGTTTAGGGACTAAATTGAAGACTAAGCAAAATATAGTGTGAAAATTTAAAATTAATATGAAATTGAAATGTGTAATATTAATGTGATTTAATTGTTTTATTCCATAGCTAATGTCGTACCGGAATCCTCGAGTAAAAAGGGGAAGGATAAAATCGACGTCGAATAGCTAGGAAATCACGATTTGTGTTTCTATAATCCGAATTAAATAGTAGATTATTTCATATATAATTGTTTGCATATGGTAAACATTTGAGGTGAGTACTTTGGTACTTTGGGATTGAATTAAATTCATAATTGAAATGAAATGGATTGATTTTGTATATTATGAAATGTATTGATTATGAATATGTGTGTATTGAGAAAAATGTGATTATTATCAATTTGAATATATGCTTATATATGATAATATACATTCATGAAATTAAGACATTGATTGTATTAAAAAGTGAAATGAATCCCTATTAACTATATCGGGCTGAGTCGGATATAGATGGCATACCATAGGATAGGAAGAGTTCAAGGATTTCTTCGACCTCGAGTCAATGAGGCACTTAGTGCCAATTTTCTTCGGTTTAACCGGTGAGACATTGGGTGTCAATTTATATAGTGTTGGGCACAGTTATTACTTCAGATTTATCTGATAAGGCACTGGATGCTAAACTGGTGTGTTGGTTGGATCGTGTATCCATCCGAGTCTGAGTCGTATTAATAAGGGAAAGTAAAGTAATAATTTATGTGATTGATATTGAAATGACAAATATGAGAAATGATTTTGAGATGAGAAATGAGATATGAATTGATGAATTGAGATGTGAAACTTGAATGAATTCAAGTATTGATCAAAGATATGAATCATGCCATTGCATGAGATGATGTATTCAAATGTTAAATGAAATGCCATTGATATATACTTATATATTTGAACATGTGAAAATCTTAGAAGATGTGAATAAGGAATGAGCAAAAATTATACTATTGAATTGAAACACATGAGCATAGCTTACTTGTTGCATTGTGCATTTTAAATACTTATATCAAGTTTATGTTATTCAGATTATAAAAATACCACTGAGTTTTACTCAGTATGCGGTATTGTTTTCCGTGCACAGGTTAGGTACTGTTCGATTTATCGCCCACTCAACATCAAATCACAAATCCCGAGCTCAAGTGTGGTGACATTTCATTTTGTAATGGCATGTACCTAGAAAGTCTTTGGTTGATATTGTTTATAAAGTGTGGTTAACTTAGTTTCTAGTGAAATGATGGTTAAATGTGTATATGGTTGTGGTTGAGGCTATGTTGGTATGTTATCCTAGTTTATATTTTGGTATGTGATAGTTTAAAGTTTGGTAGTTTAGCATAATGCTTAGTATGTGCTTAGTTTCATATTTGGTAACTTTAGAAGCTGAAAGTTAGTTCAAATATGGTAAATGTGATATGAATGAAAGTCTTGAATGTTTGGTGTGTTGTTGATGTATTTGAACATATAAAATGTGGTACCAATGAGGGTACATTGGTTAGGCATATTAGGTGATGGATTTGGTGTATGTTGGGCATGTTTAATTGTGTTTTGAATAGGTTAAACGATTGGTAATTGACTTGCTTAGTGCCCAAGTCAGTAGGAAATGGTAAACATGAGTTTTAAGGTACTTTTGGGTGCACATGGCTTGGCCACACGGGCAACACACATGGGCGTGTGACCTAAGTCAGAGAGTTACACGGCCTGGCCACACAGGCTTGTGTCTCAACCGTGTGAGGCACACGGCCTGGCCACACTGGTGTGTGACCCTTGAAATCAAAATTTTTGTAATTAATTCCCGAACTTTTAGAATTGTTTTAAATTAGTCCTTGCCTATTTTTAAACTACTTTAAGGTCCCGTAGACTCGAAATAGAGGCTATAAGAGTAATTTTTATTTTGTTTTAGGGTGGATTAGCAAGCCTAAATTAAGTGCATTCCACTAACATCATCGAAGATAAATTAAAAAGATAATCGTAGACAGAGTATGGACTAATACTCTGATGCTACTAATTGAAATAGTCTTGTATGTATCTAAATTCTAACATTTAAGAAGGGATAAATAGTGATAAGAGTGTAGATAGTGGAAAACTAAGTTTAGCAATGTATAAATAGTGATAAAAGTGTAGACAATGGAAGGCCAAGTTTAGCATTGCAGAGCATGAATCATTATTCAATTGTATAATATTCTAGTATGATATGATCTGATTGTTTGTGACCTGCCCCTGTATGTTATATTGTTAATGGCTAGTATATATATGAGTAATTATGATTGATTAATTGTATGGCGTGTTAGTAATACCCGTGATCCTAATCTGATGACGAAAAGGGGTTAGGGGTGCTACAAAGTTGAAAACTTGTTAGGCTGCCATGAATCCAATTAGAAGTTTATATTGGAAATATTATAACAAATAGATGCTTAAAGAACCCCACCCAAAAAAAATAATATTAAAAAATTCATCACAAAGTGCCAACAAGCAAACAATTTTTGTGGGGTTCTTGCAAATCAAGCTGAATCCATCCCTTCAAAAATCACCAAAATAAAAAATTTATAAACCAAACCCTAACCTTTTAACATAAATCCAAAAGGTTTAATATATGTATAATCGAAAACACTGAATCTAAATATCAAATCCATAAAATTTTAAAAACGAATCAATCCAAAAATAATAGAGAATCATTTCATTCTCAATTATTCAATATGAAGAGGCTCGAATGCCACTTGTTCGACGTATAAAATAATATCTGATATAAAACTTAACAAACCATAAACCAAGATCTGTCATGTCAAATCATCAAGAATAAATCTAAATGTGAAAGCGTACTTGAATCTATGGGTTTCTTGAAATCTTCTGATCTTATGGTTTTGATATTCCAAATTAGCGCACAAGTAATTTTGAGAAGTGACTATAACCCTAATATATATAGCTTTTGCATATTAACCTTAATTTCTAATCAGCCCATCATCAATTAGAAATTAGTTACTAGAGTATCTACACATATTTGATCCATACTTTATTTAATAATTAAAGCCCAATAAACCTTAACCAAATTAAATCACTGTTAATTTGGGCTAATCTTTTATTATAGTAAATAATAACATGTAATTACTCTTATTATATATGTGATGTCCAATAATATGTGGTACTTTGACTTTAACATGATCAAAATATTTATTATTCCTTAAAATGTGTTAGCAAAACTTTTTCCTAGATACATTTAAGAGCCATTGAGAATAGAGGATTAAGACAATATTTAGCATAGTGATAGCTAACGGTTGGTCTCTTATATTGTATGTCATCGTTTTCTTTATCTCGTTAATCTTTAGAGTATCAATAGGAGAAGGAGAGTTTGAATTGGCTTTCTCGTAATACAATTGCCTCATTGGTAAGGCCCATTTTGAACTCAAGTTAGGATATGACTTGAATACATGCATCATTAGTATGCTTGGTAAGTAGGAAGAATTGATGATATTGGACATGATTTGGAGACCATCCTCGGTAGTGTTGTAACGATGCCTTTTATGGTGTAAGAGTACAACAATATGTATATAAAAAAATTGTAGATACTAATAAATAAACTTTACAAATAAAAATATTGTATTCAACACATCTAAAATAAATAAGAAAACAAAAGATCATCATATATGTTAAAAGTTATATAACCCAAATTCCTGTTAAAAATAAAATACAAATGGCAAGATAGGGGGATCTATGAGGGCGAAAGTCGAGGGCTGAAGTTTACTTCCTCTATTTGATGTTAATTAGAATAAGGTGTTTTAATCTTACTACATTACTTCTATTTAACTTTAATTAGAATGAGGTTTTTAAACCTATAAATAGACGTAATAGTCTCTCCTCTTATATCATTCGAATTCAACATAGTTAATTTTCTTCTCCTCTACTTGTAATTTTTTTCCCAAAAGAGTTTCCACGTAAAATTTTATGTTTTCTATTTTTCTCTCTGTCTTTACGATTCATTGTCATTATCGACGTTCAATTTTACAAACTGGTATCAGAGATTTTGAGGTTACTTATCTCAATCATGGTAATGACATTACTAAAGTATGAAATTCTAATGTTGGATCATAACACGAGATCCGCGTTGTGGCAAATAAAGATGCAGACAGTTCTTGCGCAGATGGATTTGGAGGATGCCTTACTACGGATAGATAAGATGCCTTCAACGTTGAAGGAAGAAGAAAAGGAGGATAAAGATCGAAAGGCTTTGACACAATTACATCTATATTTTTCGAATGAAATTCTACAAGATGTAATGAAGGAGAAGACCGTCGCTGCATTATGGGCAAAACTACTGCAACTATACATGTAAAAAACCTTGACTAGTAAGTTACATATGAAGCAGAGTCTTTATACTCATTGTTTGGAGGAAGGTGCATCTATACACGAACACTTAACTCTGTTTAAAGAAATTATCTCTAATTTGTAGGCCATGGAGGTTCAGTATGATAAAGAAAATATCTAGGGTTGATTCTACTTTGTTCATTGCCCCCGTCTTATTCAACCTTTAGAGACACGATTTTGTATAGCTATGAACCTCTCACAGTTGATGAGGTCTATACTTCTTTAGCCTCGTATGACAAGATGAAACATCTTGTGGTTGGATCCGATTCTCAAGGAGAAGGTCTCACTATTCATGGGAGACAAGAATGAAATATCGATGATGATCGTGGGAGGACAAAGGATCGAAATCCTCGTAATAAATATAAGGGTAGATCGAGATATTTAAACAAAGGTAAAATCTGTAACTTCTGCAAGAAGAAAGGGCAGATAAAATCTGAGTGTTGTAAGCTGTAAAACAATATCAAAAGGGAGGCTACGAATCAAAAGGGAAAACAACTAAAAAAATCTGGTGAAGCTGATGTTGTAGAAGACTACAGCGATGGTAACTCCTAGTTGCTTCTGTCAACAATTCTAAAGTGAGTGAGGAGTGGATTCATGATTCTGGCTGCTCCTTCCATATGAGTCTTAATCGAGATTGGTTTACCACTTATGAAACAGTGTCTGAATGTGTTATTTTGATGGAAAATAATGCTTCATGTAAAATTAAAATCAAGCTGTTCAATAGAGTTGTTAGAACTATTAGTGGCGGTGACATGTACCAGAATTGAATAGGAATTTGATTTCATTGAGTACTCTTGATTAAAAAGGACACAAATACACAACTTAAAGTGGGGTTCTGAATATTAGCAAGGGTTCCCTCGTTGTGATAAAATGACAAAGAAAAATTGCCAAGTTATATATTTTGCAGGGTTCTACTGTTACTGGTGATACAACCGTCACTTTCTCTTCCTTGTCTGATGATGATGTTACTAGACTTTGGCATATGCGTCTAGGGTATATGAGTGAGAATGGCATGGCAAAATTGAGCAAATGAGGACTTCTTGATAGGCAAGGAGTTTACAAACTGAAGTTCTGTGAGCACTGGGTTTTTGGGAAGCAAAAGAGAGTTCGATTCACTAGAGGAATCCATAACACGAAAGGAATATTGGATTATATTCATCTAATCTTTAGGGATCATCCAGAGTGCCTTCGAGAGGTGGAGCTAATTATATGCTAACACTTATTGATGGTTTTCTAAAAAAGTTTGGACGTTCTTCCTAAAGTAGAAAAGCGATGTATTTTTCGCATTTAAGTCTTGCAAAGCTATGGTTGAGAAATAGACAGGAAAATAGATAAAACACCTCCATACAGATAATGGTTTGGAATTTTTTTCTGATAAGTTTAACGAATTGTAAAAATCAGAAGGGATCGTGAAACACTTGACAGTTTGTCATAATCCATAACAAAACGGCGTTGCAGAATGAATAAACAAAACGATCATAGAGAAGGTTCGATGTATGTTGTCAAATGTTAATTTGCCGAAGTCGTTTTGGGCTAAAGCAGCATCTATTGCATGCCGTTGAGAAAAATACTCCACAAGAGGCATAGTCTGGTAGTCTTGTTCTGATTTGAAATTTTTGGGTGTCTTGCGTATGCTCATGTTGATAATGGGAAATTGGAGCTGAGATCCATTAAATGTGTTTTTCTTGGCTATAAGGCTAGTGTTAAATGGTATAAGTTATGGTGTTCTAAAAATAAAAAGGTTGTAATTAGCAGAGATGTTATTTTTTATGAAACTATTATGCTACCTAACTTATCTCTTAAATACTCTTCTAATAAAGAACAAGAAAAGCAGGTGGAACTTCAAATTGATCTACGATCTACAACAGAGTCGACTACTCAAGATAGTACAGAAATTCAGAATAGAGCCACTTCTTAACCATAATATTTTATTAAGAAAAACAGAGTTAGAAGAGAAATTAAACCTCCAAAGAAGCATGTCAAGGCTAATCTAGTTGCTTATGCTTTAAATGTGGCTGAAGATATAGATGCAAATAAAGAGCCATCTACTTATTCTAAGGTAGTTAGCTGTGAAGACTTAGAAAAGTGGATGTTTTCCATGCAAGAAAAGATGGAATAGGTCAACAAGAACAAAACATGGGGTCTTCTACAGCTTCCTAAATGTAAGAAGGTTGTTCATTGTAAATGGTATTCAAAAGGAAAGAAAGGACTCCAGAAGTTGAAGAACTCAGATATAAAGTAAGACTTGTTACAAAAGGTTAAACTCAGATTCCAGGTGTAGACTTCATAGATGTGTTTTCTCCAGTTCTGAAGCATAGTTCAATTCGAGTCTTACTTGATTTTGTGGTCATGTATGATTTGGAGCTCGAACAATTAGATGTAAAAATAACGCTCTTGCATGGTGAACTTGAGGAGGATATTTATATGCAACAAATAGAGGGCTTTATAGTCACAGAAAAAGAGGACTATGTTTGCTTGTTGAAAAAGTCTCTTTATGGCTTGAAACAGTCACCAAGGCAGTGGTACAGATGTTTGATTCTTTTATGACTACTCATTATTTCAAAATAAGAAGTTTAGACAGTTGTGTTTATTTTAAGAAAAATAATGATGGTTCTTTTATGTATCTACTCCTCTATGTTGATGACATGTTGATAGCAGCAAAAGATAAAAGAGAGATAAGAAAGGTCAAAGCCCAACTTAGTGAAGAATTTGAAATGAAGGATTTTGGAGCAGCAAAGAAGATACTTGATATGGAGATTCTCAGAGATAGAAAATCAAGTAAATTGTACCTAAGCTAGAAATGGTACATTGATAAAGTTCTTTGCAGGTTCAATATGCAGAGTGCTAAGCTTGTTAGTACTCTTTTAGCAGCCCATTTCAGACTTTCATAGGCTTTGTCTCCACAATCAAATGATGAGATTGACTACATGTCACATGTTCCATATTCTAGTGCAGTAGGATCTCTTATGTATGTTATGGTTTGCTCACGTCCAAATTTATCATATGTAGTTAGTGCAGTTAGTAGATACATGGTGAATCCCGGTAAAGAACACTGGAAAGCAGTTCAATGAATTTTGAGATACTTACGAGGTACTATTAATGTTTGCTTTCAGTTTGGAAGAAATAGAGATGGAGTCATTGCGTATGTTGATAATGATGTTGCTAGAGACCTTGATAAAAGAAGATATCTCACAGGTTATGTCTTTACAATTAGGGGCTGTGCAATCAGTTGGAAAAGTCACTTTGTAAACTAATGTTGCTTTGTCTACCATTAAAGTTGAGTACATGGCGATTACTGAGACTTGTAAAGAAGTTATTTGGTTAAAGGGGTTCTTTAGTGAACTAAATGATGACCTTCAAATCAATCCTGTATTTTCTAACAGTTAAAGTGTCATATTCCTTTATGAATGATCAAATGTTCCATGAGAGAACAAAGTACATTGATATTCGGTATCATTTGTTCATGATATTATTGCTCGTGTTCATATTGTTGTAAGAAAATTAGTACTCATGATAATCCTGCAGATATGATGACTAAGTCACTTCCTATAACCAAGCTTGAGCATTGCTTAGACTTGGTTGGTGTTCATTGTTGAAGATAAACTCTTAAGGGGTTTCTTAGAAGAGGTAGAGAACTTGTTCGTTGAGAGTTCATGACAAAGAATTTGTTCATTGAGAGTTCGTGACAAAGAATTTGTTCGTTGAGAATTCGTGTCAATGTGGAGATTGTTAAAAGTTGTGTGACCCAAATTCCTATTAAAAATAAAATACAAGTGGCACGATAGGGGGATCTACGAAGGCTGTAGCCCATTGTAGATCCCAAATAAGCAACCTCTATTTGATGTTGACTAGAATAAGATGCTTTAATCTTACTACATTACTTCTATTTGACTTTAATTAGAATAAGGTTTTTAAACCTATAAATAGACGTAATCGTCTCTCCTCTTATATCATTCGAATTCGACATAGTGAATTTTCTTCTCCTCTACCTGTGGTTTTTCCCAAAAGGGTTTCCACGTAAAATTCTGTGTGTTCTATTTTTCTCTCTTTCTTTGCGATTCATTGTCATTATCGACGTTCAATTTCACACCATACATTGTTCAAACTAATACAGTCCTAATTAGATAGAACGAACTAAATTATAGATACAAACTAAGAATTCACTTGTGAAAAAAAATTAATTATTTCAAATTATTACCAAAACAATATGTATAGATGAATATGATTGGAACCGCTATTAGTAGTTAAGTAGATCCAATTACTTGAATTGACTAGAAAAATCTTATGTAATTAAACATTTTTTATTAAAATTTATGCCAATGAAATTTGAATTAATAATAAACTCCCTATAAATCATATTCTAATTTTAGTCCATCTAAAATTACTAAAATTACTAAAATTATTCGATCTATAAAAAATAAATTAAATGTTGGTAAATATAAGAGTGACTGTTATTAATTGCCATCCTAATAATTTTAGTTTAGGGGTTGGCTCTTGGCTCTTTTAGTAGTTTTTGTTGGAGTTAGTGAAAGATTCGTATTTTCTTAAGTCGATTGTGACTTATTTTAATGACGTGGTTTATCGAATTTAAATTAATTTATTTATGTTTATATCTAATTTAAAAGATTTAACATTTAGTTATTTGGGAAAGACAAGATGATGAGTGTTGAATTTAAAGCAGCAATTTAAGAGATCCATCTTACTGGTTAATATAGCTTGTATCCATGATGTTTCACGTTTTTTTCGATATTATTTTCTAAAATATTCTGGAAAAAATTATACGAAATAAAGACATTACGTCATTTTATATCTCTTATTAAGGAAAAAAAATTATATGAAACAAAGATATTATATCATTTTATATCTTTTATTAATTATTTAATGTCATTTCAATATTTTTTCATGTAATTAATACATCATTTTAGTAATTTTTTAACTTGAATCTTGTACCCTAAATTTTTTAACTTGAATCTTGGACCTTAAATCCTAAATTTTAAACTTGAGTCTAGGATTTCAAGAACCAAGGTATAAGGTTTAGGATTCAAAGTTTAAGATTTAAGGTCCAAAATTTAAGATAAAAAATTATTAAAATAATATATTAAGGACATAAAATCCCTTTATTTTATACAATCTTTCCCGTTGTGATTTCGTTTTTGTTCAAAATTTATTTCTAACATATTTGAGTTTTCCCCACTCCTTTCCTTTGATGGTAATATTTTATATATAAATAAAATTATATTTTTGGAAAAAAAAAGGTAAAGTGGGTTCGAGAATGAAAGCGACCAAGTCCAGGGGTTTTAATACTTTGGAATTATCATAATCCAACTACCTTTGTTTTCTTCGACTTATCTCTCTCTCCGCCAAATTTCCCCTACTTTGCATTTTAATATCTTACCCTAAAGATAGCCGGTAGAAAATTGACACCTCGCCCAAGCTACCTAGGTGACACTTAGCCAGTTCTTCATTACTTTTAAAAAAAAAATTTGAGAAGTGTTTTTGAAAAGTTTAGTTTAAAATTTGAGTGTTTAGCATTGCTGTCAAAAAGTACTTTTGAGAAATAAAATGTTCATTTTAGACATGTTATTATCAAGTAACAAATATACATTTAAATAATATTTAAATTAATTAATATTATTATATTTTAGTAATAATATAAAAAAATTATTATAACTTATTAATATTTTAATATATGAAATATAAATTGTAAATATTTTTAAGCAATAAATATTAATTATTTATAAAATTTAATTAGAATATATAAACTATATTTTAAATATTTAAATATAACCATTGAATATTTGTAATTAGTATTTTAAAAAAATATTTTTTATTTTTAATTAATGATTTTAACACAATTGTAATTAAGCACCAAGAAAAAAAAAGAAAAATATTATGTTATTGGAGGGGTAAAAAAATAATTAAGCACTAAAAGTACTTTTGGGAGAAAAAAAGCTAAAATTTTTAGTTTCTGAAAAGGAGCTGAAAAATGCATTTTTGAAAAGCTAAAAATTTCAGCCAAAAGTAATTTGTTCTTCACAGCTTTTCTTTCAAAAATACTTTTAGAGTCAAAAGTTCTTTTTTTAAGCAATAAAGAACTGACCCTTATTTGCAAAATGAAGTTATTCATGCATCGAGTTAAATTGGATTAAATTTAAATTGAATTTAAATATGATTTTAATATATTTTATATTTAATATATTAGAGAATTAGTTTCACTACGAATTTGGATGGGTTTGAATGAAAATGATGCGTTTAACTTACCTTTTGTCTCACGCTATAATATCGCTATAGTCTCTAATCTCACCGCCACCATTATTTTTACATAAATCATAGTTAAATACATCCAAACTCACCCTCAAATAATTAACTTCCACTAAACTTAGAAGAAAATTGTATCTAAAAAACAAGATTTTCGTTTTTGATATAGGGGCAGTATTATTCTCTTAATTTGATTTGTGATGTATAGCAAGTAATGTAGTGAAAAAGTTTAACTCAATAAGATGTATTACCATTTTTCAATTTCATTTATGAGAATTAAAGGGTTGTGCTATCAATAAACATAAATTAACTATGATTATAGTTGTCCTCAATAAATATATAAAATGAGAGTGGAACAGCAAACAAATATGGTTGGATGAAGACAGCATGCAGGCGTTGGAACTCAACCAAGCAACTTTGAGACCAACGAAGCAGTTCAAAGATTTGGAGAAGCAGTTCAAAGATTTGTAGCAGCAGTTGATATAAAGCTACTAACTTGGGTTTCCCCGTACACTCTTTTCTTCAAACGTCACTCCCTCCTCCGCCTTCTTACACGACACCTCCTTAAATGAAATCGTCGCCCCAACTAACTCCTTTTATAATTTTTATTATTAATTAATACCCATTGTTCGACTCCAAATTTTTATTAAAAATAAATAAGCAAAGAGTGATAATGGGGAGCAATAACAATGGAAGAACAACCCTTGAAGTTGGAGCTGATGGAGTTGCTGT
The DNA here is from genome assembly GCF_007990345.1 of Gossypium hirsutum. Taxonomy (NCBI): domain Eukaryota; kingdom Viridiplantae; phylum Streptophyta; class Magnoliopsida; order Malvales; family Malvaceae; genus Gossypium; species Gossypium hirsutum. The sequence goes on along the minus strand of NC_053446.1, from coordinate 50,258,016 downwards.
TATCACCATCATCAATCCTCCTGTCAATTCTCTTTCTCCTGATGGTACCCCCCCTTTTCATTTTCTTCTTTCTTTATCTTACCTTTTTGCCTCTTGATTTTGAGTTATGGAATTTGGGATTTCTTTGTTATTTATGACCCACAATTTTTCTATGCAAATTATTTTATAAAGTTTTGGTTGTCTTTTTGGGGTTCGTTAGCAAAAGAATTGTATTGGGTTTTATTTAGCTGCAGAGGAAAACAGATGTATTTATCAACTTGATATTCATTTTTCTTGCAAAGATTGGAATTTAGAGGGCTTATACTTGAACCATGTTGACCTACAATTCTCTTACATGGTTCTGTGTTGGTCGGTTTGCAAATAGATAAAGAGAGTGTTAGATAGAGCTGTAGAAAAACTCCAGATTATGTACTTATATTCGGTAATAGAGAAAGAGAGTGTTAGATTTTAAAAGAAAATTGTGAAGCATAATTGGGGTTCAAAGGCAAATTTGGATCTATAATTTCATTGTTCTTTTTTTTGCTTGGTATATTGCTCAAATTAGGTTATATGGTTACATGAAAACAATAGTCATCATTCTTCCCCCACAATTACATTTTAATGATTTTGTATATGTCAGAAGATATGCAATTGATCTCCCTTGCCTTTGTGTGTCCTCCTCACAGTGTTGCATAGCTTAAAAGAGAGTTATGACGAGGCCCTACAAAGAGACGATGTGAAGGCCATTGTTGTTACAGGTAAGTTCAAAGAGATCACTCCTTAAAATTAAAGGAAAAGAGGTGTATAGATATTGTCTCTGTTACTGCTTTTCCAAAAAGACTGGAATTGGTTATTGAGATGCTTTTGTGAGCAGGTACAAATGGAAAATTTTCTGGTGGTTTTGATATCACATCTTTTGATGGAATGCAATCAGGAAAAGGTATGCACAGTAGTCCTTTATGTATATATATTGCATTGGCTTGAAATTGATGGGTTGGTAGTATTTTCCAGTGGAGCAGCCGAAGCTTGGTTTTGTATCAGTTGAGATTGTCAGTGACACTTTAGAAGGTAATTACCGTATAATGATTTCTAAAACAGAAAGCATTTCAAAGTTGCATGGATCTGTGTTGACTCTAGATACTTTGTACTTCAGCTGCAAAAAAACCATCAGTTGCTGCCATTGATGGTCTTGCCTTAGGTGGGGGTCTAGAAGTTGCAATGGTCGGTATTTTATTTAACTTCAGAAATCTCTTATTTTTGTTGGAAAGAAAATATCTTTATAGTTTTTTTCCTTTCAGGCATGTCATGCGAGAATATCGACTCCTACAGCACAATTAGGCCTGCCTGAACTTCAACTTGGGGTTATTCCTGGGTTTGGAGGTTTGACTCTTTCATTTCTTCAGCTTGGGGTAATTCCTGGCTATATTGGCATTATTTATATTCTGCTTTCTGCTCCTAAATGGGCTCAGGTACACAGCGGCTTCCACGACTTGTTGGTCTCACGAAGTCCCTTGAAATGATGTTGGTATGTGGTTAGATCAGTATTCTTTTTTCTTACATCAGGCTTTGGTATGATTTGATATGGTTACTATATTAATATCTCTGTTCATTGACTGAGCACTTTCTTCTTCCCTTCTTTCCCTTAAATAGACATCTAAGCCTGTTAAAGGTGAAGAGGCAGTTGGATTGGGTCTAGTCGATGCTGTCGTTTCATCTCATGAGTTGATAGAGACTGCACGTCGTTGGACACTAGATATTTTAGCACGAAGAAAACCATGGGTTGCTACTCTCTACAAAACTGAAAAGCTAGAGCCCCTTGGGGAAGCCCGGGAAATATTTAACTTTGCTAGAGCACAGGCTCGGAAGCGAGCTCCAAATCTCAAACACCCCTTGGTTTGTATTGATGTTATTGAAGAGGGTATAGTTGCTGGTCCTAGGGCAGGGCTGTGGAAGGTCACTGCTTATCCCCATTACGGTTTTAATACATTTTCAATTATCTTTTTTTTACAACTAAAAGTCAACTTCATAACGACACATTTGATATTGGCAGGAGGCTGAAGCTTTCCAAGTACTTCTTAAATCTGACACCTGCAAAAGCTTGGTTCACATCTTCTTTGCTATGCGCGGAACATCTAAGGTTCAAAGGATAATTACTATTCGGCACTGGTTTTTCGTTCTATCCCTTCATACATACCTTTAATAGATTCTGCAATCGAATGTTGATTAGAGATATGATTTTAGAATTTTAGAACTCACCTCCTTATTTTGTAGCTAAGGTGAAGTCTTTTTCACTTTTCATATCAGCTAGCCTGATCCAAAACATATCTTTGATCAAAATCATCTCTCTCTCTCATCATTGATGTTCATAGTGCTTCGACTAATTGAAATATATTTTGATTTAGTTTATCTGGCACGTAACGTGAGGCTCAAACTGTGTCTTACAATTTATCGTTGATAGAAATAATTTAATGTTCAATATATCAACTCTAGAGTTGTTTTACATTATACTCTTCAAAGTATCAATTTCTTGAGCCCTTTGTAAAAGGTAGCCCTTATGCTACCCCTAACCTCGGCTAGCTTCTCTGCTTAACATTTTACAAACACTTATCTCTTAGCAATGGACAGGTTCCTGGGATTACCGACAGGGGGCTAATGCCAAGACAGGTGAGGAAAGTTGCTGTACTTGGTGGAGGTTTAATGGGCTCCGGAATAGCAACTGCATTGATTCTTTGCAATTATACAGTAATCCTGAAAGAAGTGAATGAGAAGTTTTTGGAGGCTGGAATTGATCGCGTCAAAGGTGAGCACAACTGGATTATTTATTTTCTTTAAGGATATCACTTTTGATTGTTTGTATGATCATATTCTTTTTTGTGCAGCCAATCTTCAAAGCCGAGTTAAGAAAGGGAAAATGAGTCAAGAAAAGTTTGAAAAAGCAATCTCTTTGCTTAGCGGTGTTCTTGACTATGAAAGATTTAGAGATGTGGACATGGTCATTGAGGTAGTTAAGAATGTGTTATCATCTTGCCTTTCCTATGGTGTTTTATCCGTAGTTTTAATATTGATTTTGTTTTTGTTTATAATCCTTGTAACAGGCAGTTATTGAGAATGTTTCTTTGAAGCAACAAATTTTTGCTGATCTCGAGAAATTCTGCTCTCCACATTGCATACTTGCAAGTAACACTTCCACTATTGATTTGAACTTGATCGGTGAGAGGACCAAATCCCAGGATCGGATTGTTGGGGCTCATTTCTTTAGGTATTATACTGGGTGCAACTCCTAGTTTTCTTCTTCTTGTGCTGTTTCTTCACTTAGATGGTTCATTTATTGATGTATCTGTCTGATGCAGTCCGGCTCATGTCATGCCACTATTGGAAATTGTTCGTACCAGGCAAACATCTCCCCAAATAATTGTTGACATGCTCGATGTTGGGAAGAAAATAAAGAAGACTCCAATTGTTGTTGGCAATTGTACAGGTTTTGCTGTCAATAGGATGTTCTTCTCTTATACGCAATTAGGCCTTTTCCTTGTTGAACGGGGAACTGATGTTTATCGGATTGATCGAGTAATTACCAAGTTTGGAATGCCAATGGGCCCATTCAGGTTCCTAATTTGTTATAAAATAAAATATAGCTTGATATTTTTATTCTTGCAGTTGCCTTGTAGAAGTTTGATGTGTCGGTGAAGCTCTTAGTAATTTTATTTTTTATTCAGGTTGGCTGACCTAGTTGGTTTCGGTGTTGCAATTGCAAGTGGAATGCAGTTCATTGAGAACTTCCCTGAGCGAATCTATAAATCAATGCTTGTCCCACTTATGCAAGAGGATAAGAGAACTGGTACAATTTTCATTCTTGGACCTTAGCAAACAAACAAATTCAATCTTCAGGCATATCTTATTATCATGATCCACTTTGTTTCAGGTGAAGGGACCCGTAAAGGGTTTTATTCATACGACAATAAACGCAAACCTAGTCCTGATCCTGAACTATATAAATACATCGAGAAGTCGAGGAGCATTTCAGGTGTAGCTGTTGACCCTAAGGTCCGTTTTGTGTTCGAAACTGTTGTATTTGGTGTCACTCTTTTACTTGGCTTGAAGCTATGATTACATCGAATACTGTTACGTGTGAGCGATCAAATATGATTGTCAAATTCTCTATCTCATATTTGTGGGACTACACTTCTATGCAGTTTGTGAAATTGTCCGATAAGGACATTGTGGAGATGATATTCTTCCCAGTGGTGAATGAGACTTGCCGGGTTTTAGCCGAAGGTATTGCAGTGAAAGCGGCTGACCTTGACATTGCTTCTGTTATGGGAATGGGATTTCCACCTTACCGGTTTGTAATCTTGTTGAGCTTTTGATTAATCCTTCTGGTTCCTCATCGATTTCTCGATAAACTAAATAGCTTTTAACATTTCTCAGGGGAGGAATCATGTTTTGGGCCGACTCTCTCGGATCTAAATACATTTATTGTAGACTGGAGGAGTGGACCAAAATGTATGGAGAATTCTTCAAGCCTTGTGCCTTCTTGGCTGAAATGGCAGCCAAGGGTGCTCCATTGGTAAGCAAACCTTAAAACTGTAGAGATTGTTTGCTACATTATTTGAACTGTGATCGTTCAGGACCCACCGATCATTATTCATACCATAATTTTATCATGGTGTTCCTTTTTCATCTCGTCATGTCAATCACTTGGTACCACAATCATACATATGTTTGGTTGTATAAGGCTTGCTCTTTGTTAAACAAAATTCAGTAATTTCCCATGCTTGTTGCATATGCACCAAAATTATCCTCCATTTTCGCCAGAGAATAGCCATGGTGTATCTGTAAACTATATCATATTAGGTTGTGTAGCTGACAAAGCTAACTGTAATTTGTTCTGATTATTGAACTGTTGGATTGCAGAGCGCGGCGGTGGAGCAGGCCAAATCTAGATTATAAGAAAGTTTTCGATTGCGGCACTGCCCATTTCTCAAGCGCTCTCCTTTGCCATGGCTACACAGATATAAGTTCAATAAGCATGTTTACACTGTTAATATATTCAATGGATCATCTTTTTTTCCCCTTAAAATAATTTTATTACTTTTATTGGATGGGTTTATTGGGGGTATAAGCACATGTTTGAAACACTCTTGAGTAAAAGCTGACAGGATCTCAGTTTTTTTTTCTTTTTTTTTTAACTTTGTACCGCGTATGGTAAGTACGATTATAAGTATGATCTCATATCAGTTTGAATAATCATAATCGAAATCAAATTAATGTAGGTGGATTGAAAATCGATATATATTCAGATTTAAATTAAAACAAATATAAATAATATCTTGAATAAAATTTAAATTAAGAATTCACATGTTTGCAAGGGTGGGACTTGAATTGGGGGATTTCAAAGTTCTCATAGCATTATTCTGGCAAAATCAAGAAATTGGAGGATATTTATACTAATTAATACTCAATATTATCAAATTAAGAGGATGTTTAGAATGTGATTCTAACGTTTGGTATGTAAAAATTGGTTTACCTTCTTTTGAATGTAATATTTTCTTAGTGTTTGGTATAATAGAAAGTAGTCACTTTCTTGGGAATTTAATTAGTTGGAAAGTGATTCTTATATTTAATTTGTGTTTCTAGTCAAATGTCATGCATGAGATAACATTGAAGTAAAGATTTATAACGTTCCTATGTGGTATGAAGATTTTCATCATTCAGCTGATGATAAGCAATAATATCATTTCAAAGACAAGCATTTATTGTCGGCGGGTTAAATCGCAAAACAAACTGTGTTGCTAGTGCATCCCAAGAAGTAATTGATCCAGCAGATAGTTCAAAAAACCAAGTACGGGCTTTTCCCTGTAAGGAATAAGGAAATAATTGTATCTTCAAGGCATCATCAAGAACACCTTGTTGACTAAAGGAAACACAGATCAATAAAAAGGATTTAAGATGTTCTCTCGCATCTTCATGTGGCAGCCCAGCATATTGTCCATTAGAATTCAGTATTTGAAACATTACTGGCTTGAGTTCAAAATTCCCAGCTTGGATTGCTGGCCTAACTACTCCTGGTTGTAAATCATCCAAAATAGGTACTACAAAATCTCGTATAGTCCTATTTTGTATGCGAGCATCTTGCAGCAACAATAGGTTATTAACATTTTGCTGTTGCATCGGGGGTATGGTTGCATTGTTCCTTGGTAGAGCCATATTTCTTTATTCTCGAAGTCTACTCCGAACAGTCCTTTCAATTTCTATATCAAAATTGGCAAGAAAATCTTACTTGCTTCGGGTCATAAAACACCTAAATTGAAGTTAAAAAATTAGCAGCAAAGAAAAACCAGTTAGTGAATACTAAATATTATATAAGGAAAATAAAATGCAAAAACACACAAAAACAATAATAAACATCAAACAAACGCCATCCCCGACGACAGCGCCAAAAACTTGATCGGCTGTTTAATGTCACAGCAATAATGTGCAAGCGTACACTGTCGATGCAGGTATAGTAGACAGATGTGAGTCTGTCGGATATCGATCCCACAGGGATGATAGTCTTTTGTCTATTAATATCAGTGTAACAACTAAATAGAAACAAGATAAATTGTGAGAATAGTTGTCAATGCAATAACTTGAAAACAATAAAATAAAATATGACAAAGATAAATTGGGATCCCCAACATGAATCTTCAGCAGAATACTAAGTGCTCACAAGGTATAAAGAGATAGGTGATTGTCAAGGCAATAAAATTCAATGTATATCTTACCCAGCATCACTCCTCTATTTAATCTAAAACTTAAACATACATACTAACCGCACCTTCCAATGATGGCAATACATCACTATTAAGAACAAGTGAACTAAATTCCTCTAATCATCACTCAACTTCCGTTGTAATGCTTGTTGGCTCAAACTGTCACTACACTTTCCAGTGTCAGTGACTGAAATAACACTTTCATGTTAAAAAAATTCAAACCCCAAGATTAAACAATAAAAGCAAGATTAGATAAGATAACATTTCACCAAGAATTCATGTGTACTTTTATACAAACAGAAAATTGAGAGTAATCACCAGTATCTAGAAAGAAATAAGAAAGAATCGAGTAGAGAATTCTATTCCTAGACAACTCGACTGAATCTCTCTATTCCCTCTTGTTTCGCACTTAGGTCTCCTCATCAGAAGCTAGTCTGCATTTGATTTTCACGTTGGCTCGCCTGTGAGAGGCTTAAGCTGTCATGGCCAAAAGCTTCAAGGTAGGATGATGAAGATGATAATCCGGAAAAAAAAAGCTCTCATTTTCTTCTCACGTCTACCTTTTATGTCCTCCTCCAACAGTACAGGTGCTCTTTCCACAGAATTATTCTATCCTTGTATGTACAAGTTGGTTATACCAAACTGGATAGCTCATGCAATTTTAGTTCTTATCCGAACAGTTGTTAGGTGCGGCAACGATTCTGGAAGCAATTTGGACTTATGCAGTGACATTAATGCAATAAGATAGCAAAATTAAAGATAAAATAGGCTAGGATTCACTGAGTTATAAAATGCAATTTACTAAACAAAAAATGCTAAAATATATGCTAAGGATAACTAAATGGAAACAATTTAACCAATAAGTAAGGAGAAAAACTTATGTTCTTTCTAGTGCTATCAATGATTTATTCTGTTATGTATAAGCATGTGTAATATTTGTTACACGAGCATGCATGATATGTTAATGTTAATATCTGTTAATCTGTTTTATCTGATATTCTATCTGTATTTGGCTATGGGGTGGGAATTGTATTATGAGGAGAAAGTGTTTTGTGTGAGGTGATATCTCGCCATTATACTAGCAGCATTGCTGCAACTACTCTGAAAAGTGTCGTATAGACACTACATGGTGTGTAAGGCTGGGTTGGTGTTTTAAACCTCACATGGTATGTTGGGATGATCGGAGTTGGTTTATAAAGGTTGGGGGTAGGATTATGCTTATTTGTATATGTATGATTCTGTATAATTCTGATTCTGTAAAAGATTTACATCTGTGTCTGTTCTGCCATGAGTTTGAATCTAAATTTTCTATTTATATACGTGTTACACATTGAGTTACCAAAACTCACTCTCTGTTTTTCTGTTCTGTTCAGGTAACCCTTAGACTTAGGTGGGTCGGTGCAACAGAAGCTTAGATGTGACCACTTTTCTGTAAAATTTCATTTTCATAAAATTTGTTTAATTTTCTGGTTTTTGAGAGTTTTGTAATTTTGGGACTCTCCGGACTTTTTAAGTCTATTTTTGGTTTCAAATTTTATTTTAGTTTTCTAGCATAACAACTGATAAAAGGTTTTTCTGAAAATGAAAACTTTTCTGAAATAACAGTTTTGAAGAAACAGTTTGATTTGCCAAAATATTACGTTGTTTCAAAGAAACAATTTGATATAACGTTTTAAGAAACTTCGCTGCAAAATACTCGTTTTAAATTGAAGGACGTAAACGATCAATGATTTTAAATCAAATAAGTATATCAATAAGTTTTCTCAAACAAATTGGATTCACTAAGTAACAACGGTTACGTTAATAAGGAAGATGGTTTTTCTAATATTCTTCGTAACACTTTTGAATTTGTCCATAACTTCTAAGCCGGGTTTAAGGTGTTATATTTAGTGGTATCAGAGTTAAGTTACAAAAACTCTGGCTTTAAATTTTGGGTTCAAAATTTTGTTTGTCAAAACGATTTTTGAGTATTTACTTTTAATCTGAAAGTAAGTATATGGTACACCGAGTCTTCGGCACCGATTCTGTAAGTACTTCTAACGTAGAAATACTTTAGCTAGAAACTCTAAAATGACTAAAACTACATTTAGTTAGTTAGAGACTAAAATTTCTGAACTTTCGAAAACTACTTCTGATAATTATTTGAAGCATAAAATATTGCTAATGTATACTGAAACTGATAAATAAAACTTCGTAATATAGATAAAAATTTGAATACGATGAGTGCTCGCAAAACACGTGGTCGTGGTACTCGTGGGCGCGGTGGGCACCGTAGAGTGACTCAAGCTGAGTTGTCCTTGATGGGCAGTATGCCTAATCTGGATACGAGCAAGACACCAGCTACACTTACTGTTGATATTAAGTCTCAAAGTCGCTTGGATGGGGACGACACATTATCCCAAGCCATGCTTAAAGTATTAGAGAGGGTCACTGGGCCCTATTTTGGTTCAAGGAGTTATGAGTCGATAACTGATTGACTCCGGTCTAATGGTGCTGAACTATTTAGAGGCATCACTAGAGTCACCATGATGGTGGCTGAATACTAGTTGAAGGCTATCGAGAGGATAGTGAATGATACTGACTACACCCCTGAGCAGAAATTAAAGGGTGCAGTATCTCTGCTTCACGATTAGGATTTACTAGTGATGGTTATCGGTTGTGGAGGGTATTCAGCCGGATCGAATAAATTGGGAGTATTTTAAGATCACCTCTAGAAGAAATATGTGGGGGCTAGTTATGTAGATGCTCGCAGACATGAGTTCATGAACCTTACTCAGGGGGATAGGACTGTGGCCGAGTATGGAGCTGAATTTTTAAGATTGAGCCATTACACTCGTAGGATGGTGGCGCCTGAGTTTGAAAAATGCGTCCGTTTTGAGAATGGTCTAAGAGACGGTCTGAGTTCTGATAGCTCCGTGGAGGGAGCAAAAGTTCGTCATTTTGGTGGATAAAGTGAAGATCGTCGAAGAGGTTAAGCGCATTGAGCGCCAGAACAGAAACCGTGAGAGAGGTAAGAATAAGAGAGATTCGGAGCCTTTTAGTTCTGTTTAGAGGCCTAAGAAACGGGTTAGACCTTATGGGCCTTCTAGAGTTGGTGTTTTAGTTGCTCCTATTGTGGCCCAACCTTGCAATGACTGTGGTAGAGATCATCCGGGCAAGTGTAGGAGAATATTAGGAACATGTCTACGATATGGGTCAATGGAGCATCGTATTAGAGATTGCCCATAGCATTCTAATCAGATGCAAACTCCAGTTTCAGGTTTTGTTCAGTCTTAGAGAGTAGTTCAGCAGTCGCCTAAAGGCCGTGGTCTGGCCAGGAGTGGTAGTGGAATGGGTAGAGGATAGAGAGCACCGGGCAAAAATGCTATTAGACTGAGGTGAGGTAGCTTGCGCTGGTATATGCTGCTCGACGTCATGCGGATAGATATGCTACTGATGTAATTACGGGTACATTCTTTATTTTTGATGCCCCTTATTTTGCACTAATAGACATAGGGTCAACACACTTCTGTGCAACTAGTTTTGTTTCGGTAAACTTAAGGATTCCTGTTGAGAGTTCTTTTAGTGAGATTTCTGTACTGACTCTATTAGGTCAATCTATTCGGGTAAATAGACTATATAAGAATATATTGTTGGAAGTACAATGGATTGTGTTTTCGACTAATCTGACGGAGCTACCGTTTAAAAAATTTGATTTGATTCTGGGTATGGACTGACTTGTTGAGCATCAAGTTAGTTTAGATTGTGCTACTAAGAGGCTAGTTCTAAGATCTGAAAGGGATATGGAAGTGATTATGATCGACGAGCGTCGAGATTACTTATCCAATGTGATCTCCGCTCTTGTGGCTGAAAAACTGGTTTGGAAAGAGTGTGAAGCGTATCTAGCTTTTGTAAGTGATTCATTTTTTGTGGACTCTTTTGTTGGGAACATCAGAACAGTTAAAAAATTTCTAGATGTTTTCCCTGAAGAATTACTAGGTTTACCTTCGAGTCGGAAAATTGAGTTCGGTATTGAACTTCTACCAGGTACAGCTCTGGTGTCCATCGCTCATTATCGTATAACACCAAAGGAGTTTATGGAGCTAAAAGTTCAGCTTTAAGAACTTTTGGATTGTGGATTCATCCGTTCTAGTGTGTCTCTGTGGGAGACACCGATTTTGTTTGTAAAGAAAAATGATGGTACCATGAGAATGTGCATCGACTGCCGACAGTTGAATAAGCTAATTGTGAAAAGTAAGTACCCACTTCCGAGGATCGACGACCTGTTTGATCAGTTTCATGAGGCTTCAATATTCTCCAAGATAGATCTCTATTCTAGGTATCATCAGCTTAAGGTTAAGGAAGTTGATGTCTATAAAATTGCTTTTAAGACTCGTTATGGGCATTATGAGTTCCTAGTCCTGCCCTTTGGTTTAACGAATGCTCCGGCTATATTCATGGATTTGATAAATCGAGTTTTCCAGTCGTATTTGGATCAGTTCATTATAGTTTTCATCGACGACATTCTAGTATACTCTAAGACCAAAGATGATCATGATGAGCATTTTAGAGTAGTTGTTCAAATACTTCAAGAGAAAAAACTCTACACTAAGTTGAGCAAGTGTGAATTCTAGTTGAGGTAAGTAATGTTTTTAGGGTATGTGGTTTCTTCTGAGGGGATCTGAGTTGATCCTAGAAAGCTTGAGGCTATACTTGATTGGAAATAGCCTAAGAACATTTTTGATATCTGCAGTTTTTTGGGTCTTGCGGGTTACTATCGTAGGTTTGTAGAGGGGTTCTCATTAATTGCAGCTCCTCTAACTAAGCTGTTGCAATAGAACGTCACTTTTATCTGGGCTGAAGAGTAACAATCGAGATTTGAGAAGCTCAAATCTGTTTTGACTCAGACTCTTGTTCTGATACAGCCTGAATCTGGTAAAGAGTTCGTGGTATATAGTGATGCATTGCATGTCGGTTTGGGATAAGTTCTAATGTAATATGATAAATTTGTGGCTTATGCGTCCCAATAACTTAAGTCACACGAGGGGAATTATCCGACTCATGATTTCGAGTTGGCCGTCGTGGTTTTTCCCTTAAAGATTTGGAGGTACTATCTGTATAGTGAGAAGTGTATCATCTACACCGATCACAAGAACCTTAAGTACATTAGGCAGCGTAGATGGATTGAACTACTTAAGGATTACGATTGCACTATAGCGTATCATCCTTGTAAGGCTAATGTGGTGGCCGACGCTCTTAGTCATAGAACAATGTCTGATTTGATGGTGATGTTTACTCGGCTAATTCTGTTTAATGATTAGAGTCTGCTAGCCAAATTGTAGGTTAAACCGACTTGTATCGATTAGATTCAAGATAAACAGTTAGGAGATGATTCTTTGGTTCTGCGTTTTCGTCAGGTAGAGGATGGTAGTACGTCTGACTTTGAGCTGAATAGTGATGGGATTCTGTGTTTTCGAGGACAGGTTTGTGCACCGAATGACTCTGATTTGAGACAGTCTATTTTGAGGGAAGCGCATAGTTGCCCATATACTATGCATCTCGGTGGAAATAAGATGTATTAGGATCTTCGTGAACTGCATTGGTGGCCAAGTTTGAAATGAGAGGCAACAAATTTTGTTTCCCGTCGTCTGACGTGCCAGCAAGTTAAGGCTGAGCATTAATTACCTTCTAGTTTGCTTTAACCCGTTAAGATTCCCTTATAGAAATAGAAACATGTGACTACAGACTTTGTTAGTGGGTTTCCCTTAACACCTACTAAGAAGGATTCTGTATGAGTCATCGTGGATTTGTTTACCAAGTCTATCCACTTATTCCAGTTCGAATTGATTATTCTCTTCAGAAGTTGGCCAAGCTATATACATTGCTGAGATTGTGAGACTTCATGGGATTATGGTTTCGATAATTTTAGATAGGGAATCCTCGTTTCATCTTTTGGTTTTAAAGGAAGCTTCATGAGGCTTTGAGCTCAAAATTGGATTTCAGTACTGCGTTCCATCCTCAAACAGATGGTCAATCAGGAATGGTGATTCAGATGCTGGAGGATATGCTTCGGAGTTGTGTGATTGATTTTCGTGGTAGTTGGGAAAATTTTCTACCATTAGCCAAGTTCACCTACAATAATAGTTTTCAGTCTAGCATTCAGAAGGCACCTTACTAGGCCTTGTATGTTCGTAAGTGTCATACCTCACTGTGTTGGATTGAGTTGGGTGAACAGCGAGTTTTTAGTTTTGAGTTGGTTTCTAAAATTGAAAACAAAGTTAGACTGATTCGGGATCATCTTAAGACGATTTCTGACAGGCAGAAGTCCGATGCAGTTTTAAAAAGGAGAGATATTGAGTACTCTGTGGGTGATTACGTATTCCTTAAGGTATCTCCATGAAAGAAGGTTTTACAGTTTGGACGTAAGGGCAAGTTGAGCCCTATGTTCATTGGGCCGTATCGAATTTTGAAGCCTGTGGGACCGATTACTTATAAGCTAGAACTGCTTCCGAAACTAGACCATATCCATGATATGTTTCACGTATCCATGTTGAGGCGATATCGGTCTGACCCATATCATGTTGTGTCTGTTGAGGAGATTGATGTTAGACTAGATTTGACGTTTGAGGAGGAGCCAATTTAGATTCTGGATCGAGATGTGAAAGTTTTGAGAAGAATATCTATTCCATTGGTGAAGGTTCTGTCGCGGAATCATGGCACAGAGTAAGCCACGTAGGAACCTGAAGACTCAATTTGTCAGCAATATCCACATTTGTTTGAGTCAGGTAAATTTCGAGATCAAAATTTCTTTTAAAGGGGTAGAGTTGTAATGTCCTGACTTCTTAATTTTTGTTTTTACAAGCTCTGTCATAATTAAGTATCTGTATCAATGGTTAAATGCCTTAATTCTGTGTCGGAAGTCTCGGGTTTGAGTCTCATTTCAAGTGTATTGTTCCTAAGTCTATCTAATTTTGGATAAAATATGTTTTGAAGTCAAAATAATTTTGGAGTGTTTTTTTTATTTTATTTATTTTAAATAAAAATGAGTTTGTTGGAAAACAAAATAGAATAATAGGATAATATTAATAATATAGATACTATCATTAAATTAGGTAGTTATTTTATGTTTTTTTGGGTTTTATTTATTTATTTTTAATTAATTAATTATTAAAAAAACCCAAAACCCACGTTTCCCATTATTTCATTAAGTCACGCCATAATTGAGATTTTCAAAGAAAAAAGAAATTTTGCTTTCTGGTGTTCTTCTGTTCATCCGTCCCTTCAATTGTGTTTGGAAATTTTTCTTCAAAAATTGGATTGATATTCGTGGGTCTTCCTTTTTGCTTCTATTAGGTAACATATTAATTAGTTTTTTATTGTTTAATTTGAAGGGTTTGAGGTGCGATAGGTGTTGTGAAATTTGGTTATTGATGGTAATTAGTTCATTGCATTTAGGAGAGAGTCGGGAGACGTTGGTCACTCTTGCAGCATCGTAATTTCACGGGGTTGTAGTTTGAATATCGGTAAGAGTATGAAAGGGTGTTAACATTATTAGTGAGTTCGATTCTTAGCTATTTTGTACCTAAGTGCTGCAATTAATCATTTTGTTTGATGTATTTAGGTCTCGGGAGTTCTGTGGTTGTGTTCTTGTCGAAATTGAGCTAGGTGTATAACGAGAAACTCAAAAAATAGCAATTGGCGAAAGCCAAAGATTAAGCCTGTCGACGCCACACGGCTGTGTGCCTAATCGTGTGGTAGGCCATGTGCGACACACAGCCGTGTGGACCACATGAGCAAGGCAATTTGGGGCGTGTGAACCCAAATTTCAAAATTTTTCCCTAGGGTTGTACATGTCGTCTCGATCGACTGTGGGCCTTCCATAGGGTCAATATGTGTGGTATAAGCTCTAAAGCATGAAATCTGCTACTCTGTTAGATTGAAATTGACGTAAATAACATTTATATGAGTATTATGAAATACGATATATATGATCTGTTTTGTTATGTATAAGCATGTGTAATATCTGTTACACGAGCATGCATGATATGTTAATTCTGACATCTATTAATCTGTTTTATTTGATATTCTATTTGTATCTGGCTATTGGGTGGGAATTGTATTATGAGGAGGAAGAGTTCTGTGTGAGGCAATATCTCGCCATTATATTGGCAGCATTGCTGCAACTACTCTAAAAAGTGTCATATAGACATTACGCGGTGTGTAAGGCTGGGTGGGTGTTTTAAACCTCACATGGTGTGTTGGAATAGTCAGAGTTTGTGTGTAGAGGATGGGGCTAGGATTATGCTTATTTGTATCTGTATGATTATGTATAATTCTGATTTTGTAAAAGATTTACATCTGTGTCTGTTCTGCCATGAGTTTGAATCTGAATTTCTGTTTATATACGCGTTGCACACTGAGTTGCCAAAACTCACTCTCTATTTGTCTGTTCTGTTTAGGTGACCCTCAAACTTAGGTGGGTCGATGCGACGGAAGCTTAGATGTGACCACTTTTCTGTAAAAATTCATTTTCATAAAATTTGTTTAATTTTTTAGTTTTTGAGAGTTTTATAATTTTGGGACTCTCCGGACTTTTTGGGACTGTTTTTGGTTTCAAGTTTTATTTTTGTTTTCTAGCATAACAACCGATAAAATGATTTTTATAAAAACGACAACTTTTCTGAAATAACGGTTTTCAAGAAACAATTTAATTTGCCAAAATATTACGTTTCAAAGAAACAATTTGATATAACGTTTTAAGAAACTCTGCTGCAAAATACTTGTTTTAAATTGAGGGACGTAAACGATCAACAATTTTAAATCAAAAAAGTATATCAATAAGTTTTTCAAACAAATCGGACTCACTAAGTAACAATGGTTACGTTAACAAGGAAGATGGTTTTTCTAATATTCTTCGCAACACTTCCGGATTCGGCCATAACGTCTAGGCCGGGTTTGGGGTGTTACAATAAAATTATCAATTTGTCACAATTTGTATTGATATTATTAGTAAAATTGAAATGCATATTATAGTAAACCAGAAGTTTACTGCTGCAAATGCATTTACTACTTGAGGTGACCAGTTAGACCATCCTGAATCATATATGATGCAAAAATTAATTGAGAATTCATATGGACATTCATTAAAGAACCAGAAGATTCTTTAATTTAAAGAATTCTCATTTGTTGCTTGTTCTTAATGAAAATTGATTACTAGAAACTCACTAGCTAAAGTTGAGATTTAATGTCTTACATTTCTAAAATGAATATGGGCCCATTCATCCACCATGTGGATGGTTTTGATATTATATGATTTTGGCAAATGCATCTACAAAATAATCACATATGTGTTATCAACTTGTAACCTGTCATTTGCAAGATTGCTTGTTTAAATAATTAATTTCAGATTATGCAATTAAAACAATTCATATTGCTAAAGCTGATGAGTTTATATCACAGTCTTTTATTGATTGAGTTTGAAAAACTTTCGTAAAAACTTGTTATTTATGTGCATAATGGTTTAAAGAAATTATTGATTGAACTTATCTGATTAATATTTAAACCATTACTTATGAGAACTAATCTTCGTATTTCAACATGAGATTATGTTGATTTACGTGTTGTATGTATCAAGCCAATAAATTATAAATACTCCCCATTACAATTAATTTTTAGTCAAGAGCTAAATATTTCTCATCTTTGAATTTTTGTATGTGCGTATATGTTTCAATTGCTCCACCACAACGCATAAAGATGAGTGAATCCTCAAAGAAAATTTGAGAATATATATTAATTATAAGTCTCATTGTATTATTAGATGTTTTGAATGTATTAGAGATTCAATTATGATATGATCTGTGATTACTATTTTGATTTGATAGTTATCCTGACATTAGGAGGAGAAAAATAATAGTTGAATGAAATCGCTGCTTGTAATAAGTTATCATTATCTAGATCCTCATAGAGAATAATTTGAATCAGAAGTTCAAAAAGGATAACTCACTTTATTACAAGTTAATTGTCAGATGTATTTACAAACTTAATGAGAATAACCAAGTGTTATATACCATCTAATATTTTAATTTGAATCAAAGCCCCATTAGGACAATCAGTCAGAATAAATGATAGATTGATCGGTTTCAAAGATGAAAATTCTTCTAGATGGTCATATAGTGGAGGTGAATACTCTAGAAGAGACCAAAGACATAACTAATAACTAAAACTCCAAAAGAGATTCAGGTACCTGAATCTGAAAATTAAAATAGTGAAAATAAGATATCTCGATAAGTTATGTCATTTCGAGAAAATGTGGAACCGATAATAAAACTGGTCGACAATGGTTTTGCATGCTATATTATTGTTGAAATAATGAAATAAAAGGAGGATCTTGAATAAATCTATTGAGAAATATAAATTTGGAATAGATTGGTCAAAATAGAAAGACACAACTCAAGTACAATTAAATTTGTGGAGTTTTTGGACCAGTAGTCTAAATATCTAAAGGTATAAAGCCAATGAGGGTACAAATGAAGTAGTTTTGCAAAAACGGAATAAAATATGAAGTTTTTGTTGAGTCCTAACATTGATTATGAAAAGATATAATATTCTTTTGTTGTGGATACAATAACCTTTAGATATATTATTTAAGTGACAGTTCATAAAATATTTAACTTGCGTCTAATGGTTATTGTTATAACCTTTTATGAATCACTATATAGTAAAGTTTATATTAAAATCCTTGAAGGATTTAGAATACTAGAAGCATATTGAAATTCTTGAGAAATTGTTTATTTATATGAATTGAAATAATTTGAACATATGTGTTAAATTTGACTTAGTGAATAGTAGTTGAAGGAGAATTATAAAATGATGCAAAATACCTAATTGTGTTTTTATAGAAGAAACATGATTAAAGTTTGCTATGATTATTGTTGAAACTCCTAAAGAAATCAAAATATATTTTCCCAAAAATTTCCCTCACTCATGACTTTCAAAAAAATGGTGATACAAATGCTTAGCAAATACATTCAAATAGTCATTTGAAAAACTAGTATTCAAGGTTGAATACTTAAAATATGAGAAAGCATGTGATGTTTTCATGAAAGGGAGTAAATACATGTTGTACTCTTTTTCCCTTAATCGAGGTTTTATCCCATTGAGTTTTCCTGGTAAGGTTTTTAATGAGGTAGCATATTTGCGTGTTATAGATGTATTCTTTTTCCTTTATTAGGAAATTTTAGATTAATATGGTAGAGATATTGGATCGGTTCGAAAATTTACATTCACAACAAGTACAATTATATTAATAAATTCAACGGTTGAATCGTTAAAATATTAATAATATAAGTAGTTATAAAATATATGAAAGTAATTTAATTTTCATCCTATGCACTTTTCAAAAATATAAAATGATAATACACCCACACTTTGTATAATACTTTTACCGATATGTGAAACTATGGGTCAACTCTGTTGACCAGTAGAGGGAGATTTGTTGTTGGTGTGAGTAAGGGGAGATTTTAAGAGCAAACTAATGCCAATTTTACTCAGAGGGAGACATTTAAAAATAAGGGTACCATCTCACACTTTGCATCCAAGTGGGTGATCACTTGACTCACATTTCCCACATAAAATAATATAAACATGATTTCCGTATTTAGGTCCCACTAACATGAAAATATCCATTTAACATTATTAAGCTAAAGCCCCACCAAAAAAATTGTAACCAAACAATTATTATATCACGTGATAAAATTTTTGAGATGGACAATAATTGAATAGGTAACTTGAAGTTCGGATTCTTTTCTTTTCTTTTTAATATTTATTATAAGTTTAATTTATTTTTCACAAACTATATATGATTATCTACCCCAAAGTCAAATTTGAGTTGTTTATTTATTACTTAAAATTGTGACATGAAGACATCATTCTTTAAAAAAATAAAATAAAATCTAATTAAGTTTGTTTGTTGAGATATTGTTGCAACTTGCAAGAGAAAGGAACCCCCTCTTTTATTTTTTTGGTAGAGAAGATGCAACTGATTGCAACTTTAACATTCTTAATTATTACAACATAACCACTCCATATTAAATTTTAATATATAGTATTTATTTAAATTTATTAATTTTTAAATTAAAAAATAAAAGTAGAAGAATTAAATTTTAAAAGTTAAAAAAGCAATAAGCACAGATTGCATAACTAAACCATAAAACGAGAAAGAAGAAAATTCTCTCCCTTTTAAAGCTTCCTCATCTTTCATCTTCCCCCACCCCCTAAATTCCCAAATATTGAATCTTGTTTTTCTAAATATGGAAGACCTGAGCTTCATTGTGGGTGTTATAGGTAAATTTGGAAAACATCAATTTCATTTTGTCGTCATATATATATATTTACTTTCTCTAACAATTCATACATGTTTGACTGTTAAAAGTTGTACACATATGTTGTCCTTCATGCAGGCAATGTCATCTCAGTTCTGGTTTTTCTTTCTCCAGTGTAAGAACTTCAAAATCTAAGAAAGATGGTGCTTTTGTGATTTGGTTCCGTCTGTTGATCTTGTTGTTTATGAGTGTTTTTATTTTTGAAGTGGAACGTTTTGGAGGATAGTGAAGAATGGATCAACGGAGGATTTTGAGAGTCTTCCTTACGTTTGCACATTGTTGAGTTCAAGCTTGTGGACTTACTATGGAATCACAAAGCCTGGGGCTTACCTTGTTGCCACTGTGAATGGCTTTGGCATCCTGGCTGAAGCTGTCTATGTTGTTTTGTTCCTGATATATGCACCCAGAAAGATGAGGGTATAATATTTTTATATATATTCTAAACAAGTTATAGTGGGATGCAGATGGGGTTAATGAATGGAATGAAAATGCAGGTGAAGACTGGGATTTTGGTGGGGATATTAAATGTGGGGTTCCTAGCAGCAGCTATCTTGGTTACTCATTTAGCATTGGAAGGAGACACTCGAATCGATGCAATAGGGTTCATGTGTGCTGGGCTTAACATCATCATGTATGGTTCCCCTTTAGCTGCCATGGTAAGTTTATACCTAACATTCAATCCCCTTTCATTCTCTTCTAACTTTTTATCTGTTAATAGAGAGGGACCGAAAACATAAAGATTAATTGTTGTTTTTCTCCCTTAATATTGGATCTGTTTTATCTATTAACAAGGTACATAATTATACTTTTAATAATTGGTTCAAGTTTTAACTACTTTTCTACAAGTAGTGCAAAAAGATAAGAATTGATTACCACAGGTGTCAAATATTTATGCCTGTGACGCTGCTTGCATTTGCTCCTCATGTTTTAGGGTCATGGGGGACCCTTTTGCAACAATAGATTTCTTCTCTTGGACTTTTCTACTAGGATTTATTTTTGTATAAAATTTTCAGAAAACGGTAGTGACAAGCAAAAGTGTAGAATACATGCCATTTTTTCTGTCGTTTTTCCTGTTCTTGAACGGAGGAATTTGGGCATTCTATGCATTGCTGGAGCACGACATTTTCCTTGGGGTAATATATCTCTTCCTCTGAAACATTACAATATATATTCAGCATTCATTTTAATTTTATGTTTGGTTGATTAATTATATAGGTACCAAATGGGATAGGTTTTCTACTTGGAACAGCACAACTTATTCTGTATGCCATTTTTCGCAAAGCAAGGCCATCAAACGACACCATTTCTCAAGGATTACTGGAACAAGGTTTTCAAAAGTAGTCCCAATCCCGCCATTCTCATTACTTCTTTGCTTCGCAATTTTTTATTTTTTTGGTTTAATAAATATTATGATGTGGTAGACTGTATGTGCCATACTGTTTGCTCAAAGTATTTCTATATTTTAGAGATTTTGGTTTCATTATCACTTTATATTCTTTAGCAGCTTCAAGATACATATTTAGGTTCTCTTTAGAATTCAAAGTGTTAATATCCTATGAATTATTAATATGATGCAAAATTAATTACTATATTTAAACTATTTTTCTTACCTGTATGAATTAATTTTGTAAGAATAAGTTTCCATAATTTTTTTAAAAAAAATAAGTTTAAAATCATTTTTTGTTTCAATTTTTTTACTTTATACTAATGTAAAGGATTTTAAAATAGATGTATATACCGGACTGCTTACATCATTGGTTTCTGATGCAATCATTTTAATTTAGTTTTTAAAACTCTATTAGATTAAAATAAAAGAGGATAAAGTTAAATCATCTCAATTATTATTGGACTAAAAAATAAGAAAAAAAAGTTGCAAAGGATAAGATTGAAAAATCAAATCTCAAATCTATTAGATGTTATATCTTAATTTTGTGAGATAATTTTATGCTGGATTCCCACATGTTAGATTTTTTTTATATATAAAATGTAATATTTCATTATAATTTAATAAACATTTATTAATAAAACAGGGGAATTATAGTCGTGTATGGACATAAATAAGGAAATAATTAGTTCTTAAGTAGTTACTTGTTGTTCAATTATCTTACTTACCTTCTCGCACATCAACAATAATATATTTGAAGGTTTAATTACAAACTATATATTATTCATAATGTCTATATTACTTAATTTAGAAAAAAGGAAAAAAATAGTCAAACTTTGTTAAAAAATATAAATATGAAAATTTTATAAGAATTTTTTTCATAAAATAATTTGGAGACAACAAAGCATAAAAATTATTTCCACAAATATTAATTTGGAATAAAGAATCATAAACTTTTCGTCAAGAATTACTCAAATTTGACATGCATGATTTATATGAAAATATTATAAAATATAATGGTTAGATCGTTAAAATATTAACCATATAAATAATACAAAAGTGTGTAAAACTACTTTAATTTTTACACTGTGTAAGTGGATCCCTCTAATATATTCAACGATTGATTTTTATATATATATAAAACAAATAGTTAGGAGTTTTAAATTTACATCAAATTTGGCATGCATGATCTACATGAATAGATTATAAAATATAACAGTTAGATCGTTAAAATATTAATCATATAAATAATTATGGAAGTGTGTAAAAATATTTTAATTTTTACACAGTGTAAGCAAATTCTTCCTCTAATCTTGGAGAGGGATCCACTTACATAATGTAAAAACTAAAGTAGTTTTACACATTTCCATAATTGTTTATATGATTAAAATTTTAACGATCCAACCATTGAATTTATCAATATAATTGTACTTGTCATGCATATAAAATTTTAAATTAATCTAATATCTCTATCATATCGGTCTAAAATACTCTATATATTAATATATATTCAATGGTTGAATTTCTTTTACAAAAAACAAATAGTTAAAAGTTTTAAATTTATATCAAACTTGTAACGTCCAAAAATTTAATTTTTAATTTGTTAGATTCTGCTATAATTAGTATCTACTTCAGTGGTTTAAATAGTTTGGGTGTTGGTTGGAGCTATTGGATTCAAACTCTAGCGTAAGTGATTTGGCAATTTCTTTTTTCTATTATTGTTTGAATCGACCGATGGTAGAGTTTGATTGAGTTTTAAATTGTGTAGGAAACCTGATAATTTTTTTCTTAAAAGAAAAATCAGGTTGTTTGGGTGGTTAATATCTTTTATTATTTTAATTATTTTATTTTATTTTATTTTATTTTCTAAATCCCCATAAATCAAAACAGATTGGCACGTTTTCACACCTCCCTTGTTTCTTCAATTTTCTATATATTTTTTTAATTTTTGGTTTCAAGTCTGTTACCCTTTTTCTTCTTTTCCAAATTTCACGATTTCTTAATTTGTTTCACCCTTCTTGCTTAGTTCTTTCGCACTATTATAGATTTATTATTTTCTTGATTCGATAAATTCTTTTTGTATCACTTAATCCCTGTTCTGTTGACTGCAAATCGTTAAGAGGTAAGGTTTTGATTATTTTTGTTACTCTTTTGTTGAAAATGGTCTTTGAACGTTTAAGAATTTCTAGAAATTCCATGGTTGTGGTGTTAATTCAAGTGGGTGTTATCTAATTAGTTCGATTCGTTATAAGGGACGTTCGAGAGACGATTGGTGATTTTCCAGCGACCTCAAATTCGTGTAGTTGTTGTTTGTTAAGTGGTAAGGGTTCTCAATATGTTTGGAGGTTTTAATTAGTCATGTGTGAGCGACTTTCGTGTAAATTCGCAAACCGTTACTAATTTAGGTTGTGTTAACTTTTGATTTAGCTTGTGTTAACTGTTGATTTAGTTGTGGGAGCACTTGATTGTTAATTTCACGTTAGAAAACCTCCAGGAGTGTAACAAGAAAGCCGAAAATCAATGAATGACAAAAGCCGAAAAGCAACACTGTCAACGCCACACGGCCATGTGCCAAGCCGTGTGCTGGACTGTGTGTGACATACAGTCTGGGCCATTTGGGTCGTGTGCACCACACGGATGTGTGTGAGGCCATGTGGGCCATACGGGTTGACTATTTGGGCCACACGGGCATGTGGGTCCAAAATTTTGAAATTTTCCTTAGGGTTATTCACGTCATTCCAATCAACCATGGGACTTCCGTGGGGTCGGTATGTGCTTAAATGGATTGAAATTTTTTTTAAAAATAGTCAATTGTTTGCATGAGTTTTGATATTTATTTTGTATCTGAAACGTCATATGACGAGTAACTTATGTAATGAGCTATAGGAAAACCGGTAAAAGTACGATAAATGTTCTGCATCAGTTATGATATATGTATGTACTGTGCTTATGACTAATTACTGATATCTATTAATGGGATGGGTTTTACTATGTGGAGGAAGCATATCTGAAAAGACAATAATTCGTCTATTTATCTAGCAGCGCAGTTGCAATTCTTCTGTAAGTGTCTTAAACGACACTAAATGGTGCGTAGGGTTGGATGAGTGTTTTATACCCCATATGGTGTGTTGAGATAGTCGGAGATGGTGTGTAGCGGATGAGGGTAGGAAAATATACTTGTATCTGTATTGTTTTGTTAAGACTATGTTATTGTTAAATATGTTTGATATGTTTTAACTGTTTTAAGTTAATCGTTATACACTCAATTTTGAAAACTCAATTTCTATTTAACTGATATTTTCAGGTAATCCTCAAACTTAGGCTAGTCAGTGCAACAAAAGCTCAGTTATAAAAGATCTTGCATTTATTTTAATTATTTAAATTTTGGGAATTTTGGTGTTTTGTAAATTTTGGACTTTTTGACTGCTTTGGGTTGTTTTTGAGGTTTTTATTTTTGCTTTGCATAAAATGTCGTTAAAATATTTTATTAATAAAAATAATTTTTTTCTTGTAAAAGTAACAAATTTCAAGCAATAAGGAGAGCGTTTAAAAAAATGCTATAAGAATTTTCTGCTGCAAAATTATGAGTTTTATAATATAAGCAAACAATGTTTTTAATAAAATGGCTAGACAACGAATGTTTCAACATTTTAAGAATTCAAAACGGATTTCAAAATTATATCTGAACTAAATTTTCAAACAATTACGTAACACTTCTTGATTTGGTCGTAACGTCTAGGCTAGGTTTGAGGTTTTACATTTAGTGATATCAGAGACAGGTTACAAAGCTCAGGCTGTGAAATTTTGGGTTCAAAATTGTTTTTGTGAAAATTTTTTGTCCAAGTAAAGTTTAATGATGCATGAATCTAAAAAATAATTTTGTGAAATATCGAGTCTCTGGCGCCAATCCTGTAAGTACTTCTGACTTAGAAAAATTTTAGTTTAGAAAACTCTGAAATGATTAGAACTGTACTGTGATAGTTAGAGACTGAAATATCTCTAAAACTTCTTTTAATAACTTTTGAGCATAAAAAATATGCTAATAAATATTGAAACTGATACATAAAATTTGTAATGTAGATATTATATTCAATGAGCACTCAGGGATCACGTGGATACGGTACCCGTAGGCGCGGCGGGTGCCGTAAAAGGGCTCGAGCTGAGTTATCCTCAATGGCCAGTATGCCAAATCTGGATACGAGTGAGACACCAGCTACACCTATTGCTGAGACTGGGTCTCAAAGTCGCTCGGCTAGGGACGACGCATTGTCTCAAGCCATGTTGAGAGTTTTAGAGAAGGTTGCTGGGCCTTATTCTGGTTCTGAGAGCTCTGGGTCGGTAATTGAATGACTCTGGTCAAACAATGCTGAATTGTTTAGGGGCGTCACTGAAGTCGCCCCAACTGTGGCCGAATATTGGTTGAAGGCCACAGAGAGGATTATGAATGACATCGAGTGTAGCTCTAAGCAGAAATTGAAGGGTGCAGTATCTCTGTTTCGCGATGAGGCATATCAGTAGTGGTTAACGGTTGAAGATGATACTCAACTAGATCAAATCACTTGGCATCAGTTTAAGAGTGCTTTCCAAAGTAATTATGTGAGGGCAAGTAATGTGGATGCTCGTAGATATGAGCTTATGAGTCTTACATAGGGAGATAAGACTGTGGCCAAATATGAGGTTGAATTTTTTAGATTGAGCTGATATGCTCGTGGGATGGTATCAACTGAATATGAAAAGGTGCATTTGCTTCGAGGAAGGATTGAGGGATAATCTGAGGGTTTTGATAGCTCCACATAGGGAGCGAATTTTTGCCATCTTGGTGGACAAGATGAAAATTGCTAAGGAGGTTAAGCGCGTTGAGTGCGAAAATAGAGACCGTGTGAGGGGTAAGAATAAGAGGGATTCGGAACCCTCTAATTTTGCTCAGAGGCCTAAAAACGGGCTAGATCTGATGGGCCTCCGAGAGTTAAAGTTTCAGTTGCTCCTATTATGGTTCAGCCATGTAGGGATTGTGGTAGACGCTATCCGGGTGAATGTTGAAGGAGATGTGGGTCGATTGAGCACCGTATCAGGGATTGCCCATAGCGTTATGATAAGATGCAAGCTCTAACTCCGGGATTTCTTCAGCCTCAGCAGACAGTTCAGTAGCCGCCTAGGGGCCGCGGTTTGGCCAGGGGTGGTAATGGTTTATGGAGAGGTCAGATAGCACTGGGCAAAGCTGCTAATCAGACTGAGGTGAAGTAGCTTGCACCGGTATATGCTGCTAGATGTCGTAAGGATAGGGAAGTCGCAAATGTTATCGTCGGTACGTTTTTTATTCATACTACTCCGTATTTTGCATTGATAAATATAAGACCAACACACTCCTATATAACTAGTTCTGTTTCTGTAAATTTGGAGATTCTTGTTTAGAGCAATTCTGGAGAGATTATTGTACTTACTCTGTTGGGTTAATCAATTGGGGTTAATAAATTGTATAGAAATCTACCATTGGAGACATAAAGGGTTGTGCTTTTCGCTAATCTAATAGAGTTACCATTTGGGGAATTCGATCTGATTTTGGGAACGGATTGGCTCGTGGAGCATAGTGTAATAACCCAAAATTCACGGGCATCGGAAAAGTGCAATATCGGGCCTCCATCTTAGTGAAATGGGTTCGTAAATAATTATTAGAAATATTTATGAGACTAGTCGTGTGCCTAATTAGGTTCTAATTAGGTGAATTTAGCTTAATTAAGAGTAATTAGGAAAAAGGACTAAAGTGAATAAAGGGTAAAAGTTGAATTGTAGATTAAAAGAAAATAAAAAGGACAAAAATAGAAAATAAGTCATCTAGCATAAGTTGAGGCGGCAAACAAAACAAAACAAAGATTTTTGTTTGTTTAATTAATATAAAAAATAAATTAGTTATAAATTTAATTATGTTAAATTATAATAATTATATTATAATTAATAAAATAAGGACAAGTGTATGGTGATGATAAAGCATATGTGTAATAAATATATGTAAACATTTGTAGTATAATTATTTATTTACTTATATTTTAAACTAAAGATATTTATTATTAAATTAATTTATTATAAATATCATATTATGAATTGAATTAAATTAAAGCCATGTATGGTGATAAAAATATACAAATGTAATGATAGTATTTATACATTTGTAGTATATTTATTTAATTACTTTTTAAGTAAATAGATATTTATTATATTATATTATTATCACTATTATTGTTAACTAATATATATATAATGAAGTAAAAAAAACAAAACAAAGAAGAAAAGAAGCAGAGAGCAATCCGAAACAGGGGAAAAGAAAGAAGAAAAGAAAAAGAAAAGGAAAAACTAGGGTTTTGAAGCTTAAAGCTTTAATTGGTAAGTCAATTAAGTCCTTTTTACTTAATTTTGATGTTTTAGAAGCTTTGGAACAAAGTTTTGTTGAAATCAAGTTGAAGTTTTGGAAATTCTTAGGTTTTTGAATATAGGTCATGTTGAACAAATTGATGAATTAGGGGTTTAATTGATAGAAATTTTAGCTAGAATTGATTAAAGGATTAAATTGTAAAGTAAGCTATAAGTTTTGCATAGTAGGGACTAAATTGCAAGAATTTCAAAATTAGGTATTTATGATGAAATTTAGATAGCTATGTCTAAGTTTGGTTGAAATTTTAGTAGAAATAAAGTATGAATTAAGATAGGAAAGTAAGTGAATTTAATTAGGACCAAATTGAATTTAAGGTAGAAATTGAATAGAAATTGAATAGGAAAATTTAAATATTAGACATAAATTAATATTGTATTAATGATTATGAAAATTATCCTAATTTTTCGTAGCTAATATCGAACCCGAGGTATCCACGAAGAAAGGAAAAGAAAAAGTGGATGAGGAGTAGACACGGGAATCACGGTTTGTATTACTATAATTCAAATTGAATTATTATTAATTATAGTGTTTTAATTGAAATGCATGGTAAATAAATATGGTAAGAAATTTGGTATGATAATATTGTTTTGAATGGAGTTGATTTCAAGTGAATATGATTATTGAAATTAAGTATTGATATTGAATTGAATGAAATTAGATTGAATTGTGATTATTTGTGAGTAATTGAGATGAATATTGAATTAAGAAAGTGAAATTGAAATGTGATTATTGAATAGAAATTGAAATGGTTTGAATTGAATTATTGAACTATTGTGGTATTGAACTGGAATATTGAAATTGGTGATTGATATTTATTGGAATTGAATTGAGAAAGTGGAAATTGATATGTGATACTGATGCTGGAAGTGAATTTGCTTATCGAAATTGAATGAAATATCGATTGAAATGTGAAATTGAATTAAATGGAAAATATGAGATATTGTGATTGAAATGACAATGATTGAAATTGAATTGAGAAATATATATATTGAATACCCTATTAACTAGTCGGGATGAGTCGGATATAGTTGGCATGCCATAGGATTTGGAAGAGTACAGAATTTATCGCCTTTGCCGATCAGGCACTTTATGTGTCGCATTTCAAGCACTTTATGTGTCATATTTCAGGCACTTCGTGTGTCGTTTCAGGCACTTAGGTGTTGTATACTGATCAGGTACTATGTACCGTTTTAGGCATAATGTGTCGTACTAGTGTGTTTGGTTGGATCCGTGTATCCGCCAAAGTCCGAGTCATGTTAATAGGGGGAAAATAAAAGAATTGAAGTAAGAAATGATATTGAATTATGAATTATGTGAATATTTGAAGGTATATTGATTGGAAATTAAAAACGATTTGAATTGAACTAAATTGATTTGAAATGAGAGATTGAATTGAGATGTGAAAATGAAATATATGAAATAATGATTTTATGAAATGGTTATTGATGAAATGCATGAAATGGATATTGATATAGTAAAAAGATATATAAGTTAAAATGAAGAGAAGCTATTTAAATTACATATTATTAAAATAAAATTAAAGTTTAAATGCATGAATGATTTATTAAAGGTAAAATAGTGGTAAGATTTAATGTGTATATATAGTGTTTTTACCTTAAGTATTTGAATTATAGTAATACCATTGGGTGTATACTTAGCGTACGGTTTGTTTTCGTGCGCAAATTAGATACAATTTTTTTTTTGAAGAGTTGAATTTGAGATTTCAAGCTTTCATCTCATCACATCTTCAAGCAACAACAGGGTATGTTTTCAAATTTTGAATAGAATGGCATGTATTTAGGAAAAATATTAAGTATGTTCTAAGTGTTTGTTTTTATGTTCAAATATATTAGTAATTATCCAAGAATTAATTTGGCACCAAACGTAATATTCCTATATCAGGTTCCTTGAGTCGAACATGGTATAGGGGTGTTAAACATAGGGTCAATTTGGATTGTGCTACTAAGAGGGTAGTTCTGATATCTGAGAATGATATGGAAGTGATTATGATCGGTGAGCATATAGATTAGTTATCTAATGTAATCTCTACTCTTGTGGCCTAAAAGTTGGTTCGTAAGGGGTGTGAGGTATTTTTGGCCTACGTGTGTAATTTTACTTTTGTGGATTTATTTGTTAGGAATATTCAGATTGTTAAGGAGTTTTCGAATATTTTTCTCGATGAGTTATTGAGTTTGCCTCTGGATTGAGAGGTTGAGTTCGATATCGAGCTTCTACCATGTACAGCTTCGGTGTCCATTGCTCCTTAGTGTATGACACTGAAGGAACTTATGGAATTAAAGGCTTAGCTTCAGGAACTCCTCGATCAAGGATTTATCCATCTTAGTGTGTCTCTGTGGGAGCGCTAGTTCTGTTTGTAAAAAAGAATGATGGTACTATGAGGATGTGTATAGATTATCGTCAACTGAATAAATTAACGATAAAGAATAAGTACCCACTTTTGTGTTTTCCAAGATAGATCTCCGTTCTGGGTATCATCAACTTAAGGTTAAGGAGTTCGATATTTATAAGATTGTTTTTAGGACTCGATATGGGCATTACGAGTTCCTAGTCATGCCTTTTGGTTTGACGAATACTCCGGCTACATTCATGGATCTTATGAATTGAGTTTTCCAGCCGTTTTTGGTTCATTTCGCTGTGGTCTTCATCAACGACATTCTTGTATACTCTAAGACTGAAGATGATCATGATGAATATCTTAAAGTATTTCTTCAGATACTCTGTGAGAGACAACTCTATGCTAAGTTGAGCAAGTGCAAATTTTGGTTGAGAGAGGTAACTTTTCTAGGTCATGTGGTTTCTACTGAGGGGATCCAAGTTGATCATAAGAAAAATCGAGGCTGTGCTTGAGTGAAAATAGCCTAGAAATGTTTCTGAGATCCTTAGCTTCCTTGGGCTAGCGGGTTATTATCGGAGGTTTGTTGAAGGGTTCTTACTTATTGCAGCTTCTCTAACTAAGTTGTTGCGTAAGAACACCCCATTTGTCTAGACTGATTAGCAGCAATCGAGTTTTAAGAAGTTTAAATCTGTTCCGACTCAGGCTCTTATTCTGATGCAGCCCAAATTCGATAAGGAATTCGTGGTTTTTAGTGATGCATCACATATTGGTTTCGGTTGTGTTCTGATGCAAGACAGTCCTGACAGCTTAAAGGTTTGGACTTAGCTGGGGCTGTCTTCACCTTAAAGGTTTAGAGGCATTGTCTGTATAGTGAGAGGTGTATCATTTACACCGATCATAAAAGCCTCAAATATCTCCTTACTCATAAGGAGTTAAACCTTAGGCAATGTAGATGGATTGAGTTGCTTAAGGATTACGACTGTACTATTGAGTATCATCCCAATAAGGCCAATATAGTGGCTGATGCTTTTAGTCGTAGAGCAATGTCTGATTTGAGGGTGATGTTTTCTCGCCTAAGTCTGTTTGATGATGGGAGTCTGTTAGTCGAGTTGCAAGTTAAGCCGACTTAGATTGATCAGATTCGGGTTAAACAGTTAGGGGATGATTCTTTAGTTCTGAGATTCCGTCAGGTGGAGGATGGTAGTATATCTAATTTTAGGCTGAATAGTGATGGGGTTTTGTGTTTTCGAGGATGGGTCTGTGTGCCTAACGACTTCGATTTGAGGCAGCCCACTCATCGAGAAGCACATAGTAGCTCCTATGCTATGCATCTCGGTGGAAACAAGATGTATCGTGATTTGCATAAGTTATACTGGTGGTAGGGGTTGAAACGAGAGGTAACATATTTTGTTTCTCAGTTTCTAACGTGCCAGCAGGTTAAGGCTGAGCACGAATTTCCTTCGAGTTTACTTCAACCCATTAGGATTCCCTTATGGAAATGAGAATCGATGATTATGGACTTCGTTAGTGGGTTGCCGTTAACACCCACTAAGAAGAATTCTGTGTGGGTCATCATAAATCGGCTGACCAAGGCTGCCCACTTCATTCTTGTTAGGATATATTAATCCCTTCAAAAGTTGGCTAAGTTATATGTTTCTAAGATCGTGAGACTTTATGAGGTTCCTATCTCAATTATTTTTGATAAAGATCCTCGCTTCACTTCTTGGTTTTGGAAAAAGTTTCACGAGGATCTAGGTTTAAGATTGGACTTTAGTACTGCATTCTATCCTTAGACCGATGGTCAATCTGAGAGGGTGATTCAGATACTGGAGGATATGATTCAAAATTGTGTGATTGATTTTCGAGGTAGTTGGGAGGAGTTTCCGCCGTTAGTCGAGTTCGCCTATAATAACAGTTTCTAGTCTAGTATTCAGATGGCACCTTACAAGGCTACGCATGGTCGTAAGTGTCGTACTCTATTGTGTTGGACTGAGTTGGATGAGTGATGGGTTTTGGGTCTTGAGTTGGTTTTCGAGACCGAGGATAAAGTTAGACTGATTCGAGATCGACTTAAGGTGGGTTCTGATAGATAGAAGTCTTATTCGGATCTAAAGAGGCGAGATATTGAGTATTCTGTGGAGGACTATGTTTTTCTTAAAGTATCTCCGTGGAAGAAGGTTCTACTGTTTGGATGTAAGGGCAAGTTGAACCCCAAGTTCATTGGGCCGTATCAAATTCTGAAACGTGTGGGACCGATCGCCTATCAGTTAGAGCTACCTACAGAGTTGAACTGTATTCATGATGTGTTCCATGTCTCCATGTTGAAGTGGTATCGGTTGGGCCCCTCTCATATTATTTTTGTTGAGGAGATTGACATTAGACCGGATTTGACATTTGAGGAGGAGCCGATTTAGATTATGGATCGAGACGTTAAAGTCTTGAGAAGGAAGTCCATTCCTTTGGTAAAGATTCTGTGGCGGAATCATGACATTAAGGAAGCTATGTGGGAACCTGAGGACTTGATTAGACAACAATATCTGCATCTGTTTGAATCAGGTAAATTTCAAGACCAAAATTTCTTTTTGGGGGATAAAGTTGTAATGTCCCAAAAATTTAATTTTTAATTTGTTAAATTCTAATTTAATTAGTAACTGTTTTAGTGGTTTAGGTGCCTTGAGTGTTGGTTGGAGGTCTTGGGTTCAAACCTTGGCGTGAGCAATTTGGCAATTTTTTTTGCTATTATTGTTTGAATCACGTGATGGTAGAGTTTGATTGGGTTTTGAACTGTGTAGGAATTTTTTTTTAAAAAAAATCAGATTGTTTGGGTGGTGAATATATTTTATTATTTCAATTTATTTATTTATTTTTTCTAAATTCTCAAAAACCAAAACAGATTGGCACGTTTCCACACCTCCCTTGTTCCTTCAATTTTCTATATATTTTTTTAATTTTTGGTTTGAAGTCTTTTTCCCTTTTTCCTCTTTTCCAAATTCCACGATTTCTTAATTTGTTTCACCCTTCTTGCTTAGTTCTTTCGCCCTATTATAGATTTATTATTTTCTTGATTCGATAAATTCTTTTTATATCACTTAATCCCTATTCTGTTGACTACAAACCGTTAAGAGGTAAGGTTTTGATTATTTTTGTTATTCTTTTTGTTGAAAGTGGTCTTTGGACGTTTAGGGATTTCTAGAAATTCTGTGTTGTGGTGTTAATTCGTGTAGGTGTTATCTAATTAGTTCGATTCGTTATAAAGGATGTTCGAGAGACGATCAATGATCCTCCAGCAACCTAAAATTCGTGTAGTTGCTGTCTGTTAAGTGGTAAGGGTTCTTAATATGTTTGGAGGGTTTTAATTAGTTATGTGTGAGCGACTTTCGTGTAAATTCACAAACCGTTACTGATTTAGGTTGTGTTAACTGTTGATTTAAGTGTGGGAGTACCCGATTGTTGATTTCATGTCAGAAAACCTCCAGGTGTGTAATGAGAAACCCGAAAATCAGCAAACGATAAAAGCCGAAAAATAACATTGTCAACATCACAAGGCCGTGTGTTAGGCCAATATGTATTAATTAAAATGTAATTTACTTTTAATTTAATGCTAAAAATCAAAGTAATTACTGACATATAGAAAAATAATTGAAAGCAAGAACATGCAAAAATATATCTTAAAAATAGGAAATTAAAATATTATTTTTTAAATAATTTTATACAATAATTGTGAATATTTATATAGATTTTAAAAAAAAATAAAAGTTAAAAGTTGATTTTTCTAGTTATCTTAAATTAAATTAAGTAATACATAAAAAATATATAATATTTATATTTATTATAGTATTATTTATTGTTTATGATAATTATATATATTTATTTTTTTATAAAAAAATTCAAAAATCATCTAACCATTTCAAATTTTACTTAAGGCTTAAAATTTTATTTATTTAAATTTATAAAAAAAATAATAACATTTATCCATTAAGTTGTCTACGTAATCTTAGACCTTGTAATATAATATAATATAATATAATGGTTTATACCATTTAATAACATACATATTTTATGATATATTTGATTATGATTTACTACTTTCTTAAAGATAATTTATTTATTGACATTTTGAGTTAAAATTTTGCAATAATTGAGCTTCAATATCTTTAAAAATGGTTTGATGAATTGAATTGAGTTATTGAAAATGTCTTTGTTTTAGTTGGGTCCTATAAATTTTTAGGTAATAGTGATCCAAGTCCAAATTCAATGAAGGCCCAATTTCAGGAGCCCAAAGCAGTTTTAATACTTTACGAATCAAGGTTTTGGAGCAATTATGAAAAACTTCAATAGTTTAGCCACATTTCACTTTAAATAAAATGGAAATGTTGTTGTAAATATAAAATAAAATCTGTATTATGTGATATTAGCTTAATATGATTTAGTTTTATCAAATTATTGGACGTGAATCCAATATTAGCTAATATTAAATTGAAGATTGATTCTAGAAAATGATATTTTAACATAATTAAAACAACCAAATCAAGATTACATAATTACGGGACTTGAATTCAATATTAGCTAATAGGACGTGAATTACGTAATATAAATAATAAAATCAATCAAATTGGTAATTAAGCTGCAAATAATTTATTTCTTTAATTTGTAATAGCAAGAATCAAAGTACCATAGCAATAGATATATTTTTTATTGGTATTAGTGCATATTGATATCAGCATGTTTTGATCTATCATTTTGGATTCATTGATATATTTTAATATATATAATAAATATAGATGTTATATAAACATGATTCCCTTTATATTTTATGAAAAATTACATTTTATTTGAAAATATTTTATTTACCAAAATTATTTTTATTTATTATCTTAAATTCATTAAAAATTTCTTACTTTTAGGTTGGGTATTTAGATCAATCCATCCAAAATGTTTTTGGGCTTACTTTTTAAGCCCATCCCAAATCTATGCTTAATTTTTTAGGGTTCTGTTAATTTTTTAATAATGTTTAAATCAGATCAAACATGTCAATTGGATCAGTTAGATTGGCAATCTATTGGGATATTGGCCTGGAGAAAGCCATTAGACTAATTGACTTGGGAATCAATACGAATCGGTTGCATTAAGCGGTTGAACCAATTTTTTTAATTTTTTAATGATTTATTTAATCGAATCAGACGGGCCAATCAACTCAGCAAACCGGTGGAATGATCAGTTTGACCACTGGTCCAGTTTTTAGAACCTTGGTTGCTTCTTTCATATTCCATATCCTTGTATCTTGCAACTTCGTTCTTATTCCATATTCTACAATTTATTTCTTCATCCATAGATGGTTATTTTCCATCAAAGTTTAACTGGCACCATGTAACACATCTTACCCGCCCCGATATATGGTACGAATGAGAGATGCTATCGAAAACTCTCAAGTTTAAACCAAAAATTTTCTTTGGTAAAAATATATGTTTCGTCGCATATTAATGTTATTTAAATCAAATTGGTAAAGTCTATGAAGATTCAAATATTATTAGAAATCATTTGGAGACATTGAACACATACAAAGACATTACCAAATCATAAAGCAAGTGTTTGAAGTTCTTTTGTTTAAAACCATTCGAGTCGAGAAAAATAGAGGTTTTACTATAATTTAAAATTTAAAACAATTTAGATGAAATAACACACTAATAAGATATTTGTTTATAATAGTTTTTAAAGAGTCTACTACTCTAGCACGTTTTGATTTTAGGGTTTTTTTTATTGTTTTTTGTCTTTTTTTATTTGTTTATGAGGCGGTGGTGATTGGGGAGCTGTTAGTCTTTTTTGATTGATTTTGGACTCTATGGAAAATTATTTGGTGAATCTTTCTTTGGATAATGAGGAGAAGCAGATCTTATAGATCCAAAGTGAGGGTGAGCATGTAAATGAGAACTATGATCTTTACTTAGTGGGGTGATTCCTAACTATGAGAAGCACTATGGCTAATCTCTAGCACCCGGTGAGAGGGGTCCAAATTATAGATATGGGAGGAAAATGTTCTTTATTTCACTTCTTTCATAAAATGGATATAGATCGAGTGCAAAATGGCGATCCTTAAACACTCAATAATCATCTTCTGGTGACTCATCGATCGGTGGATGGAGAAAATCCTTTAAAAGACCCCTACTTTATGTAAGGTTTTGGGTACAAGTCTATGAATTAACACCGAGTGTTTTTCTTTAAGCATATAGAAAAATAATTGGGGGATTTTGTTGGGGAATTCCTAGAGTATGATACTAAAAATTTAGAGAGGGGTTTGAATAATTATATGTAGATCCAGGTAAAAATAGATGTTAGGCATCCTCTCAGAAGAAAAAGAATCTTATGTTTGCCCCAGGTAAATGCTTGTTTGTTAGTTTCAAGTATGAAAAGCTTACTCTATCTGCTTCTTTTTGTGGTCATTTGGGACATAATGATTCGTTATGTCAAATCCGAATGGCGAACATGTTGGAAGTAGTGGAAATGGGATGGGATTTGTTGATTTGAGCCCAGTCAAGGAGAGCTATGATAATGAGTAGTAGGTAGTTAAGAGGTGATGGGGTATGGGAGACTCAAGGTGATGCTATGACTCAATATGATCCGGTCTTAAGGTTGAACTTTGAAGGAGACACAAATTTTAAGGAAAATAAAAAAGGGATCGAATAGATATGGAGCATGATTTAGGGGATAGACCACTAGAAAGGGGTGATGGTAAGAAGAGACCAAGGAGGGAATGGGGTAACCATAACGAATGCCACCATCAACCATCGAAGACCTACCACTGTCGACCATTTTTCGGCCACTAAAATGCCATCACCATAACCACTGACACCCCAATCTTGTTTTGTTTTTGCTGATTCGGTCCAAGCAAATGATGGCCCGACCAGTCCGATCCAATGACAGCCTAACTGGTCCAGTCCAGCCACTGGTTGGACCGTTAGGCCGGTTTCACATACCAGGATTGGTTTGACCAGTTTTTGAGTCTTGGTATCGATTTTGGGCTCCTGAGCCAAATTTAAGATCTCAGGTCCAATTTTCAAGTTCAATTACCCTTGAGGCCAATTGTCTGACTTGAAAACTAATTTCCAAAAAATCCATATTAATTTTAGTTAATTTTACTAATTTAATTTTACTTTATCAAAATTATTTTTTCCAAAAATCACTTAGATTTTTCAAATTAATTTTTCAAGAAAATTCTTTAATCAAATTCTCTAGTTGAACAATTCTTACGACCGCCCAATTTAATTTCACATTGAATAAATCGACTCAATTAAATTATTTCCAAAGTCGTAAAATTTTCTTATAATTCAAATGCAATCCGATCGAGCTTTTTTTGAGCTAGCGGAGGGATCAATCAGACATATACAATTAGGCTCTAGTAATTGCAATTATGTCCAGAAGCATTGTTCAGATAATTCACAATTACTTAATCATGGAGTCAGTTCACAAGAAGTACCATGATTGAAAACTCCTTATTGTATACTCTTTATGAAAGCAATTCATGCAACTACTTTTTCCAATGACCTAGTCATGTGTGTGTTACCCTCATATGGTATCCTTGATTCCTTTGAGTTAAATTCGTTCAGTCAATACAATCTTATTTTATATCATTGTCATCATTGTCTCTTTTTAATGATTGATATGACCACTGTCAACAAATGGCTGTGATAAATTGCTCGTTCGAGAATTAGCAACTCATGGCCACATTGAATATTTACCAATCCACATAATGCCAATGAGAGGATATTGTTAACAGTTTAATTGAGCTATGAATTCCACTGTTGCTAGTAAAGCCATGCCATACACAAGTCATGTACCCAACATATCGGCTATCGACTTGATTATCTTTAGAGCATAAGCCTCCACTTATACCAAAGCACATGAGTTACATATGCATGGTCAATGACTAACTCAGGATTTAGATAAATCACAACATGAATGTCACAAGTGAGTTAATTCACAAACGAATTCAGAATTAATTCATCTTGGGTCCATTTCAATGTATCATTTTTTTAATGAATACATCTATGTTTTTACTCGTGGAGTCAACTCCTTCGATAGCCTAGACTAACCATCTCCTCAATTAGATTTGTAGACGACATAATAATCCTTCTCAATATTTGAATCAAATGCTCACTTTGATTCTTTTACGGGGTTATGGACTCATTTATATCATCTACTGAAGTAAGTTGTCTTTCTCGCAATGTAAATGTTCTTATAGTGCAACTTAGCATCAGTTCAAACTTAGACAATCAATGAGCTAATATTTGCTTGCCATAATTTCGTTATGTGATAAGTGATAAATATAACATATTTTAGCCTCATTTTTAATGTGTTTTTGGATGATTATTCAATTTAAAATGGTGAATTTTATACTCCTAATCCATTAAATTCATGTTTCTATACTTAGGAGGGCATTTGGGAGCAAAAGAAAGAAGTGAAAAACGAGAGAAAATCAAAAAATTGAAACAAGTTTCAAGAGCCACACGGGCTAGGTACAAGGCCATGTG
Organism: Gossypium hirsutum; assembly: GCF_007990345.1. Classification (NCBI taxonomy): domain Eukaryota; kingdom Viridiplantae; phylum Streptophyta; class Magnoliopsida; order Malvales; family Malvaceae; genus Gossypium; species Gossypium hirsutum. The sequence goes on along the minus strand of NC_053446.1, from coordinate 50,220,234 downwards.
AGCCACACAGGCTACCACACGGCCATGTGCCAAACTGTGTGGAAATCACAAATCGCACTCCAAACCTGCGGGAAAGTGCATTTTTTTAGGTTTTTCGGGCATTTTAAGACTTATATATAACAAAAATAAGAAGAGAGGGGTGAGCTGTCAGGAAATATTGAAGAAAACAACTCAAAAAAACCATTGAAACCGACTCTAAAGTAGATTTCCATCAAGATTGAAGATTTCCTTTTGATTTCTTTGAAGTTTATTATAAGTTTCTTTATTTCTTGTGGTTATACAATCTTTGAGCTGTTTTTATTTGCTAACATGAACCAATTTTCCAAATACCTAGGGAGATGAACCCTAGGATGGATTATGTTATTTGATTTCTATTTTTATACAATAAATACTTGGATTTTGTTCTCAATCACGTGTGCTTAATTCTTGGTTTGATATTTCTAGACTATTAAACCATGTTTGATGTGCTTAAATCAGAGGAGGAATAGACCCTGTTTAAGAGTAGAGCTAGCGTAATCGAGTGGGGTTGCATGCAATCTTAGAAATAAGATGACATAAATCTACCGGATTAGAGTAAAATCTAATAGGGGGATCCATAGATCGAGTTAATGTGAAAATAAGGATTTTAATTAGAAAGAAATTTCAATTAATCAACCTAGAGTCTGTTGCACTTAGTCTTGAAGAGAGATATTAGCATAATTTAGAGATTTCTACGGATCAAGATACTAAGTGAAGAAATTATGTAATTTAGATTGATAATGACAGATGAAGTCTAGGTGAATTCTTTCCTGGGTATTGTTTCACGTTTTGGTTCTTAATCGTTTATTTTATTGATTTGTTCTTTAGTTAAATTAATTAGTTAATTTTAGTTTTTAATCAATTACTCCAATTTGTCGGTTAAATATTAGGAAGACAATAATTACTAGTACTTTTAGCCTTTGTGGGAATGATATCTTTTCTCACCAGAGCTATACTATAAACTGATAAGTCTACTTGCCTTTGTCGAATTTTTAGTTGTTTTACGATTGTATCACTATGCATGCAAATATGAAAGATAGAAATACAACAGATGTAACAATGAAATGTGAAATTTAATATTTCATTGTTCAAATACATAGAAAAAGTTACATGTTTACTACAATATGGGCACATTTCCCAATAGTAATATAGTTTTACAACGAAGCATTAGAGTATGTGACAGCCCAAAATTGACCCTAGTCGGGAAGTGGTTTCGGGACCACAAAACCGAGTCATAAAAATAATTGATTTCCATATTCTATGCTTATTATGTGTGTACATGAGTATGTGGAAGTTTCATTCTCCAATTTTGCCAATTGCATGAGAAATTATTAAATAGGGATTGATATGAGACATGGTGAAAATATGATAGGCTAATTTAAAATGGTCTATTAATGCATGTTGTGAAAATGATGGGTTTGCATGTCAAATTACCCAAAGTTTGAGCTAGTGGTTGGCCATGCTATGGGTGGAAACATGTTGGGAACATGTTGGCCTAGTGAGGTATGTAGGAAAAAATAAAATAAGGGGCATGGGCATAAAATAATGAAAAGGAGTATGATGAATACAAAAAAAATGTGTGTAGTTGTTTCCCCCCATTGCCGTGAGCTAAAGAAAAGAAAGGAGAAAATTTTTGTTCATCCTTTCTCATCTTCATTTAGCCGAAACTAGAAAGAAAAAACAAAGAAAAAAAATGCTCATCCTTTGGTTCATCCTTGGCCAAAAATTTTAAGGAGGAAGGAAGAAGAAAGGTTGAAGAGGTTCGGCCATGCATGTAGCTAGGCTAAGGTATGTTTGATGATGTTCCTTGAGATGCATGCATGTTTTAGTTGTTAGCTTGAGTTCTACCTAGCCCATGGTCTAAATCTTGCTATGTGATGGAAATGACACTCGGCCATGGATGCATCATTCTTGGTTGATGTTTGATGTTGTGGTGATGAGGCATGAGGATGAGTTAAGATTCGGCCTAGGTGGAGTTTGTGTTAATGCCATTGCATGCTAAATATGAAGCTTGTTAATGATGCATGTGATGGTGGCTTGATGATTCTTGAACCTCCTTTTTAGCATTTTTGAGTGAGCACATATGTGCATTGGTTGCTAAATGGAGAAGAATCGGCTAGCAAGTTGTGTGCTAAGGCCGAATATAACTTTTGCATGTTAATGAGCAATGCATGTGTTAAATTGATGGAAAGGGAGAGGATGCTTTACTAGTGTGTATATGTGTGTATTAGCCAAGTTTTGAACTTGAAACAAAAGGGTGTTTAGTCAATACAAGTGACCATACTTGTAGAATGTATTAAGTGTTGAAATCGGTCCCAAAATAGACATGCATATTCGGCCAAGGGGGAAAAATTAGCTAAAATGTTGAGTTTGATTCATGATTCCGTACATATGTGACTTTAATGTCTAATGTATAAATATGGGCTAAGTGCCTTGTGTTCCTCTTTTCGGTGCTCAAATGATTAAATCAATTTATTTGTTTAATTAAGCTCAAGAGCAAAGGGGAACTAAATCCGATAAAGGGAAGGAAAAAGTGGTCGAATAGCTATCGGAATCGTTCGACAACACCCGAGGTAAGTTCTTGAGTAAGAGAGCTTAAATTATGATGTGATTAGATCATGTTTTAAGCAAATTAAAATCATGCTCTTTGTGTGGCTATTGAGCCGAATTTGCAAGAATGATAAATGTCTTGTGTTTGAGTTTTGCTAACGAAAATGAAATACGAATGGGCCATGATTTATTGTTAAATGTGCATGGTTATTTGAATGATGTCCGGGCTAAGTCCCGAAGGCTTGTGCTAAGTGACAATATCCGGACTAAGATCCTAAGGCATTTGTGCGAGATACTAATTCCGGGCTAAGCCCGAAGGCATTTGTGCGAGATACTAATTCCGGGCTAAGCCCGAAGGCATTTGTGCGAGATACTAATTCCGGGCTAAGCCCGAAGGCATTTGTGCGAGTTACTAAATCCGGGTTAAGTCCCGAAGGCATTTGTGCGAATTACTATTACCGGGCTATGTCCCGAAGGCATTTGAACGAGGAGCTATATCCGGTTAAATTCTGAAGGTACGTGATTTGGGAATGAATGAACTTGCTGTAAAATTCCAGTTAATACTCTCGAAACATCCCAACATTGAGGTATGTTTCGTATGTGCTTGAATTTAGTTGAGCCATTACAAATAAGTATTCGCTCAGTTGATAAACGAGCTACCGGCCTTTGGCTGAGTTGATCTTTTGTGTATGTACATAAGGGTTGATAATGTGAAGCAAGTACGATATCGTAAATTTGTGCATATGAAATTATCCGTTTAGCTATATGAATGCTATACTTTTGTTGTGCTGGAATTCCTTGCTCAAAACTTACTAAGCATAAATTGCTTACTCCGTTTCATTGCTCCTCTGTTTTATAGATTTGGTTCTCCAGCTATCGGACTCGGGATCTTGAAGTCAAAGTCGCCACACTATCAAAGCCCCCCTTTTGGTACAATTTTGGTTAAACTTCGAAATGGCATGTATAGGACTACCCGTTTGTTGTGGGTCGTGGACCCTTTGGACTTGTATAAATTTTGGATAGCCATGCGAAAATGGCTTATATGTGTTTGAGTATAATGTTATAATCATTTGGTGTGGATATGCTTGACAAGGATTGGCCACGGGGATGGTTAATCACTTTCATAAATTGTGCTATTTATGCAAAAAGGGCTAGTTGAATCATGGAAACCATGAAATAGGTAAAGTCTACCTTAAAGGCAGATGCTGACAGCAGCAGTGATGTAGATTTGGAAAATCACTAAAAATAGTAGGAATGGAATTAAATAGTGAATAAATTATGTAAACAAACCTTGATGAATCTACTTTCATAGGAAAGTAACGAAACAATCATACGGACAGTATGTTAAGAGATATTCAGGTTCTCGTGAGACAGCCAGAACGGTTTCTGGATTCCCTGTTCCGACTTTGGAAATTCATTATAAATTAACCAGAGATAATTAGGAGTCATACCATATATGTATAGATTCATCTCTGAGTCTAGTTTCTATAGAAACAAACGGTATCAGTATTGGAGCCCTGTACAAGGAGATATCCAAGTCGTAATGCGCAAAGGTCAGGGTAGTCGATCCCTGTAACGTGGGAGAATTTGACTAATAAACTGTACTAATTGGCCTGACCAAAAATTCTAGAAAAAAATATGTAGATGGGCATATGAGTCTAGTTTCAGGGAAAAATCACGAAACTGATTTTGAGTTGTGAAACTCAAGATATGATTTTTAAAGCGACTAGTACGCAGATTGGCAGTGTCTGGGAAATATTTTTTATAAGGGGTTTAAAGTCTGTTAACACCTCGTGTTCGACTCCGGTGTCGGTCTCGGGTTCGGGGTGTTACATTTGATTGGTATCAGAGCTACGGTTTAGTCGATTCTAGGACTACCGTAATGCGTTGGGTCTAGCTATACATGCCATTTTATGTGATTACTTGATAGTGTGGTGATTTCTGACAATTGTAAATGTGTTTATTTATAGTAATGGATCCCGATCCCAACCGAGAGGTAGCTGATGATCTTGAGAGTGTAGCGCCTGCTCCCGCACAAGGGACAGCGCCGGCGGACTCTCAACCTAATGCTAGTAACCCGAATGATGAAGCTAGACAAGCTTTCTATAGCGTGAGGAATGATTGGTTCAACCAATACATTCGAACTAATACGGCTGTCCCACAACCTCCATTCCCAACTAATACCACCCCCGCACCTACAATACCTCCGGTAACTGACCAAATAAGGTCAAATAAGCCCCCAGTTGACAGAATCCGAAAACATGGGGCTACTGAATTTAAAGCTACGGATAGCGACGATGCCGAGCAAGCTGAATTTTGGTTGGACAACACTATCGGGTACTCGATGAGCTATCTTGTACACCCGATGAATGCCTAAAGTGTACTATCTCCTTGCTACGTGATTCTGCCTATTATTGGTGGAGTACTCTGACTTCTGTTGTGCCCCGAGAGCAAGTAACTTGGAGTTTTTCCAAACTGAGTTTCGGAAAAAGTATATCAGTCAGAGATTTGTTGATCAAAAACGGAAGGAATTTCTTGAGCTTAAGCAAGGTTCCATGTCAGTTACTGATTACGAGCGAAAATTTGTTAGACTTAGTAGATACGCTCGGGAATGTGTTTCGTCCGAGGCTATCATGTGTAAACGCTTCGAGGATGGGCTGAATGAAGATATAAAAATGTTCGTTGGCGTTCTTGAAATACGAGAGTTCGTAGTACTGGTCGAGCGAGCTTGTAAAGCCGAAGAGCTTAGAAAAGAAAAACAAAAAGTTGATGTGGGAACTGGAGAGTTTCGTAAAAGATCTTCGGGAAAGTCTCTTCAACAGGCATCGAAGAAATTCGAGATGATGCGGGCCAGTTTAGAGGCACTTCGGGCCTTTTTAGACGAGATCGTGATCGACCCCTGTGGGTACACGAGGCACTTCGGTCGCCAGTGTTGGGAATGAACGTCGAGATAGAACGAAATGTCGATATTGGGTAAATGGCATTCGGGGAGTTGTAGATTCCCTGACCGCTCCTGTTACAAGTGCGGATCAGTTGACCACTTCATTAAAGATTGCCCGAGGTTGTTTGAACAGAATGAAAATCAGAGTGGGAAATCGGGTGCTACCACTGCTCGAGGTAGACCATCTGGAAATACGGGCAATGCTAGTGGTGGTCAGAGAGGATCTAGAGATGCTACGACCAGATCCGAGGCTCGTGCGCCTGCTAGAGCTTATGCTATACGTGCCCGCGAGGATGCTTCTTCGCCTGATGTTATTACCGGTACTTTTACTCTCTTTGATACTAATGTAATTGCTTTGATTGACCCCGGTTCTACTCATTCTTACATATGTGAAACCTTAGCATCCAGTAAGACTTTACCTATTGAGTCTACTGAGTTCGTAATTCGGGTGTCAAATCCCTTGGGTCGTTACGTGCTTGTCGACAAAGTGTGTAAGAAATGTCCCTAGAAATTCGAGGTTCCTGTTTTCCGGCGGACTTGATGCTTTTGCGTTTGATGAATTTGATGTTATTCTTGGTTTGGATTGGTTGACCCGCATGATGCGGTTGTGAATTGCAAAAGCAAGACTATTGATTTGAGGTGCGCAAATAACGAAGTAATCCGAGTTGAGTCTACGGACTTGGAGGGGATGCCAGCTGTAATATCAGCAATGTTGGCCCAGAAATATGTAAGAAAAGGGTGCGAAGCATACCTTGCGTATGTACTGGATGACAAAGAATTAGACAAGAAACCCGAATCTGTGCCGGTGGTTTGTGAATACCCGGATGTTTTTCCTGAAGGATTACCGGGTTTACCACCTGTTCGGGAGGTAGAGTTTGGTATTGAGCTTGTACCTGGGACTACGCCGATTTCGATAGCTCCGTATCGTATGGCACCAACCGAGTTAAAAGATTGAAAGCTCAGTTGCAAGAATTGACGATAGAGGTTTTGCTCGACCAAGTTTCTCACCTTGGGTGCACTAGTATTGTTCGTGAAAAAGAAGGACGGAACCATGAGGTTGTGCATTGACTATCGTCAACTGAATAAAGTGACGATAAAGAACAAATATCCGTTACGCGTATCGATGATTTGTTCGACCAACTGAAGGGAGCCTCAATGTTCTCAAAAATAGATTTGAGATCGGGCTATTATCAGTTGCGAATTCGAGATTCGGACATACCCAAAACTGCTTTCAGAACGGGATATGGTCACTACGAGTTCTTATATGCCGTTTGGGCTCACAAATGCCCCTGCGGTATTTATGGATTTGATGAATCGGATCTTCAGACCATATTTGGATCGGTTCGTAGTTGTGTTCATTGATGACATCTTGGTCTATTCAAGAGATGAGACCGAACATGCTGAGCATCTGAGGCTAGTGTTGCAAATTTTGCGGGATAAGCAGTTATATGCTAAGTTCAGTAAGTGTGAGTTCTGGTTAAGAGAGGTTAGCTTCTTGGGTCATGTGGTATCCGCATCGGGTATTCGTGCTGACCCGAGCAAAATTTCAGCCATACTTAACTGGAAGCCTCCAAGAAATATTACCGAAGTTCGGAGCTTCCTGGGACTCGCGGTTATTACCGACGATTTGTCAAAGGTTTCTCGATGATAGCCACACCAATGACGAACTACTTCAAAAGGATGTTAAGTTCGAATGGACGGAGAAATGTCAGAAAAGTTTTGATCAACTAAAAACTTATTTGACTGAAGCTCCAATTTTAGTGCAACCCGAATCAGGCAAAGAGTTTGTCATTTATAGTGACGCATCCCTACTTGGGTTGGGTTGGTATTGATGCAAGAAGGTTGAGTGGTGGCCTATGCGTCGAGACAATTAAAGCCACATGAGAAAAATTATCCGACCCATGATCTTGAACTAGCTGCCATCGTATTTGCTTTAAAAATATGGCGACATTACTTATTTGGTGAGAAGTGCCATGTATTTTCGGATCACAAAAGTCTCAAAAATTTGATGACTCAAAGAGACTTAAATCTGGACAAAGACGTTGGCTTGAGTTGTTGAAAGATTACGAGCTTGTCATTGATTACCACCCGGGAAAGGCTAATATGGTTGCGGACGCCTTAAGCCGGAAATCATTGTTTGCTTTACGAGCGATGAATGTGCACTTGTCTGTTCTACCCGACAATGTGTTAATAGCTGAATTAAAAGCCAAACCATTATTGATTCATCAAATTCGTGAAGCCCAGAAAGTTGATGATGAATTGGTTGCAAAACGGGCTGAGTGTGCTCCGAACAAGGAATCGGAGTTTCAAATTGATGATGATGATTGTTGAGGTTCAGAAGTCGTTTGTGTATTCCAAGGAGTTCGGAACTCATTTCGATGATTCTGAAGAAGCCCATTGTAGCCGAATGTCAAGTCACCCGGGGAGTACGAAAATGTACAACGATTTGAAACGTTGGTTTTGGTGGCATGGTATGAAACGAGACATCTCCGACTTTGTTTCGAGATGTTTAATATGTCAACAAGTGAAAGCGGAACATCAAGTGCCTTCAGGATTACTTCAGCCGATCATGATACCCGAGTGGAAATGGGATCGAGTCACAATGGACTTTGTGTCCGGACTGCCATTGTCAACAAGTAAGAAGGATGCGATTTGGGTTGTTGTTGATAGACTGACTAAGTCGGCTCACTTTATCCCGTGTGTATGGATTTTTCATTGGATAGACTAGTTGAATTGTACGTTTCTCAGATTGTGAGATTACACGGGGTACCTATTCTATCGTGTCGGATAGAGATCCGAGATTCACCTCGCGATTTTGGAGGAAATTGCAAGAAGCTTTGGGTACCAAGCTGCATTTTAGCACTGCTTTTCATCCCCAAACCGATGGTCAATCTGAGGGATAATTCAGATACTTGAGGATATGTTGAGATGTTGCATCCTCGAGTTCAGTGGTTCATGGAACGGTATTTACCTTTGATTAATTCGCTTACAATAATAGTTTCAATCAAGTATTAAGATGGCACTTACGAGCTTGTACGGTGTAATGCGTACACCGTTGTTTGGACCGAGCTCGGAAAGTAAAATTTCGAGTTGATTTGATTAAGGATGCTGAACAGAAAGTAAAGTAATCGTGAAAGTCTGAAAGCAGCACAGATCGTCAAAATCGTATGCGGATTGAAAAAAAAAAAAAAGTGTTAAGTTCCTTGGAAGTATCAGGTGGGAAGGCAGTAACATTGGTGGTTAGAAGTGCTTGAAGATATCATGTTCGATTAGAT